>NW_026518901.1:0-355655 GCF_947347685.1 Pleuronectes platessa | reverse complement strand
TTTTCTCAAAAGGCCTTCAGTCAAATTCCTTGATACTTAAAATGCATACAGTGGATTATAATAATGAAAAAGGATAATTTGAAATCTTGGTTTCAACTCTAAAGGAACTCTTTAAAAAAAAGATTTTAAGTTTTGGAAACCCCAATGAAAAAGTAGCAACTGCACGGTTTCTACTGTCAGATTGCCTCTAAGTGCCAAAAAGTGCTGGAAACGGAGAGATAAGCCTATTTTTGCAACTTTGGTTAAAATCTTAAATTTTTCATCACAGATTTGCCCAAGATGCCCAAAAGCGCTGGAAACGGTGAGATAAGCCTATTTCTGCAACTATGGTTAAAATCTTAAATTTTTCATCACAGATGTGCCCAAGATGCCCAAAGGCACTGGAAACTGTGAGATAAGCCTATTTTTGCAACTTTGGTTAAAATCTTAAATTTTTCATCACAGATGTGCCCAATATGCGCAAAAGCGCTGGAAACGGTGAGAAAACCCTATTTTTGCAACTATGGTTAAAATCTTAAATTTTTCATCACAGATGTGCCCAAGATGCCCAAAGGCACTGGAAACTGTGAGATAATACTATTTTTGCAACTTTGGTTAAAATCTTCATTTTTTCATCACAGATATGCCCAAGGTGCACAAAAGTGCTGGAAACGGTGAGATAAGCCTAATTTTGCAACAATGTTTAAGGTTTGGAGGTTTCATAGACTAAAGTTGAAAATCAGTGGTTTGACTGCCATAATGAAATAGGGTCACTAATCAACGTGTTTTCTCAAAAGGCCTTCAGTCAAATTCCTTGATACTTAAAATGCATACAGTGGATTATAATAATGAAAAAGGATAATTTGAAATCTTGGTTTCAACTCTAGAGGAACTCTTTAAAAAAAAGATTTGAAGTTTTGGAAACCCCAATGAAAAAGTAGCAACTGCACGGTTTCTACTGTCAGATTGGCTCTAAGTGCCAAAAAGTGCTGGAAACAGGGAGATAAGCCTATTTTTGCAACTTTGGTTAAAATCATAAATTTTTCATCACAGATGTGCCCAAGATGCGCAAAAGCGCTGGAAACGGTGAGATAAACCTATTTTTTCAACTATGGTTAAAATCTTAAATTTTTCATCACAGATGTGCCCAATATGCGCAAAAGCGCTGGAAACGGTGAGAAAACCCTATTTTTGCAACTATGGTTAAAATCTTAAATTTTTCATCACAGATGTGCCCAAGATGCGCAAAAGCGCTGGAAACGGTGAGATAAACCTATTTTTGCAGCTATAATTAAAATCTTAAATTTTTCATCACAAATGTGCCCAAGATGCCCAAAGGCACTGGAAACTGTGAGATAAGCCTATTTTTGCAACTTTGGTTAAAATCTTAAATTTTTCATCACAGATGTGCCCAATATGCGCAAAAGCGCTGGAAACGGTGAGAAAACCCTATTTTTGCAACTATGGTTAAAATCTTAAATTTTTCATCACAGATGTGCCCAAGATGCGCAAAAGCGCTGGAAACGGTGAGATAAACCTATTTTTGCAACTATAATTAAAATCTTAAATTTTTCATCACAAATGTGCCCAAGATGCCCAAAGGCGCTGGAAACGGTGAGATAAGCCTATTTTTGCAACTTTGGTTAAAATCTTCATTTTTTCATCACAGATATGCCCAAGGTGCACAAAAGTGCTGGAAACGGTGAGATAAGCCTAATTTTGCAACAATGTTTAAGGTTTGGAGGTTTCATAGACTAAAGTTGAAAATCAGTGGTTTGACTGCCATAATGAAATAGGGTCACTAATCAACGTGTTTTCTCAAAAGGCCTTCAGTCAAATTCCTTGATACTTAAAATGCATACAGTGGATTATAATAATGAAAAAGGATAATTTGAAATCTTGGTTTCAACTCTAAAGGAACTCTTTAAAAAAAAGATTTTAAGTTTTGGAAACCCCAATGAAAAAGTAGCAACTGCACGGTTTCTACTGTCAGATTGGCTCTAAGTGCCAAAAAGTGCTGGAAACGGAGAGATAAGCCTATTTTTGCAACTTTGGTTAAAATATTAAATTTTTCATCACAGATGTGCCCAAGATGCCCAAAAGCGCTGGAAACGGTGAGATAAGCCTATTTTTGCAACTATGGTTAAAATCTTAAATTTTTCATCACAGATGTGCCCAATATGCGCAAAAGCGCTGGAAACGGTGAGGAAACCCTATTTTTGCAACTATGGTTAAAATCTTAAATTTTTCATCACAGATGTGCCCAAGATGCGCAAAAGCGCTGGAAACGGTGAGATAAACCTATTTTTGCAACTATAATTAAAATCTTAAATTTTTCATCACAAATGTGCCCAAGATGCCCAAAGGCACTGGAAACTGTGAGATAAGCCTATTTTTGCAACTTTGGTTAAAATCTTAAATTTTTCATCACAGATGTGCCCAATATGCGCAAAAGCGCTGGAAACGGTGAGAAAACCCTATTTTTGCAACTATGGTTAAAATCTTAAATTTTTCATCACAGATGTGCCCAAGATGCGCAAAAGCGCTGGAAACGGTGAGATAAACCTATTTTTGCAACTATAATTAAAATCTTAAATTTTTCATCACAAATGTGCCCAAGATGCCCAAAGGCACTGGAAACTGTGAGATAAGCCTGTTTTTGCAACTTTGGTTAAAATCTTCATTTTTTCATCACAGATATGCCCAAGGTGCACAAAAGTGCTGGAAACGGTGAGATAAGCCTAATTTTGCAACAATGTTTAAGGTTTGGAGGTTTCATAGACTAAAGTTGAAAATCAGTGGTTTGACTGCCATAATGAAATAGGGTCACTAATCAACGTGTTTTCTCAAAAGGCCTTCAGTCAAATTCCTTGATACTTAAAATGCATACAGTGGATTATAATAATGAAAAAGGATAATTTGAAATCTTGGTTTCAACTCTAAAGGAACTCTTTAAAAAAAAGATTTTAAGTTTTGGAAACCCCAATGAAAAAGTAGCAACTGCACGGTTTCTACTGTCAGATTGGCTCTAAGTGCCAAAAAGTGCTGGAAACGGAGAGATAAGCCTATTTTTGCAACTTTGGTTAAAATATTAAATTTTTCATCACAGATGTGCCTAAGATGCCCAAAAGCGCTGGAAACGGTGAGATAAGCCTATTTTTGCAACTATGGTTAAAATCTTAAATTTTTCATCACAGATGTGCCCAATATGCGCAAAAGCGCTGGAAACGGTGAGAAAACCCTATTTTTGCAACTATGGTTAAAATCTTAAATTTTTCATCACAGATGTGCCCAAGATGCGCAAAAGCGCTGGAAACGGTGAGATAAACCTATTTTTGCAACTATAATTAAAATCTTAAATTTTTCATCACAAATGTGCCCAAGATGCCCAAAGGCACTGGAAACTGTGAGATAAGCCTATTTTTGCAACTTTGGTTAAAATCTTCATTTTTTCATCACAGATATGCCCAAGGTGCACAAAAGTGCTGGAAACGGTGAGATAAGCCTAATTTTGCAACAATGTTTAAGGTTTGGAGGTTTCATAGACTAAAGTTGAAAATCAGTGGTTTGACTGCCATAATGAAAGAGGGTCACTAATCAACGTGAGGCCTTCAGTCAAATTCCTTGATACTTAAAATGCATACAGTGGATTATAATAATGAAAAAGGATAATTTGAAATCTTGGTTTCAACTCTAGAGGAACTCTTTAAAAAAAAGATTTGAAGTTTTGGAAACCCCAATGAAAAAGTAGCAACTGCACGGTTTCTACTGTCAGATTGGCTCTAAGTGCCAAAAAGTGCTGGAAACAGGGAGATAAGCCTATTTTTGCAACTTTGGTTAAAATCTTAAATTTTTCATCACAGATGTGCCCAAGATGCCCAAAAGCGCTGGAAACGGGGAGATAAGCCTTTTTTTGCAACTTTGGTTAAAATCTTAAATTTTTCATCACAGATGTGCCCAAGATGCGCAAAAGCGCTGGAAACGGTGAGATAAACCTATTTTTGCAACTATAATTAAAATCTTAAATTTTTCATCACAAATGTGCCCAAGATGCCCAAAGGCGCTGGAAACGGTGAGATAAGCCTATTTTTGCAACTTTGGTTAAAATCTTCATTTTTTCATCACAGATATGCCCAAGGTGCACAAAAGTGCTGGAAACGGTGAGATAAGCCTAATTTTGCAACAATGTTTAAGGTTTGGAGGTTTCATAGACTAAAGTTGAAAATCAGTGGTTTGACTGCCATAATGAAATAGGGTCACTAATCAACGTGTTTTCTCAAAAGGCCTTCAGTCAAATTCCTTGATACTTAAAATGCATACAGTGGATTATAATAATGAAAAAGGATAATTTGAAATCTTGGTTTCAACTCTAGAGGAACTCTTTAAAAAAAAGATTTGAAGTTTTGGAAACCCCAATGAAAAAGTAGCAACTGCACGGTTTCTACTGTCAGATTGGCTCTAAGTGCCAAAAAGTGCTGGAAACAGGGAGATAAGCCTATTTTTGCAACTTTGGTTAAAATCATAAATTTTTCATCACAGATGTGCCCAAGATGCGCAAAAGCGCTGGAAACGGTGAGATAAGCCTATTTTTGCAACTTTGGTTAAATCTTAAATTTTTCATCACAGATGTGCCCAAGATGCGCAAAAGCGCTGGAAACGGTGAGATAAGCCTATTTTTGCAACTTTGGTTAAAATCTTCATTTTTTCATTACAGATATGCCCAAGATGCACAAAAGTGCTGGAAACGGTGAGATAAGCCTAATTTTGCAACAATGTTTAAGGTTTGGAGGTTTCATAGACTAAAGTTGAAAATCAGTGGTTTGACTGCCATAATGAAATAGGGTCACTAATCAACATGTTTTCTCAAAAGGCCTTCAGTCAAATTCCTTGATACTTAAAATGCATACAGTGGATTATAATAATGAAAAAGGATAATTTGAAATCTTGGTTTCAACTCTAAAGGAACTCTTTAAAAAAAAGTTTTGAAGTTTTGGAAACCCCAATGAAAAAGTAGCAACTGCACGGTTTCTACTGTCAGATTGGCTCTAAGTGCCAAAAAGTGCTGGAAACAGGGAGATAAGCCTATTTTTGCAACTTTGGTTAAAATCATAAATTTTTCATCACAGATGTGCCCAAGATGCGCAAAAGCGCTGGAAACGGTGAGATAAACCTATTTTTGCAACTATAATTAAAATCTTAAATTTTTCATCACAAATGTGCCCAAGATGCCCAAAGGCACTGGAAACTGTGAGATAAGCCTATTTTTGCAACTTTGGTTAAAATCTTAAATTTTTCATCACAGATTTGCCCAAGATGCCCAAAAGCGCTGGAAACGGTGAGATAAGCCTATTTTTGCAACTATGGTTAAAATCTTAAATTTTTCATCACAGATGTGCCCAATATGCGCAAAAGCGCTGGAAACGGTGAGAAAACCCTATTTTTGCAACTATGGTTAAAATCTTAAATTTTTCATCACAGATGTGCCCAAGATGCGCAAAAGCGCTGGAAACGGTGAGATAAACCTATTTTTGCAACTATAATTAAAATCTTAAATTTTTCATCACAAATGTGCCCAAGATGCCCAAAGGCACTGGAAACTGTGAGATAAGCCTATTTTTGCAACTTTGGTTAAAATCTTCATTTTTTCATCACAGATATGCCCAAGGTGCACAAAAGTGCTGGAAACGGTGAGATAAGCCTAATTTTGCAACAATGTTTAAGGTTTGGAGGTTTCATAGACTAAAGTTGAAAATCAGTGGTTTGACTGCCATAATGAAATAGGGTCACTAATCAACGTGTTTTCTCAAAAGGCCTTCAGTCAAATTCCTTGATACTTAAAATGCATACAGTGGATTATAATAATGAAAAAGGATAATTTGAAATCTTGGTTTCAACTCTAGAGGAACTCTTTAAAAAAAAGATTTGAAGTTTTGGAAACCCCAATGAAAAAGTAGCAACTGCACGGTTTCTACTGTCAGATTGGCTCTAAGTGCCAAAAAGTGCTGGAAACAGGGAGATAAGCCTATTTTTGCAACTTTGGTTAAAATCTTAAATTTTTCATCACAGATGTGCCCAAGATGCCCAAAAGCGCTGGAAACGGGGAGATAAGCCTTTTTTTGCAACTTTGGTTAAAATCTTAAATTTTTCATCACAGATGTGCCCAAGATGCGCAAAAGCGCTGGAAACGGTGAGATAAACCTATTTTTGCAACTATAATTAAAATCTTAAATTTTTCATCACAAATGTGCCCAAGATGCCCAAAGGCGCTGGAAACGGTGAGATAAGCCTATTTTTGCAACTTTGGTTAAAATCTTCATTTTTTCATCACAGATATGCCCAAGGTGCACAAAAGTGCTGGAAACGGTGAGATAAGCCTAATTTTGCAACAATGTTTAAGGTTTGGAGGTTTCATAGACTAAAGTTGAAAATCAATGGTTTGACTGCCATAATGAAATAGGGTCACTAATCAACGTGTTTTCTCAAAAGGCCTTCAGTCAAATTCCTTGATACTTAAAATGCATACAGTGGATTATAATAATGAAAAAGGATAATTTGAAATCTTGGTTTCAACTCTAAAGGAACTCTTTAAAAAAAAGATTTGAAGTTTTGGAAACCCCAATGAAAAAGTAGCAACTGCACGGTTTCTACTGTCAGATTGGCTCTAAGTGCCAAAAAGTGCTGGAAACAGGGAGATAAGCCTATTTTTGCAACTTTGGTTAAAATCATAAATTTTTCATCACAGATGTGCCCAAGATGCGCAAAAGCGCTGGAAACGGTGAGATAAGCCTATTTTTGCAACTTTGGTTAAATCTTAAATTTTTCATCACAGATGTGCCCAAGATGCGCAAAAGCGCTGGAAACGGTGAGATAAGCCTATTTTTGCAACTTTGGTTAAAATCTTCATTTTTTCATCACAGATATGCCCAAGATGCACAAAAGTGCTGGAAACGGTGAGATAAGCCTAATTTTGCAACAATGTTTAAGGTTTGGAGGTTTCATAGACTAAAGTTGAAAATCAGTGGTTTGACTGCCATAATGAAATAGGGTCACTAATCAAAGTGTTTTCTCAAAAGGCCTTCAGTCAAATTCCTTGATACTTAAAATGCATACAGTGGATTATAATAATGAAAAAGGATAATTTGAAATCTTGGTTTCAACTCTAAAGGAACTCTTTAAAAAAAAGATTTTAAGTTTTGGAAACCCCAATGAAAAAGTAGCAACTGCACGGTTTCTACTGTCAGATTGGCTCTAAGTGCCAAAAAGTGCTGGAAACGGAGAGATAAGCCTATTTTTGCAACTTTGGTTAAAATATTAAATTTTTCATCACAGATGTGCCCAAGATGCCCAAAAGCGCTGGAAACGGTGAGATAAGCCTATTTTTGCAACTATGGTTAAAATCTTAAATTTTTCATCACAGATGTGCCCAAGATGCGCAAAAGCGCTGGAAACGGTGAGATAAACCTATTTTTGCAACTATAATTAAAATCTTAAATTTTTCATCACAAATGTGCCCAAGATGCCCAAAGGCACTGGAAACTGTGAGATAAGCCTATTTTTGCAACTTTGGTTAAAATCTTCATTTTTTCATCACAGATATGCCCAAGGTGCACAAAAGTGCTGGAAACGGTGAGATAAGCCTAATTTTGCAACAATGTTTAAGGTTTGGAGGTTTCATAGACTAAAGTTGAAAATCAGTGGTTTGACTGCCATAATGAAATAGGGTCACTAATCAACGTGTTTTCTCAAAAGGCCTTCAGTCAAATTCCTTGATACTTAAAATGCATACAGTGGATTATAATAATGAAAAAGGATAATTTGAAATCTTGGTTTCAACTCTAGAGGAACTCTTTAAAAAAAAGATTTGAAGTTTTGGAAACCCCAATGAAAAAGTAGCAACTGCACGGTTTCGACTGTCAGATTGGCTCTAAGTGCCAAAAAGTGCTGGAAACAGGGAGATAAGCCTATTTTTGCAACTTTGGTTAAAATCTTAAATTTTTCATCACAGATGTGCCCAAGATGCCCAAAAGCGCTGGAAACGGGGAGATAAGCCTTTTTTTGCAACTTTGGTTAAAATCTTAAATTTTTCATCACAGATGTGCCCAAGATGCGCAAAAGCGCTGGAAACGGTGAGATAAACCTATTTTTGCAACTATAATTAAAATCTTAAATTTTTCATCACAAATGTGCCCAAGATGCCCAAAGGCGCTGGAAACGGTGAGATAAGCCTATTTTTGCAACTTTGGTTAAAATCTTCATTTTTTCATCACAGATATGCCCAAGGTGCACAAAAGTGCTGGAAACGGTGAGATAAGCCTAATTTTGCAACAATGTTTAAGGTTTGGAGGTTTCATAGACTAAAGTTGAAAATCAGTGGTTTGACTGCCATAATGACATAGGGTCACTAATCAACGTGTTTTCTCAAAAGGCCTTCAGTCAAATTCCTTGATACTTAAAATGCATACAGTGGATTATAATAATGAAAAAGGATAATTTGAAATCTTGGTTTCAACTCTAAAGGAACTCTTTAAAAAAAAGATTTTAAGTTTTGGAAACCCCAATGAAAAAGTAGCAACTGCACGGTTTCTACTGTCAGATTGGCTCTAAGTGCCCAAAAGCGCTGGAAACGGTGAGATAAGCCTATTTTTGCAACTATGGTTAAAATCTTAAATTTTTCATCACAGATGTGCCCAATATGCGCAAAAGCGCTGGAAACGGTGAGAAAACCCTATTTTTGCAACTATGGTTAAAATCTTAAATTTTTCATCACAGATGTGCCCAAGATGCGCAAAAGCGCTGGAAACGGTGAGATAAGCCTATTTTTGCAACTTTGGTTAAAATCTTCATTTTTTCATCACAGATATGCCCAAGGTGCACAAAAGTGCTGGAAACGGTGAGATAAGCCTAATTTTGCAACAATGTTTAAGGTTTGGAGGTTTCATAGACTAAAGTTGAAAATCAGTGGTTTGACTGCCATAATGAAATAGGGTCACTAATCAACGTGTTTTCTCAAAAGGCCTTCAGTCAAATTCCTTGATACTTAAAATGCATACAGTGGATTATAATAATGAAAAAGGATAATTTGAAATCTTGGTTTCAACTCTAAAGGAACTCTTTGAAAAAAAGATTTTAAGTTTTGGAAACCCCAATGAAAAAGTAGCAACTGCACGGTTTCTACTGTCAGATTGGCTCTAAGTGCCAAAAAGTGCTGGAAACGGGGAGATAAGCCTATTTATGCAACTTTGGTTAAAATCTTAAATTTTTCATCACAGATGTGCCCAAGATGCGCAAAAGCGCTGGAAACGGTGAGATAAGCCTATTTTTGCAACTATGGTTAAAATCTTAAATTTTTCATCACAGATGTGCCCAAGATGCGCAAAAGCGCTGGAAACGGTGAGATAAGCCTATTTTTGCAACTATGGTTAAAATCTTAAATTTTTCATCACAGATGTGCCCAAGATGCCCAAAAGCGCTGGAAACGGTGAGATAAGCCTATTTTTGCAACTTTGGTTAAAATTTTCATTTTTTCATCACAGATATGCCCAAGGTGCACAAACGTGCTGGAAACGGTGAGATAAGCCTAATTTTGCAACAATGTTTAAGGTTTGGAGGTTTCATAGACTAAAGTTGAAAATCAGTGGTTTGACTGCCATAATGAAATAGGGTCACTAATCAACGTGTTTTCTCAAAAGGCCTTCAGTCAAATTCCTTGATACTTAAAATGCATACAGTGGATTATAATAATGAAAAAGGATAATTTGAAATCTTGGTTTCAACTCTAAAGGAACTCTTTAAAAAAAAGATTTTAAGTTTTGGAAACCCCAATGAAAAAGTAGCAACTGCACGGTTTCTACTGTCAGATTGGCTCTAAGTGCCAAAAAGTGCTGGAAACGGGGAGATAAGCCTATTTTTGCAACTTTGGTTAAAATCTTAAATTTTTCATCACAGATGTGCCCAAGATGCACAAAAGTGCTGGAAACGGTGAGATAAGCCTATTTTTGCAACTATGTTTAAAATCTTAAATTTTTCATCACAGATGTGCCCAAGATGCCCAAAAGCGCTGGAAACGGTGAGATAAGCCTATTTTTGCAACTTTGGTTAAAATCTTCATTTTTTCATCACAGATATGCCCAAGGTGCACAAAAGTGCTGGAAACGGTGAGATAAGCCTAATTTTGCAACAATGTTTAAGGTTTGGAGGTTTCATAGACTAAAGTTGAAAATCAGTGGTTTGACTGCCATAATGAAATAGGGTCACTAATCAACGTGTTTTCTCAAAAGGCCTTCAGTCAAATTCCTTGATACTTAAAATGCATGAAGTGGATTATAATAATGAAAAAGGATAATTTGAAATCTTGGTTTCAACTCTAAAGGAACTCTTTAAAAAAAAGATTTTAAGTTTTGGAAACCCCAATGAAAAAGTAGCAACTGCACGGTTTCTACTGTCAGATTGGCTCTAAGTGCCAAAAAGTGCTGGAAACGGGGAGATAAGCCTATTTTTGCAACTTTGGTTAAAATCTTAAATTTTTCATCACAGATGTGCCCAAGATGCGCAAAAGCGCTGGAAACGGTGAGATAAGCCTATTTTTGCAACTATGGTTAAAATCTTAAATTTTTCATCACAGATGTGCCCAAGATACCCAAAAGCGCTGGAAACTGTGAGATAAGCCTATTTTTGCAACTTTGGTTAAAATCTTCATTTTTTCATCACAGATATGCCCAAGGTGCACAAAAGTGCTGGAAACGGTGAGATAAGTCTAATTTTGCAACAATGTTTAAGTTTTGGAGGTTTCATAGACTAAAGTTGAAAATCAGTGGTTTGACTGCCATAATGAAATAGGGTCACTAATCAACGTGTTTTCTCAAAAGGCCTTCAGTCAAATTCCTTGATACTTAAAATGCATACAGTGGATTATAATAATGAAAAAGGATAATTTGAAATCTTGGTTTCAACTCTAAAGGAACTCTTTAAAAAAAAGATTTTAAGTTTTGGAAACCCCAATGAAAAAGTAGCAACTGCACGGTTTCTACTGTCAGATTGGCTCTAAGTGCCAAAAAGTGCTGGAAACGGGGAGATAAGCCTATTTTTGCAACTTTGGTTAAAATCTTAAATTTTTCATCACAGATGTGCCCAAGATGCGCAAAAGCGCTGGAAACGGTGAGATAAGCCTATTTTTGCAACTATGGTTAAAATCTTAAATTTTTCATCACAGATGTGCCCAAGATGCCCAAAAGCGCTGGAAACGTTGAGATAAGCCTATTTTTGCAACTTTGGTTAAAATCTTAAATTTTTCATCACAGATATGCCCAAGGTGCACAAAAGTGCTGGAAACGGTGAGATAAGCCTAATTTTGCAACAATGTTTAAGGTTTGGAGGTTTCATAGACTAAAGTTGAAAATCAGTGGTTTGACTGCCATAATGAAATAGGGTCACTAATCAACGTGTTTTCTCAAAAGGCCTTCAGTCAAATTCCTTGATACTTAAAATGCATACAGTGGATTATAATAATGAAAAAGGATAATTTGAAATCTTGGTTTCAACTCTAAAGGAACTCTTTAAAAAAAAGGTTTTAAGTTTTGGAAACCCCAATGAAAAAGTAGCAACTGCACGGTTTCTACTGTCAGATTGGCTCTAAGTGCCAAAAAGTGCTGGAAACGGGGAGATAAGCCTATTTTTGCAACTTTGGTTAAAATCTTAAATTTTTCATCACAGATGTGCCCAAGATGCACAAAAGTGCTGGAAACGGTGAGATAAGCCTATTTTTGCAACTATGTTTAAAATCTTAAATTTTTCATCACAGATGTGCCCAAGATGCCCAAAAGCGCTGGAAACGGTGAGATAAGCCTATTTTTGCAACTTTGGTTAAAATCTTCATTTTTTCATCACAGATATGCCCAAGGTGCACAAAAGTGCTGGAAACGGTGAGATAAGTCTAATTTTGCAACAATGTTTAAGTTTTGGAGGTTTCATAGACTAAAGTTGAAAATCAGTGGTTTGACTGCCATAATGAAATAGGGTCACTAATCAACGTGTTTTCTCAAAAGGCCTTCAGTCAAATTCCTTGATACTTAAAATGCATACAGTGGATTATAATAATGAAAAAGGATAATTTGAAATCTTGGTTTCAACTCTAAAGGAACTCTTTAAAAAAAAGATTTTAAGTTTTGGAAACCCCAATGAAAAAGTAGCAACTGCACGGTTTCTATTGTCAAATTGGCTCTAAGTGCCAAAAAGTGCTGGAAACGGGGAGATAAGCCTATTTTTGCAACTTTGGTTAAAATCTTAAATTTTTCATCACAGATGTGCCCAAGATGCGCAAAAGCGCTGGAAACGGTGAGATAAGCCTATTTTTGCAACTATGGTTAAAATCTTAAATTTTTCATCACAGATGTGCCCAAGATGCCCAAAAGCGCTGGAAACGTTGAGATAAGCCTATTTTTGCAACTTTGGTTAAAATCTTAAATTTTTCATCACAGATATGCCCAAGGTGCACAAAAGTGCTGGAAACGGTGAGATAAGCCTAATTTTGCAACAATGTTTAAGGTTTGGAGGTTTCATAGACTAAAGTTGAAAATCAGTGGTTTGACTGCCATAATGAAATAGGGTCACTAATCAACGTGTTTTCTCAAAAGACCTTCAGTCAAATTCCTTGATACTTAAAATGCATACAGTGGATTTTAATAATGAAAAAGGATAATTTGAAATCTTGGTTTCAACTCTAAAGGAACTCTTTAAATAAAAGATTTTAAGTTTTGGAAACCCCAATGAAAAAGTAGCAACTGCACGGTTTCTACTGTCAGATTGGCTCTAAGTGCCAAAAAGTGCTGGAAACGGGGAGATAAGCCTATTTTTGCAACAATGGTTAAAATCTTCAATTTTCATCACAGATGTGCCCAAGATGCACAAAAGCGCTGGAAACGGTGAGATAAGCCTATTTTTGCAACTTTGGTTAAAATCCTCAATTTTTCATCACAGATGTGCCCAAGATGCGCAAAAGCGCTGGAAACGGTGAGATAAGCCTATTTTTGCAACTTTGGTTAAAATCTTAAATTTTTCATCACAGATGTGCCCAAGATGCCCAAAAGCGCTGGAAACGGTGAGATAAGCCTATTTTTGCAACTTTGGTTAAAATCTTCATTTTTTCATCACAGATATGCCCAAGGTGCACAAAAGTGCTGGAAACGGTGAGATAAGCCTAATTTTGCAACAATGTTTAAGGTTTGGAGGTTTCATAGACCAAAGTTGAAAATCAGTGGTTTGACTGCCATAATGAAATAGGGTCACTAATCAACGTGTTTTCTCAAAAGGCCTTCAGTCAAATTCCTTGATACTTAAAATGCATACAGTGGATTATAATAATGAAAAAGGATAATTTGAAATCTTGGTTTCAACTCTAAAGGAACTCTTTAAAAAAAAGATTTTAAGTTTTGGAAACCCCAATGAAAAAGTAGCAACTGCACGGTTTCTACTGTCAGATTGGCTCTAAGTGCCAAAAAGTGCTGGAAACGGGGAGATAAGCCTATTTTTGCAACAATGGTTAAAATCTTCAATTTTTCATCACAGATGTGCCCAAGATGCGCAAAAGCGCTGGAAACGGTGAGATAAGCCTATTTTTGCAACTTTGGTTAAAATCTTCAATTTTTCATCACAGATGTGCCCAAGATGCCCAAAAGCGCTGAAAACGGTGAGATAAATCTATTTTTGCAACTTTGGTTAAAATCTTCATTTTTTCATCACAGATATGCCCAAGGTGCGCAAAAGTGCTGGAAACGGTGAGATAAGCCTAATTTTGCAACAATGTTTAAGGTTTGGAGGTTTCATAGACTAAAGTTGAAAATCAGTGGTTTGACTGCCATAATGAAATAGGGTCACTAATCAACGTGTTTTCTCAAAAGGCCTTCAGTCAAATTCCTTGATACTTAAAATGCATACAGTGGATTATAATAATGAAAAAGGATAATTTGAAATCTTGGTTTCAACTCTAAAGGAACTCTTTAAAAAAAAGATTTTAAGTTTTGGAAACCCCAATGAAAAAGTAGCAACTGCACGGTTTCTACTGTCAGATTGGCTCTAAGTGCCAAAAAGTGCTGGAAACGGGGAGATAAGCCTATTTTTGCAACTATGGTTAAAATCTTAAATTTTTCATCACAGATGTGCCCAAGATGCCCAAAAGCGCTGGAAACGGTGAGATAAGCCTATTTTTGCAACTTTGGTTAAAATCTTCATTTTTTCATCACAGATATGCCCAAGGTGCACAAAGGTGCTGGAAACGGTGAGATAAGCCTAATTTTGCAACAATGTTTAAGGTTTGGAGGTTTCATAGACTAAAGTTGAAAATCAGTGGTTTGACTGCCATAATGAAATAGGGTCACTAATCAACGTGTTTTCTCAAAAGGCCTTCAGTCAAATTCCTTGATACTTAAAATGCATACAGTGGATTATAATAATGAAAAAGGATAATTTGAAATCTTGGTTTCAACTCTAAAGGAACTCTTTGAAAAAAAGATTTTAAGTTTTGGAAACCCCAATGAAAAAGTAGCAACTGCACGGTTTCTACTGTCAGATTGGCTCTAAGTGCCAAAAAGTGCTGGAAACGGGGAGATAAGCCTATTTATGCAACTTTGGTTAAAATCTTAAATTTTTCATCACAGATGTGCCCAAGATGCGCAAAAGCGCTGGAAACGGTGAGATAAGCCTATTTTTGCAACTATGGTTAAAATCTTAAATTTTTCATCACAGATGTGCCCAAGATGCGCAAAAGCGCTGGAAACGGTGAGATAAGCCTATTTTTGCAACTATGGTTAAAATCTTAAATTTTTCATCACAGATGTGCCCAAGATGCCCAAAAGCGCTGGAAACGGTGAGATAAGCCTATTTTTGCAACTTTGGTTAAAATTTTCATTTTTTCATCACAGATATGCCCAAGGTGCACAAACGTGCTGGAAACGGTGAGATAAGCCTAATTTTGCAACAATGTTTAAGGTTTGGAGGTTTCATAGACTAAAGTTGAAAATCAGTGGTTTGACTGCCATAATGAAATAGGGTCACTAATCAACGTGTTTTCTCAAAAGGCCTTCAGTCAAATTCCTTGATACTTAAAATGCATACAGTGGATTATAATAATGAAAAAGGATAATTTGAAATCTTGGTTTCAACTCTAAAGGAACTCTTTAAAAAAAAGATTTTAAGTTTTGGAAACCCCAATGAAAAAGTAGCAACTGCACGGTTTCTACTGTCAGATTGGCTCTAAGTGCCAAAAAGTGCTGGAAACGGGGAGATAAGCCTATTTTTGCAACTTTGGTTAAAATCTTAAATTTTTCATCACAGATGTGCCCAAGATGCACAAAAGTGCTGGAAACGGTGAGATAAGCCTATTTTTGCAACTATGTTTAAAATCTTAAATTTTTAATCACAGATGTGCCCAAGATGCCCAAAAGCGCTGGAAACGGTGAGATAAGCCTATTTTTGCAACTTTGGTTAAAATCTTCATTTTTTCATCACAGATATGCCCAAGGTGCACAAAAGTGCTGGAAACGGTGAGATAAGCCTAATTTTGCAACAATGTTTAAGGTTTGGAGGTTTCATAGACTAAAGTTGAAAATCAGTGGTTTGACTGCCATAATGAAATAGGGTCACTAATCAACGTGTTTTCTCAAAAGGCCTTCAGTCAAATTCCTTGATACTTAAAATACATGAAGTGGATTATAATAATGAAAAAGGATAATTTAAAATCTTGGTTTCAACTCTAAAGGAACTCTTTAAAAAAAAGATTTTAAGTTTTGGAAACCCCAATGAAAAAGTAGCAACTGCACGGTTTCTACTGTCAGATTGGCTCTAAGTGCCAAAAAGTGCTGGAAACGGGGAGATAAGCCTATTTTTGCAACTTTGGTTAAAATCTTAAATTTTTCATCACAGATGTGCCCAAGATGCGCAAAAGCGCTGGAAACGGTGAGATAAGCCTATTTTTGCAACTATGGTTAAAATCTTAAATTTTTCATCACAGATGTGCCCAAGATACCCAAAAGCGCTGGAAACTGTGAGATAAGCCTATTTTTGCAACTTTGGTTAAAATCTTCATTTTTTCATCACAGATATGCCCAAGGTGCACAAAAGTGCTGGAAACGGTGAGATAAGTCTAATTTTGCAACAATGTTTAAGTTTTGGAGGTTTCATAGACTAAAGTTGAAAATCAGTGGTTTGACTGCCATAATGAAATAGGGTCACTAATCAACGTGTTTTCTCAAAAGGCCTTCAGTCAAATTCCTTGATACTTAAAATGCATACAGTGGATTATAATAATGAAAAAGGATAATTTGAAATCTTGGTTTCAACTCTAAAGGAACTCTTTAAAAAAAAGATTTTAAGTTTTGGAAACCCCAATGAAAAAGTAGCAACTGCACGGTTTCTACTGTCAGATTGGCTCTAAGTGCCAAAAAGTGCTGGAAACGGGGAGATAAGCCTATTTTTGCAACTTTGGTTAAAATCTTAAATTTTTCATCACAGATGTGCCCAAGATGCGCAAAAGCGCTGGAAACGGTGAGATAAGCCTATTTTTGCAACTATGGTTAAAATCTTAAATTTTTCATCACAGATGTGCCCAAGATGCCCAAAAGCGCTGGAAACGTTGAGATAAGCCTATTTTTGCAACTTTGGTTAAAATCTTAAATTTTTCATCACAGATATGCCCAAGGTGCACAAAAGTGCTGGAAACGGTGAGATAAGCCTAATTTTGCAACAATGTTTAAGGTTTGGAGGTTTCATAGACTAAAGTTGAAAATCAGTGGTTTGACTGCCATAATGAAATAGGGTCACTAATCAACGTGTTTTCTCAAAAGGCCTTCAGTCAAATTCCTTGATACTTAAAATGCATACAGTGGATTATAATAATGAAAAAGGATAATTTGAAATCTTGGTTTCAACTCTAAAGGAACTCTTTAAAAAAAAGGTTTTAAGTTTTGGAAACCCCAATGAAAAAGTAGCAACTGCACGGTTTCTACTGTCAGATTGGCTCTAAGTGCCAAAAAGTGCTGGAAACGGGGAGATAAGCCTATTTTTGCAACTTTGGTTAAAATCTTAAATTTTTCATCACAGATGTGCCCAAGATGCACAAAAGTGCTGGAAACGGTGAGATAAGCCTATTTTTGCAAATTTGGTTAAAATCTTCATTTTTTCATCACAGATATGCCCATGGTGCACAAAAGTGCTGGAAACGGTGAGATAAGCCTAATTTTGCAACAATGTTTAAGGTTTGGAGGTTTCATAGACTAAAGTTGAAAATCAGATGTTTGACTGCCATAATGAAATAGGGTCACTAATCAACGTGTTTTCTCAAAAGGCCTTCAGTCAAATTCCTTGATACTTAAAATGCATACAGTGGATTATAATAATGAAAAAGGATAATTTGAAATCTTGGTTTCAACTCTAAAGGAACTCTTTAAAAAAAAGATTTTAAGTTTTGGAGACCCCAATGAAAAAGTAGCAACTGCACGGTTTCTACTGTCAGATTGGCTCTAAGTGCCAAAAAGTGCTGGAAACGGGGAGATAAGCCTATTTATGAAACTTTGGTTAAAATCTTAAATTTTTCATCACAGATGTGCCCAAGATGCGCAAAAGCGCTGGAAACGGTGAGATAAGCCTATTTTTGCAACTATGGTTAAAATCTTACATTTTTCATCACAGATGTGCCCAAGATGCCCAAAAGCGCTGGAAACGGTGAGATAAGCCTATTTTTGCAACTTTGGTTAAAATCTTCATTTTTTCATCACAGATATGCCCAAGGTGCACAAAAGTGCTGGAAACGTTGAGATAAGTCTAATTTTGCAACAATGTTTAAGGTTTGGAGGTTTCATAGACTAAAGTTGAAAATCAGTGGTTTGACTGCCATAATGAAATAGGGTCACTAATCAACGTGTTTTCTCAAAAGGCCTTCAGTCATATTCCTTGATACTTAAAATGCATACAGTGGATTATAATAATGAAAAAGGATAATTTGAAATCTTGGTTTCAACTCTAAAGGAACTCTTTAAAAAAAAGATTTTAAGTTTTGGAAACCCCAATGAAAAAGTAGCAACTGCACGGTTTCTACTGTCAGATTGGCTCTAAGTGCCAAAAAGTGCTGGAAACGGGGAGATAAGCCTATTTTTGCAACTTTGGTTAAAATCTTAAATTTTTCATCACAGATGTGCCCAAGATGCGCAAAAGCGCTGGAAACGGTGAGATAAGCCTATTTTTGCAACTATGGTTAAAATCTTAAATTTTTCATCACAGATGTGCCCAAGATACACAAAAGTGCTGGAAACGGTGAGATAAGCCTAATTTTGCAACAATGTTTAAGGTTTGGAGGTTTCATAGACTAAAGTTGAAAATCAGTGGTTTGACTACCATAATGAAATAGGGTCACTAATCAACGTGCTTTCTCAAAAGGCCTTCAGTCAAATTCCTTGATACTTAAAATGCATACAGTGGATTATAATAATGAAAAAGGATAATTTGAAATCTTGGTTTCAACTCTAAAGGAACTCTTTAAAAAAAAGATTTTAAGTTTTGGAAACCCCAATGAAAAAGTAGCAACTGCACGGTTTCTACTGTCAGATTGGCTCTAAGTGCCAAAAAGTGCTGGAAACGGGGAGATAAGCCTATTTTTGCAACTTTGGTTAAAATCTTAAATTTTTCATCACAGATGTGCCCAAGATGCGCAAAAGCGCTGGAAACGGTGAGATAAGCCTATTTTTGCAACTATGGTTAAAATCTTAAATTTTTCATCACAGATGTGCCCAAGATGCCCAAAAGCGCTGGAAACGTTGAGATAAGCCTATTTTTGCAACTTTGGTTAAAATCTTAAATTTTTCATCACAGATATGCCCAAGGTGCACAAAAGTGCTGGAAACGGTGAGATAAGCCTAATTTTGCAACAATGTTTAAGGTTTGGAGGTTTCATAGACTAAAGTTGAAAATCAGTGGTTTGACTGCCATAATGAAATAGGGTCACTAATCAACGTGTTTTCTCAAAAGGCCTTCAGTCAAATTCCTTGATACTTAAAATGCATACAGTGGATTATAATAATGAAAAAGGATAATTTGAAATCTTGGTTTCAACTCTAAAGGAACTCTTTAAAAAAAAGATTTTAAGTTTTGGAGACCCCAATGAAAAAGTAGCAACTGCACGGTTTCTACTGTCAGATTGGCTCTAAGTGCCAAAAAGTGCTGGAAACGGGGAGATAAGCCTATTTATGAAACTTTGGTTAAAATCTTAAATTTTTCATCACAGATGTGCCCAAGATGCGCAAAAGCGCTGGAAACGGTGAGATAAGCCTATTTTTGCAACTATGGTTAAAATCTTACATTTTTCATCACAGATGTGCCCAAGATGCCCAAAAGCGCTGGAAACGGTGAGATAAGCCTATTTTTGCAACTTTGGTTAAAATCTTCATTTTTTCATCACAGATATGCCCAAGGTGCACAAAAGTGCTGGAAACGGTGAGATAAGCCTAATTTTGCAACAATGTTTAAGGTTTTGAGGTTTCATAGACTAAAGTTGAAAATCAGTGGTTTGACTGCCATAATGAAATAGGGTCACTAATCAACGTGTTTTCTCAAAAGGCCTTCAGTCAAATTCCTTGATACTTAAAATGCATACAGTGGATTATAATAATGAAAAAGGATAATTTGAAATCTTGGTTTCAACTCTAAAGGAACTCTTTAAAAAAAAGATTTTAAGTTTTGGAAACCCCAATGAAAAAGTAGCAACTGCACGGTTTCTACTGTCAGATTGGCTCTAAGTGCCAAAAAGTGCTGGAAACGGGGAGATAAGCCTATTTTTGCAACTTTGGTTAAAATCTTAAATTTTTCATCACAGATGTGCCCAAGATGCGCAAAAGCGCTGGAAACGGTGAGATAAGCCTATTTTTGCAACTATGGTTAAAATCTTAAATTTTTCATCACAGATGTGCCCAAGATGCCCAAAAGCGCTGGAAACGTTGAGATAAGCCTATTTTTGCAACTTTGGTTAAAATCTTAAATTTTTCATCACAGATATGCCCAAGGTACACAAAAGTGCTGGAAACGGTGAGATAAGCCTAATTTTGCAACAATGTTTAAGGTTTGGAGGTTTCATAGACTAAAGTTGAAAATCAGTGGTTTGACTGCCATAATGAAATAGGGTCACTAATCAACGTGTTTTCTCAAAAGGCCTTCAGTCAAATTCCTTGATACTTAAAATGCATACAGTGGATTATAATAATGAAAAAGGATAATTTGAAATCTTGGTTTCAACTCTAAAGGAACTCTTTAAAAAAAAGGTTTTAAGTTTTGGAAACCCCAATGAAAAAGTAGCAACTGCACGGTTTCTACTGTCAGATTGGCTCTAAGTGCCAAAAAGTGCTGGAAACGGGGAGATAAGCCTATTTTTGCAACTTTGGTTAAAATCTTAAATTTTTCATCACAGATGTGCCCAAGATGCACAAAAGTGCTGGAAACGGTGAGATAAGCCTATTTTTGCAAATTTGGTTAAAATCTTCATTTTTTCATCACAGATATGCCCATGGTGCACAAAAGTGCTGGAAACGGTGAGATAAGCCTAATTTTGCAACAATGTTTAAGGTTTGGAGGTTTCATAGACTAAAGTTGAAAATCAGATGTTTGACTGCCATAATGAAATAGGGTCACTAATCAACGTGTTTTCTCAAAAGGCCTTCAGTCAAATTCCTTGATACTTAAAATGCATACAGTGGATTATAATAATGAAAAAGGATAATTTGAAATCTTGGTTTCAACTCTAAAGGAACTCTTTAAAAAAAAGATTTTAAGTTTTGGAGACCCCAATGAAAAAGTAGCAACTGCACGGTTTCTACTGTCAGATTGGCTCTAAGTGCCAAAAAGTGCTGGAAACGGGGAGATAAGCCTATTTATGAAACTTTGGTTAAAATCTTAAATTTTTCATCACAGATGTGCCCAAGATGCGCAAAAGCGCTGGAAACGGTGAGATAAGCCTATTTTTGCAACTATGGTTAAAATCTTACATTTTTCATCACAGATGTGCCCAAGATGCCCAAAAGCGCTGGAAACGGTGAGATAAGCCTATTTTTGCAACTTTGGTTAAAATCTTCATTTTTTCATCACAGATATGCCCAAGGTGCACAAAAGTGCTGGAAACGGTGAGATAAGCCTAATTTTGCAACAATGTTTAAGGTTTTGAGGTTTCATAGACTAAAGTTGAAAATCAGTGGTTTGACTGCCATAATGAAATAGGGTCACTAATCAACGTGTTTTCTCAAAAGGCCTTCAGTCATATTCCTTGATACTTAAAATGCATACAGTGGATTATAATAATGAAAAAGGATAATTTGAAATCTTGGTTTCAACTCTAAAGGAACTCTTTAAAAAAAAGATTTTAAGTTTTGGAAACCCCAATGAAAAAGTAGCAACTGCACGGTTTCTACTGTCAGATTGGCTCTAAGTGCCAAAAAGTGCTGGAAACGGGGAGATAAGCCTATTTTTGCAACTTTGGTTAAAATCTTAAATTTTTCATCACAGATGTGCCCAAGATGCGCAAAAGCGCTGGAAACGGTGAGATAAGCCTATTTTTGCAACTATGGTTAAAATCTTAAATTTTTCATCACAGATGTGCCCAAGATGCCCAAAAGCGCTGGAAACGTTGAGATAAGCCTATTTTTGCAACTTTGGTTAAAATCTTAAATTTTTCATCACAGATATGCCCAAGGTGCACAAAAGTGCTGGAAACGGTGAGATAAGCCTAATTTTGCAACAATGTTTAAGGTTTGGAGGTTTCATAGACTAAAGTTGAAAATCAGTGGTTTGACTGCCATAATGAAATAGGGTCACTAATCAACGTGTTTTCTCAAAAGGCCTTCAGTCAAATTCCTTGATACTTAAAATGCATACAGTGGATTATAATAATGAAAAAGGATAATTTGAAATCTTGGTTTCAACTCTAAAGGAACTCTTTAAAAAAAAGGTTTTAAGTTTTGGAAACCCCAATGAAAAAGTAGCAACTGCACGGTTTCTACTGTCAGATTGGCTCTAAGTGCCAAAAAGTGCTGGAAACGGGGAGATAAGCCTATTTTTGCAACTTTGGTTAAAATCTTAAATTTTTCATCACAGATGTGCCCAAGATGCACAAAAGTGCTGGAAACGGTGAGATAAGCCTATTTTTGCAAATTTGGTTAAAATCTTCATTTTTTCATCACAGATATGCCCATGGTGCACAAAAGTGCTGGAAACGGTGAGATAAGCCTAATTTTGCAACAATGTTTAAGGTTTGGAGGTTTCATAGACTAAAGTTGAAAATCAGATGTTTGACTGCCATAATGAAATAGGGTCACTAATCAACGTGTTTTCTCAAAAGGCCTTCAGTCAAATTCCTTGATACTTAAAATGCATACAGTGGATTATAATAATGAAAAAGGATAATTTGAAATCTTGGTTTCAACTCTAAAGGAACTCTTTAAAAAAAAGATTTTAAGTTTTGGAGACCCCAATGAAAAAGTAGCAACTGCACGGTTTCTACTGTCAGATTGGCTCTAAGTGCCAAAAAGTGCTGGAAACGGGGAGATAAGCCTATTTATGAAACTTTGGTTAAAATCTTAAATTTTTCATCACAGATGTGCCCAAGATGCGCAAAAGCGCTGGAAACGGTGAGATAAGCCTATTTTTGCAACTATGGTTAAAATCTTACATTTTTCATCACAGATGTGCCCAAGATGCCCAAAAGCGCTGGAAACGGTGAGATAAGCCTATTTTTGCAACTTTGGTTAAAATCTTCATTTTTTCATCACAGATATGCCCAAGGTGCACAAAAGTGCTGGAAACGGTGAGATAAGCCTAATTTTGCAACAATGTTTAAGGTTTTGAGGTTTCATAGACTAAAGTTGAAAATCAGTGGTTTGACTGCCATAATGAAATAGGGTCACTAATCAACGTGTTTTCTCAAAAGGCCTTCAGTCAAATTCCTTGATACTTAAAATGCATACAGTGGATTATAATAATGAAAAAGGATAATTTGAAATCTTGGTTTCAACTCTAAAGGAACTCTTTAAAAAAAAGATTTTAAGTTTTGGAAACCCCAATGAAAAAGTAGCAACTGCACGGTTTCTACTGTCAGATTGGCTCTAAGTGCCAAAAAGTGCTGGAAACGGGGAGATAAGCCTATTTTTGCAACTTTGGTTAAAATCTTAAATTTTTCATCACAGATGTGCCCAAGATGCGCAAAAGCGCTGGAAACGGTGAGATAAGCCTATTTTTGCAACTATGGTTAAAATCTTAAATTTTTCATCACAGATGTGCCCAAGATGCCCAAAAGCGCTGGAAACGTTGAGATAAGCCTATTTTTGCAACTTTGGTTAAAATCTTAAATTTTTCATCACAGATATGCCCAAGGTACACAAAAGTGCTGGAAACGGTGAGATAAGCCTAATTTTGCAACAATGTTTAAGGTTTGGAGGTTTCATAGACTAAAGTTGAAAATCAGTGGTTTGACTGCCATAATGAAATAGGGTCACTAATCAACGTGTTTTCTCAAAAGGCCTTCAGTCAAATTCCTTGATACTTAAAATGCATACAGTGGATTATAATAATGAAAAAGGATAATTTGAAATCTTGGTTTCAACTCTAAAGGAACTCTTTAAAAAAAAGGTTTTAAGTTTTGGAAACCCCAATGAAAAAGTAGCAACTGCACGGTTTCTACTGTCAGATTGGCTCTAAGTGCCAAAAAGTGCTGGAAACGGGGAGATAAGCCTATTTTTGCAACTTTGGTTAAAATCTTAAATTTTTCATCACAGATGTGCCCAAGATGCACAAAAGTGCTGGAAACGGTGAGATAAGCCTATTTTTGCAAATTTGGTTAAAATCTTCATTTTTTCATCACAGATATGCCCATGGTGCACAAAAGTGCTGGAAACGGTGAGATAAGCCTAATTTTGCAACAATGTTTAAGGTTTGGAGGTTTCATAGACTAAAGTTGAAAATCAGATGTTTGACTGCCATAATGAAATAGGGTCACTAATCAACGTGTTTTCTCAAAAGGCCTTCAGTCAAATTCCTTGATACTTAAAATGCATACAGTGGATTATAATAATGAAAAAGGATAATTTGAAATCTTGGTTTCAACTCTAAAGGAACTCTTTAAAAAAAAGATTTTAAGTTTTGGAGACCCCAATGAAAAAGTAGCAACTGCACGGTTTCTACTGTCAGATTGGCTCTAAGTGCCAAAAAGTGCTGGAAACGGGGAGATAAGCCTATTTATGAAACTTTGGTTAAAATCTTAAATTTTTCATCACAGATGTGCCCAAGATGCGCAAAAGCGCTGGAAACGGTGAGATAAGCCTATTTTTGCAACTATGGTTAAAATCTTACATTTTTCATCACAGATGTGCCCAAGATGCCCAAAAGCGCTGGAAACGGTGAGATAAGCCTATTTTTGCAACTTTGGTTAAAATCTTCATTTTTTCATCACAGATATGCCCAAGGTGCACAAAAGTGCTGGAAACGGTGAGATAAGCCTAATTTTGCAACAATGTTTAAGGTTTTGAGGTTTCATAGACTAAAGTTGAAAATCAGTGGTTTGACTGCCATAATGAAATAGGGTCACTAATCAACGTGTTTTCTCAAAAGGCCTTCAGTCAAATTCCTTGATACTTAAAATGCATACAGTGGATTATAATAATGAAAAAGGATAATTTGAAATCTTGGTTTCAACTCTAAAGGAACTCTTTAAAAAAAAGATTTTAAGTTTTGGAAACCCCAATGAAAAAGTAGCAACTGCACGGTTTCTACTGTCAGATTGGCTCTAAGTGCCAAAAAGTGCTGGAAACGGGGAGATAAGCCTATTTTTGCAACTTTGGTTAAAATCTTAAATTTTTCATCACAGATGTGCCCAAGATGCGCAAAAGCGCTGGAAACGGTGAGATAAGC
This sequence comes from Pleuronectes platessa, assembly GCF_947347685.1. Taxonomy (NCBI): domain Eukaryota; kingdom Metazoa; phylum Chordata; class Actinopteri; order Pleuronectiformes; family Pleuronectidae; genus Pleuronectes; species Pleuronectes platessa. The sequence goes on along the minus strand of NW_026518901.1, from coordinate 330,752 downwards.
CTATTTTTGCAACTATGTATAAAATCTTAAATTTTTCATCACAGATGTGCCCAAGATGCCCAAAAGCGCTGGAAACGGTGAGATAAGCCTATTTTTGCAACTTTGGTTAAAATCTTCATTTTTTCATCACAGATATGCCCAAGGTGCACAAAAGTGCTGGAAACGTTGAGATAAGTCTAATTTTGCAACAATGTTTAAGGTTTGGAGGTTTCATAGACTAAAGTTGAAAATCAGTGGTTTGACTGCCATAATGAAATAGGGTCACTAATCAACGTGTTTTCTCAAAAGGCCTTCAGTCATATTCCTTGATACTTAAAATGCATACAGTGGATTATAATAATGAAAAAGGATAATTTGAAATCTTGGTTTCAACTCTAAAGGAACTCTTTAAAAAAAAGATTTTTAAGTTTTGGAAACCCCAATGAAAAAGTAGCAACTGCACGGTTTCTACTGTCAGATTGGCTCTAAGTGCCAAAAAGTGCTGGAAACGGGGAGATAAGCCTATTTTTGCAACTTTGGTTAAAATCTTAAATTTTTCATCACAGATGTGCCCAAGATGCGCAAAAGCGCTGGAAACGGTGAGATAAGCCTATTTTTGCAACTATGGTTAAAATCTTAAATTTTTCATCACAGATGTGCCCAAGATGCCCAAAAGCGCTGGAAACGTTGAGATAAGCCTATTTTTGCAACTTTGGTTAAAATCTTAAATTTTTCATCACAGATATGCCCAAGGTACACAAAAGTGCTGGAAACGGTGAGATAAGCCTAATTTTGCAACAATGTTTAAGGTTTGGAGGTTTCATAGACTAAAGTTGAAAATCAGTGGTTTGACTGCCATAATGAAATAGGGTCACTAATCAACGTGTTTTCTCAAAAGGCCTTCAGTCAAATTCCTTGATACTTAAAATGCATACAGTGGATTATAATAATGAAAAAGGATAATTTGAAATCTTGGTTTCAACTCTAAAGGAACTCTTTAAAAAAAAGGTTTTAAGTTTTGGAAACCCCAATGAAAAAGTAGCAACTGCACGGTTTCTACTGTCAGATTGGCTCTAAGTGCCAAAAAGTGCTGGAAACGGGGAGATAAGCCTATTTTTGCAACTTTGGTTAAAATCTTAAATTTTTCATCACAGATGTGCCCAAGATGCACAAAACTGCTGGAAACGGTGAGATAAGCCTATTTTTGCAAATTTGGTTAAAATCTTCATTTTTTCATCACAGATATGCCCATGGTGCACAAAAGTGCTGGAAACGGTGAGATAAGCCTAATTTTGCAACAATGTTTAAGGTTTGGAGGTTTCATAGACTAAAGTTGAAAATCAGATGTTTGACTGCCATAATGAAATAGGGTCACTAATCAACGTGTTTTCTCAAAAGGCCTTCAGTCAAATTCCTTGATACTTAAAATGCATACAGTGGATTATAATAATGAAAAAGGATAATTTGAAATCTTGGTTTCAACTCTAAAGGAACTCTTTAAAAAAAAGATTTTAAGTTTTGGAGACCCCAATGAAAAAGTAGCAACTGCACGGTTTCTACTGTCAGATTGGCTCTAAGTGCCAAAAAGTGCTGGAAACGGGGAGATAAGCCTATTTATGAAACTTTGGTTAAAATCTTAAATTTTTCATCACAGATGTGCCCAAGATGCGCAAAAGCGCTGGAAACGGTGAGATAAGCCTATTTTTGCAACTATGGTTAAAATCTTACATTTTTCATCACAGATGTGCCCAAGATGCCCAAAAGCGCTGGAAACGGTGAGATAAGCCTATTTTTGCAACTTTGGTTAAAATCTTCATTTTTTCATCACAGATATGCCCAAGGTGCACAAAAGTGCTGGAAACGGTGAGATAAGCCTAATTTTGCAACAATGTTTAAGGTTTTGAGGTTTCATAGACTAAAGTTGAAAATCAGTGGTTTGACTGCCATAATGAAATAGGGTCACTAATCAACGTGTTTTCTCAAAAGGCCTTCAGTCATATTCCTTGATACTTAAAATGCATACAGTGGATTATAATAATGAAAAAGGATAATTTGAAATCTTGGTTTCAACTCTAAAGGAACTCTTTAAAAAAAAGATTTTAAGTTTTGGAAACCCCAATGAAAAAGTAGCAACTGCACGGTTTCTACTGTCAGATTGGCTCTAAGTGCCAAAAAGTGCTGGAAACGGGGAGATAAGCCTATTTTTGCAACTTTGGTTAAAATCTTAAATTTTTCATCACAGATGTGCCCAAGATGCGCAAAAGCGCTGGAAACGGTGAGATAAGCCTATTTTTGCAACTATGGTTAAAATCTTAAATTTTTCATCACAGATGTGCCCAAGATGCCCAAAAGCGCTGGAAACGTTGAGATAAGCCTATTTTTGCAACTTTGGTTAAAATCTTAAATTTTTCATCACAGATATGCCCAAGGTGCACAAAAGTGCTGGAAACGGTGAGATAAGCCTAATTTTGCAACAATGTTTAAGGTTTGGAGGTTTCATAGACTAAAGTTGAAAATCAGTGGTTTGACTGCCATAATGAAATAGGGTCACTAATCAACGTGTTTTCTCAAAAGGCCTTCAGTCAAATTCCTTGATACTTAAAATGCATACAGTGGATTATAATAATGAAAAAGGATAATTTGAAATCTTGGTTTCAACTCTAAAGGAACTCTTTAAAAAAAAGGTTTTAAGTTTTGGAAACCCCAATGAAAAAGTAGCAACTGCACGGTTTCTACTGTCAGATTGGCTCTAAGTGCCAAAAAGTGCTGGAAACGGGGAGATAAGCCTATTTTTGCAACTTTGGTTAAAATCTTAAATTTTTCATCACAGATGTGCCCAAGATGCACAAAAGTGCTGGAAACGGTGAGATAAGCCTATTTTTGCAAATTTGGTTAAAATCTTCATTTTTTCATCACAGATATGCCCATGGTGCACAAAAGTGCTGGAAACGGTGAGATAAGCCTAATTTTGCAACAATGTTTAAGGTTTGGAGGTTTCATAGACTAAAGTTGAAAATCAGATGTTTGACTGCCATAATGAAATAGGGTCACTAATCAACGTGTTTTCTCAAAAGGCCTTCAGTCAAATTCCTTGATACTTAAAATGCATACAGTGGATTATAATAATGAAAAAGGATAATTTGAAATCTTGGTTTCAACTCTAAAGGAACTCTTTAAAAAAAAGATTTTAAGTTTTGGAGACCCCAATGAAAAAGTAGCAACTGCACGGTTTCTACTGTCAGATTGGCTCTAAGTGCCAAAAAGTGCTGGAAACGGGGAGATAAGCCTATTTATGAAACTTTGGTTAAAATCTTAAATTTTTCATCACAGATGTGCCCAAGATGCGCAAAAGCGCTGGAAACGGTGAGATAAGCCTATTTTTGCAACTATGGTTAAAATCTTACATTTTTCATCACAGATGTGCCCAAGATGCCCAAAAGCGCTGGAAACGGTGAGATAAGCCTATTTTTGCAACTTTGGTTAAAATCTTCATTTTTTCATCACAGATATGCCCAAGGTGCACAAAAGTGCTGGAAACGGTGAGATAAGCCTAATTTTGCAACAATGTTTAAGGTTTTGAGGTTTCATAGACTAAAGTTGAAAATCAGTGGTTTGACTGCCATAATGAAATAGGGTCACTAATCAACGTGTTTTCTCAAAAGGCCTTCAGTCAAATTCCTTGATACTTAAAATGCATACAGTGGATTATAATAATGAAAAAGGATAATTTGAAATCTTGGTTTCAACTCTAAAGGAACTCTTTAAAAAAAAGATTTTAAGTTTTGGAAACCCCAATGAAAAAGTAGCAACTGCACGGTTTCTACTGTCAGATTGGCTCTAAGTGCCAAAAAGTGCTGGAAACGGGGAGATAAGCCTATTTTTGCAACTTTGGTTAAAATCTTAAATTTTTCATCACAGATGTGCCCAAGATGCGCAAAAGCGCTGGAAACGGTGAGATAAGCCTATTTTTGCAACTATGTATAAAATCTTAAATTTTTCATCACAGATGTGCCCAAGATGCCCAAAAGCGCTGGAAACGGTGAGATAAGCCTATTTTTGCAACTTTGGTTAAAATCTTCATTTTTTCATCACAGATATGCCCAAGGTGCACAAAAGTGCTGGAAACGTTGAGATAAGTCTAATTTTGCAACAATGTTTAAGGTTTGGAGGTTTCATAGACTAAAGTTGAAAATCAGTGGTTTGACTGCCATAATGAAATAGGGTCACTAATCAACGTGTTTTCTCAAAAGGCCTTCAGTCATATTCCTTGATACTTAAAATGCATACAGTGGATTATAATAATGAAAAAGGATAATTTGAAATCTTGGTTTCAACTCTAAAGGAACTCTTTAAAAAAAAGATTTTTAAGTTTTGGAAACCCCAATGAAAAAGTAGCAACTGCACGGTTTCTACTGTCAGATTGGCTCTAAGTGCCAAAAAGTGCTGGAAACGGGGAGATAAGCCTATTTTTGCAACTTTGGTTAAAATCTTAAATTTTTCATCACAGATGTGCCCAAGATGCGCAAAAGCGCTGGAAACGGTGAGATAAGCCTATTTTTGCAACTATGGTTAAAATCTTAAATTTTTCATCACAGATGTGCCCAAGATACACAAAAGTGCTGGAAACGGTGAGATAAGCCTAATTTTGCAACAATGTTTAAGGTTTGGAGGTTTCATAGACTAAAGTTGAAAATCAGTGGTTTGACTGCCATAATGAAATAGGGTCACTAATCAACGTGCTTTCTCAAAAGGCCTTCAGTCAAATTCCTTGATACTTAAAATGCATACAGTGGATTATAATAATGAAAAAGGATAATTTGAAATCTTGGTTTCAACTCTAAAGGAACTCTTTAAAAAAAAGATTTTAAGTTTTGGAAACCCCAATGAAAAAGTAGTAACTGCACGGTTTTCTACGTTTAGATTGGCTCTAAGTGCCAAAAAGTGCTGGAAACGGGGAGATAAGCCTGTTTTTGCAACTATGGTTAAAATCTTTAATTTTTCATCACAGATGTGCCCAAGATGCGCAAAAGCACTGGAAACGGTGAGATAAGCCTATTTTTGCAAATATGGTTAAAATCTTAAATTTTTCATCACAGATGTGCCCAAGATGCCCAAAAGCGCTGGAAACGGTGAGATAAGCCTATTTTTGCAACTTTGGTTAAAATCTTCATTTTTTCATCACAGATATGCCCAAGGTGCACAAAAGTGCTGGAAACGGTGAGATAAGCCTAATTTTGCAACAATGTTTAAGGTTTGGAGGTTTCATAGACTAAAGTTGAAAATCAGTGGTTTGACTGCCATAATGAAATAGGGTCACTAATCAACGTGTTTTCTCAAAAGGCCTTCAGTAAAATTCCTTGATACTTAAAATGCATACAGTGGATTATAATAATGAAAAAGGATAATTTGAAATCTTGGTTTCAACTCTAAAGGAACTCTTTAAAAAAAAGATTTTAAGTTTTGGAGACCCCAATGAAAAAGTAGCAACTGCACGGTTTCTACTGTCAGATTGGCTCTAAGTGCCAAAAAGTGCTGGAAACGGGGAGATAAGCCTATTTATGAAACTTTGGTTAAAATCTTAAATTTTTCATCACAGATGTGCCCAAGATGCGCAAAAAAGCGCTGGAAATGGTGAGATAAGCCTATTTTTGCAACTATGGTTAAAATCTTACATTTTTCATCACAGATGTGCCCAAGATGCCCAAAAGCGCTGGAAACGGTGAGATAAGCCTATTTTTGCAACTTTGGTTAAAATCTTCATTTTTTCATCACAGATATGCCCAAGGTGCACAAAAGTGCTGGAAACGTTGAGATAAGTCTAATTTTGCAACAATGTTTAAGGTTTGGAGGTTTCATAGACTAAAGTTGAAAATCAGTGGTTTGACTGCCATAATGAAATAGGGTCACTAATCAACGTGTTTTCTCAAAAGGCCTTCAGTCATATTCCTTGATACTTAAAATGCATACAGTGGATTATAATAATGAAAAAGGATAATTTGAAATCTTGGTTTCAACTCTAAAGGAACTCTTTAAAAAAAAGATTTTAAGTTTTGGAAACCCCAATGAAAAAGTAGCAACTGCACGGTTTCTACTGTCAGATTGGCTCTAAGTGCCCAAAAGCGCTGGAAACGGTGAGATAAGCCTATTTTTGCAACTATGGTTAAAATCTTAAATTTTTCATCACAGATGTGCCCAATATGCGCAAAAGCGCTGGAAACGGTGAGAAAACCCTATTTTTGCAACTATGGTTAAAATCTTAAATTTTTCATCAAAGATGTGCCCAAGATGCGCAAAAGCGCTGGAAACGGTGAGATAAACCTATTTTTGCAACTATAATTAAAATCTTAAATTTTTCATCACAAATGTGCCCAAGATGCCCAAAGGCACTGGCAACTGTGAGATAAGCCTATTTTTGCAACTTTGGTTAAAATCTTCATTTTTTCATCACAGATATGCCCAAGGTGCACAAAAGTGCTGGAAACGGTGAGATAAGCCTAATTTTGCAACAATGTTTAAGGTTTGGAGGTTTCATAGACTAAAGTTGAAAATCAGTGGTTTGACTGCCATAATGAAATAGGGTCACTAATCAACGTGTTTTCTCAAAAGGCCTTCAGTCAAATTCCTTGATACTTAAAATGCATACAGTGGATTATAATAATGAAAAAGGATAATTTGAAATCTTGGTTTCAACTCTAGAGGAACTCTTTAAAAAAAAGATTTGAAGTTTTGGAAACCCCAATGAAAAAGTAGCAACTGCACGGTTTCTACTGTCAGATTGGCTCTAAGTGCCAAAAAGTGCTGGAAACAGGGAGATAAGCCTATTTTTGCAACTTTGGTTAAAATCATAAATTTTTCATCACAGATGTGCCCAAGATGCGCAAAAGCGCTGGAAACGGTGAGATAAGCCTATTTTTGCAACTTTGGTTAAATCTTAAATTTTTCATCACAGATGTGCCCAAGATGTGCAAAAGCGCTGGAAACGGTGAGATAAGCCTATTTTTGCAACTTTGGTTAAAATCTTCATTTTTTCATTACAGATATGCCCAAGATGCACAAAAGTGCTGGAAACGGTGAGATAAGCCTAATTTTGCAACAATGTTTAAGGTTTGGAGGTTTCATAGACTAAAGTTGAAAATCAATGGTTTGACTGCCATAATGAAATAGGGTCACTAATCAACGTGTTTTCTCAAAAGGCCTTCAGTCAAATTCCTTGATACTTAAAATGCATACAGTGGATTATAATAATGAAAAAGGATAATTTGAAATCTTGGTTTCAACTCTAAAGGAACTCTTTAAAAAAAAGATTTTAAGTTTTGGAAACCCCAATGAAAAAGTAGCAACTGCACGGTTTCTACTGTCAGATTGGCTCTAAGTGCCAAAAAGTGCTGGAAACGGAGAGATAAGCCTATTTTTGCAACTTTGGTTAAAATATTAAATTTTTCATCACAGATGTGCCTAAGATGCCCAAAAGCGCTGGAAACGGTGAGATAAGCCTATTTTTGCAACTATGGTTAAAATCTTAAATTTTTCATCACAGATGTGCCCAATATGCGCAAAAGCGCTGGAAACGGTGAGAAAACCCTATTTTTGCAACTATGGTTAAAATCTTAAATTTTTCATCACAGATGTGCCCAAGATGCGCAAAAGCGCTGGAAACGGTGAGATAAACCTATTTTTGCAACTATAATTAAAATCTTAAATTTTTCATCACAAATGTGCCCAAGATGCCCAAAGGCACTGGAAACTGTGAGATAAGCCTATTTTTGCAACTTTGGTTAAAATCTTCATTTTTTCATCACAGATATGCCCAAGGTGCACAAAAGTGCTGGAAACGGTGAGATAAGCCTAATTTTGCAACAATGTTTAAGGTTTGGAGGTTTCATAGACTAAAGTTGAAAATCAGTGGTTTGACTGCCATAATGAAATAGGGTCACTAATCAACGTGTTTTCTCAAAAGGCCTTCAGTCAAATTCCTTGATACTTAAAATGCATACAGTGGATTATAATAATGAAAAAGGATAATTTGAAATCTTGGTTTCAACTCTAGAGGAACTCTTTAAAAAAAAGATTTGAAGTTTTGGAAACCCCAATGAAAAAGTAGCAACTGCACGGTTTCTACTGTCAGATTGGCTCTAAGTGCCAAAAAGTGCTGGAAACAGGGAGATAAGCCTATTTTTGCAACTTTGGTTAAAATCTTAAATTTTTCATCACAGATGTGCCCAAGATGCCCAAAAGCGCTGGAAACGGGGAGATAAGCCTTTTTTTGCAACTTTGGTTAAAATCTTTAATGTTTCATCACAGATGTGCCCAAGATGCGCAAAAGCGCTGGAAACGGTGAGATAAACCTATTTTTGCAACTATAATTAAAATCTTAAATTTTTCATCACAAATGTGCCCAAGATGCCCAAAGGCGCTGGAAACGGTGAGATAAGCCTATTTTTGCAACTTTGGTTAAAATCTTCATTTTTTCATCACAGATATGCCCAAGGTGCACAAAAGTGCTGGAAACGGTGAGATAAGCCTAATTTTGCAACAATGTTTAAGGTTTGGAGGTTTCATAGACTAAAGTTGAAAATCAGTGGTTTGACTGCCATAATGAAATAGGGTCACTAATCAACGTGTTTTCTCAAAAGGCCTTCAGTCAAATTCCTTGATACTTAAAATGCATACAGTGGATTATAATAATGAAAAAGGATAATTTGAAATCTTGGTTTCAACTCTAAAGGAACTCTTTAAAAAAAAGATTTTAAGTTTTGGAAACCCCAATGAAAAAGTAGCAACTGCACGGTTTCTACTGTCAGATTGGCTCTAAGTGCCAAAAAGTGCTGGAAACGGAGAGATAAGCCTATTTTTGCAACTTTGGTTAAAATCTTAAATTTTTCATCACAGATGTGCCCAAGATGCCCAAAAGCGCTGGAAACGGTGAGATAAGCCTATTTTTGCAACTTTGGTTAAAATCTTCATTTTTTCATCACAGATATGCCCAAGGTGCACAAAAGTGCTGGAAACGTTGAGATAAGTCTAATTTTGCAACAATGTTTAAGGTTTGGAGGTTTCATAGACTAAAGTTGAAAATCAGTGGTTTGACTGCCATAATGAAATAGGGTCACTAATCAACGTGTTTTCTCAAAAGGCCTTCAGTCATATTCCTTGATACTTAAAATGCATACAGTGGATTATAATAATGAAAAAGGATAATTTGAAATCTTGGTTTCAACTCAAAAGGAACTCTTTAAAAAAAGATTTTAAGTTTTGGAAACCCCAATGAAAAAGTAGCAACTGCACGGTTTCTACTGTCAGATTGGCTCTAAGTGCCAAAAAGTGCTGGAAACGGGGAGATAAGCCTATTTTTGCAACTTTGGTTAAAATCTTAAATTTTTCATCACAGATGTGCCCAAGATGCGCAAAAGCGCTGGAAACGGTGAGATAAGCCTATTTTTGCAACTATGGTTAAAATCTTAAATTTTTCATCACAGATGTGCCCAAGATACACAAAAGTGCTGGAAACGGTGAGATAAGCCTAATTTTGCAACAATGTTTAAGGTTTGGAGGTTTCATAGACTAAAGTTGAAAATCAGTGGTTTGACTGCCATAATGAAATAGGGTCACTAATCAACGTGCTTTCTCAAAAGGCCTTCAGTCAAATTCCTTGATACTTAAAATGCATACAGTGGATTATAATAATGAAAAAGGATAATTTGAAATCTTGGTTTCAACTCTAAAGGAACTCTTTAAAAAAAAGATTTTAAGTTTTGGAAACCCCAATGAAAAAGTAGCAACTGCACGGTTTCTACTGTCAGATTGGCTCTAAGTGCCAAAAAGTGCTGGAAACGGGGAGATAAGCCTATTTTTGCAACTTTGGTTAAAATCTTAAATTTTTCATCACAGATGTGCCCAAGATGCGCAAAAGCGCTGGAAACGGTGAGATAAGCCTATTTTTGCAACTATGGTTAAAATCTTAAATTTTTCATCACAGATGTGCCCAAGATGCCCAAAAGCGCTGGAAACGTTGAGATAAGCCTATTTTTGCAACTTTGGTTAAAATCTTAAATTTTTCATCACAGATATGCCCAAGGTGCACAAAAGTGCTGGAAACGGTGAGATAAGCCTAATTTTGCAACAATGTTTAAGGTTTGGAGGTTTCATAGACTAAAGTTGAAAATCAGTGGTTTGACTGCCATAATGAAATAGGGTCACTAATCAACGTGTTTTCTCAAAAGGCCTTCAGTCAAATTCCTTGATACTTAAAATGCATACAGTGGATTATAATAATGAAAAAGGATAATTTGAAATCTTGGTTTCAACTCTAAAGGAACTCTTTAAAAAAAAGGTTTTAAGTTTTGGAAACCCCAATGAAAAAGTAGCAACTGCACGGTTTCTACTGTCAGATTGGCTCTAAGTGCCAAAAAGTGCTGGAAACGGGGAGATAAGCCTATTTTTGCAACTTTGGTTAAAATCTTAAATTTTTCATCACAGATGTGCCCAAGATGCACAAAAGTGCTGGAAACGGTGAGATAAGCCTATTTTTGCAAATTTGGTTAAAATCTTCATTTTTTCATCACAGATATGCCCATGGTGCACAAAAGTGCTGGAAACGGTGAGATAAGCCTAATTTTGCAACAATGTTTAAGGTTTGGAGGTTTCATAGACTAAAGTTGAAAATCAGATGTTTGACTGCCATAATGAAATAGGGTCACTAATCAACGTGTTTTCTCAAAAGGCCTTCAGTCAAATTCCTTGATACTTAAAATGCATACAGTGGATTATAATAATGAAAAAGGATAATTTGAAATCTTGGTTTCAACTCTAAAGGAACTCTTTAAAAAAAAGATTTTAAGTTTTGGAGACCCCAATGAAAAAGTAGCAACTGCACGGTTTCTACTGTCAGATTGGCTCTAAGTGCCAAAAAGTGCTGGAAACGGGGAGATAAGCCTATTTATGAAACTTTGGTTAAAATCTTAAATTTTTCATCACAGATGTGCCCAAGATGCGCAAAAGCGCTGGAAACGGTGAGATAAGCCTATTTTTGCAACTATGGTTAAAATCTTACATTTTTCATCACAGATGTGCCCAAGATGCCCAAAAGCGCTGGAAACGGTGAGATAAGCCTATTTTTGCAACTTTGGTTAAAATCTTCATTTTTTCATCACAGATATGCCCAAGGTGCACAAAAGTGCTGGAAACGGTGAGATAAGCCTAATTTTGCAACAATGTTTAAGGTTTGGAGGTTTCATAGACTAAAGTTGAAAATCAGTGGTTTGACTGCCATAATGAAATAGGGTCACTAATCAACGTGTTTTCTCAAAAGGCCTTCAGTCAAATTCCTTGATACTTAAAATGCATACAGTGGATTATAATAATGAAAAAGGATAATTTGAAATCTTGGTTTCAACTCTAAAGGAACTCTTTAAAAAAAAGGTTTTAAGTTTTGGAAACCCCAATGAAAAAGTAGCAACTGCACGGTTTCTACTGTCAGATTGGCTCTAAGTGCCAAAAAGTGCTGGAAACGGGGAGATAAGCCTATTTTTGCAACTTTGGTTAAAATCTTAAATTTTTCATCACAGATGTGCCCAAGATGCACAAAAGTGCTGGAAACGGTGAGATAAGCCTATTTTTGCAAATTTGGTTAAAATCTTCATTTTTTCATCACAGATATGCCCATGGTGCACAAAAGTGCTGGAAACGGTGAGATAAGCCTAATTTTGCAACAATGTTTAAGGTTTGGAGGTTTCATAGACTAAAGTTGAAAATCAGATGTTTGACTGCCATAATGAAATAGGGTCACTAATCAACGTGCTTTCTCAAAAGGCCTTCAGTCAAATTCCTTGATACTTAAAATGCATACAGTGGATTATAATAATGAAAAAGGATAATTTGAAATCTTGGTTTCAACTCTAAAGGAACTCTTTAAAAAAAAGATTTTAAGTTTTGGAGACCCCAATGAAAAAGTAGCAACTGCACGGTTTCTACTGTCAGATTGGCTCTAAGTGCCAAAAAGTGCTGGAAACGGGGAGATAAGCCTATTTATGAAACTTTGGTTAAAATCTTAAATTTTTCATCACAGATGTGCCCAAGATGCGCAAAAGCGCTGGAAACGGTGAGATAAGCCTATTTTTGCAACTATGGTTAAAATCTTACATTTTTCATCACAGATGTGCCCAAGATGCCCAAAAGCGCTGGAAACGGTGAGATAAGCCTATTTTTGCAACTTTGGTTAAAATCTTCATTTTTTCATCACAGATATGCCCAAGGTGCACAAAAGTGCTGGAAACGTTGAGATAAGTCTAATTTTGCAACAATGTTTAAGGTTTGGAGGTTTCATAGACTAAAGTTGAAAATCAGTGGTTTGACTGCCATAATGAAATAGGGTCACTAATCAACGTGTTTTCTCAAAAGGCCTTCAGTCATATTCCTTGATACTTAAAATGCATACAGTGGATTATAATAATGAAAAAGGATAATTTGAAATCTTGGTTTCAACTCTAAAGGAACTCTTTAAAAAAAAGATTTTAAGTTTTGGAAACCCCAATGAAAAAGTAGCAACTGCACGGTTTCTACTGTCAGATTGGCTCTAAGTGCCAAAAAGTGCTGGAAACGGGGAGATAAGCCTATTTTTGCAACTTTGGTTAAAATCTTAAATTTTTCATCACAGATGTGCCCAAGATGCGCAAAAGCGCTGGAAACGGTGAGATAAGCCTATTTTTGCAACTATGGTTAAAATCTTAAATTTTTCATCACAGATGTGCCCAAGATACACAAAAGTGCTGGAAACGGTGAGATAAGCCTAATTTTGCAACAATGTTTAAGGTTTGGAGGTTTCATAGACTAAAGTTGAAAATCAGTGGTTTGACTGCCATAATGAAATAGGGTCACTAATCAACGTGCTTTCTCAAAAGGCCTTCAGTCAAATTCCTTGATACTTAAAATGCATACAGTGGATTATAATAATGAAAAAGGATAATTTGAAATCTTGGTTTCAACTCTAAAGGAACTCTTTAAAAAAAAGATTTTAAGTTTTGGAAACCCCAATGAAAAAGTAGTAACTGCACGGTTTTCTACGTTTAGATTGGCTCTAAGTGCCAAAAAGTGCTGGAAACGGGGAGATAAGCCTGTTTTTGCAACTATGGTTAAAATCTTTAATTTTTCATCACAGATGTGCCCAAGATGCGCAAAAGCACTGGAAACGGTGAGATAAGCCTATTTTTGCAAATATGGTTAAAATCTTAAATTTTTCATCACAGATGTGCCCAAGATGCCCAAAAGCGCTGGAAACGGTGAGATAAGCCTATTTTTGCAACTATGGTTAAAATCTTACATTTTTCATCACAGATGTGCCCAAGATGCCCAAAAGCGCTGGAAACGGTGAGATAAGCCTATTTTTGCAACTTTGGTTAAAATCTTCATTTTTTCATCACAGATATGCCCAAGGTGCACAAAAGTGCTGGAAACGTTGAGATAAGTCTAATTTTGCAACAATGTTTAAGGTTTGGAGGTTTCATAGACTAAAGTTGAAAATCAGTGGTTTGACTGCCATAATGAAATAGGGTCACTAATCAACGTGTTTTCTCAAAAGGCCTTCAGTCATATTCCTTGATACTTAAAATGCATACAGTGGATTATAATAATGAAAAAGGATAATTTGAAATCTTGGTTTCAACTCTAAAGGAACTCTTTAAAAAAAAGATTTTAAGTTTTGGAAACCCCAATGAAAAAGTAGCAACTGCACGGTTTCTACTGTCAGATTGGCTCTAAGTGCCAAAAAGTGCTGGAAATGGGGAGATAAGCCTATTTTTGCAACTTTGGTTAAAATCTTAAATTTTTCATCACAGATGTGCCCAAGATGCGCAAAAGCGCTGGAAACGGTGAGATAAGCCTATTTTTGCAACTATGGTTAAAATCTTAAATTTTTCATCACAGATGTGCCCAAGATACACAAAAGTGCTGGAAACGGTGAGATAAGCCTAATTTTGCAACAATGTTTAAGGTTTGGAGGTTTCATAGACTAAAGTTGAAAATCAGTGGTTTGACTGCCATAATGAAATAGGGTCACTAATCAACGTGTTTTCTCAAAAGGCCTTCAGTCAAATTCCTTGATACTTAAAATGCATACAGTGGATTATAATAATGAAAAAGGATAATTTGAAATCTTGGTTTCAACTCTAGAGGAACTCTTTAAAAAAAAGATTTGAAGTTTTGGAAACCCCAATGAAAAAGTAGCAACTGCACGGTTTCTACTGTCAGATTGGCTCTAAGTGCCAAAAAGTGCTGGAAACAGGGAGATAAGCCTATTTTTGCAACTTTGGTTAAAATCTTAAATTTTTCATCACAGATGTGCCCAAGATGCCCAAAAGCGCTGGAAACGGGGAGATAAGCCTTTTTTTGCAACTTTGGTTAAAATCTTAAATTTTTCATCACAGATGTGCCCAAGATGCGCAAAAGCGCTGGAAACGGTGAGATAAACCTATTTTTGCAACTATAATTAAAATCTTAAATTTTTCATCACAAATGTGCCCAAGATGCCCAAAGGCGCTGGAAACGGTGAGATAAGCCTATTTTTGCAACTTTGGTTAAAATCTTCATTTTTTCATCACAGATATGCCCAAGGTGCACAAAAGTGCTGGAAACGGTGAGATAAGCCTAATTTTGCAACAATGTTTAAGGTTTGGAGGTTTCATAGACTAAAGTTGAAAATCAGTGGTTTGACTGCCATAATGACATAGGGTCACTAATCAACGTGTTTTCTCAAAAGGCCTTCAGTCAAATTCCTTGATACTTAAAATGCATACAGTGGATTATAATAATGAAAAAGGATAATTTGAAATCTTGGTTTCAACTCTAAAGGAACTCTTTAAAAAAAAGATTTTAAGTTTTGGAAACCCCAATGAAAAAGTAGCAACTGCACGGTTTCTACTGTCAGATTGGCTCTAAGTGCCCAAAAGCGCTGGAAACGGTGAGATAAGCCTATTTTTGCAACTATGGTTAAAATCTTAAATTTTTCATCACAGATATGCCCAATATGCGCAAAAGCGCTGGAAACGGTGAGAAAACCCTATTTTTGCAACTATGGTTAAAATCTTAAATTTTTCATCAAAGATGTGCCCAAGATGCGCAAAAGCGCTGGAAACGGTGAGATAAACCTATTTTTGCAACTATAATTAAAATCTTAAATTTTTCATCACAAATGTGCCCAAGATGCCCAAAGGCACTGGAAACTGTGAGATAAGCCTATTTTTGCAACTTTGGTTAAAATCTTCATTTTTTCATCACAGATATGCCCAAGGTGCACAAAAGTGCTGGAAACGGTGAGATAAGCCTAATTTTGCAACAATGTTTAAGGTTTGGAGGTTTCATAGACTAAAGTTGAAAATCAGTGGTTTGACTGCCATAATGAAATAGGGTTACTAATCAACGTGTTTTCTCAAAAGGCCTTCAGTCAAATTCCTTGATACTTAAAATGCATACAGTGGATTATAATAATGAAAAAGGATAATTTGAAATCTTGGTTTCAACTCTAGAGGAACTCTTTAAAAAAAAGATTTGAAGTTTTGGAAACCCCAATGAAAAAGTAGCAACTGCACGGTTTCTACTGTCAGATTGGCTCTAAGTGCCAAAAAGTGCTGGAAACAGGGAGATAAGCCTATTTTTGCAACTTTGGTTAAAATCATAAATTTTTCATCACAGATGTGCCCAAGATGCGCAAAAGCGCTGGAAACGGTGAGATAAGCCTATTTTTGCAACTTTGGTTAAATCTTAAATTTTTCATCACAGATGTGCCCAAGATGCGCAAAAGCGCTGGAAACGGTGAGATAAGCCTATTTTTGCAACTTTGGTTAAAATCTTCATTTTTTCATTAAAGATATGCCCAAGATGCACAAAAGTGCTGGAAACGGTGAGATAAGCCTAATTTTGCAACAATGTTTAAGGTTTGGAGGTTTCATAGACTAAAGTTGAAAATCAATGGTTTGACTGCCATAATGAAATAGGGTCACTAATCAACGTGTTTTCTCAAAAGGCCTTCAGTCAAATTCCTTGATACTTAAAATGCATACAGTGGATTATAATAATGAAAAAGGATAATTTGAAATCTTGGTTTCAACTCTAAAGGAACTCTTTAAAAAAAAGATTTTAAGTTTTGGAAACCCCAATGAAAAAGTAGCAACTGCACGGTTTCTACTGTCAGATTGGCTCTAAGTGCCAAAAAGTGCTGGAAACGGAGAGATAAGCCTATTTTTGCAACTTTGGTTAAAATATTAAATTTTTCATCACAGATGTGCCTAAGATGCCCAAAAGCGCTGGAAACGGTGAGATAAGCCTATTTTTGCAACTATGGTTAAAATCTTAAATTTTTCATCACAGATGTGCCCAATATGCGCAAAAGCGCTGGAAACGGTGAGAAAACCCTATTTTTGCAACTATGGTTAAAATCTTAAATTTTTCATCACAGATGTGCCCAAGATGCGCAAAAGCGCTGGAAACGGTGAGATAAACCTATTTTTGCAACTATAATTAAAATCTTAAATTTTTCATCACAAATGTGCCCAAGATGCCCAAAGGCACTGGAAACTGTGAGATAAGCCTATTTTTGCAACTTTGGTTAAAATCTTCATTTTTTCATCACAGATATGCCCAAGGTGCACAAAAGTGCTGGAAACGGTGAGATAAGCCTAATTTTGCAACAATGTTTAAGGTTTGGAGGTTTCATAGACTAAAGTTGAAAATCAGTGGTTTGACTGCCATAATGAAATAGGGTCACTAATCAACGTGTTTTCTCAAAAGGCCTTCAGTCAAATTCCTTGATACTTAAAATGCATACAGTGGATTATAATAATGAAAAAGGATAATTTGAAATCTTGGTTTCAACTCTAGAGGAACTCTTTAAAAAAAAGATTTGAAGTTTTGGAAACCCCAATGAAAAAGTAGCAACTGCACGGTTTCTACTGTCAGATTGGCTCTAAGTGCCAAAAAGTGCTGGAAACAGGGAGATAAGCCTATTTTTGCAACTTTGGTTAAAATCTTAAATTTTTCATCACAGATGTGCCCAAGATGCCCAAAAGCGCTGGAAACGGGGAGATAAGCCTTTTTTTGCAACTTTGGTTAAAATCTTAAATGTTTCATCACAGATGTGCCCAAGATGCGCAAAAGCGCTGGAAACGGTGAGATAAACCTATTTTTGCAACTATAATTAAAATCTTAAATTTTTCATCACAAATGTGCGCAAGATGCCCAAAGGCGCTGGAAACGGTGAGATAAGCCTATTTTTGCAACTTTGGTTAAAATCTTCATTTTTTCATCACAGATGTGCCCAATATGCGCAAAAGCGCTGGAAACGGTGAGAAAACCCTATTTTTGCAACTATGGTTAAAATCTTAAATTTTTCATCACAGATGTGCCCAAGATGCGCAAAAGCGCTGGAAACGGTGAGATAAACCTATTTTTGCAACTATAATTAAAATCTTAAATTTTTCATCACAAATGTGCCCAAGATGCCCAAAGGCACTGGAAACTGTGAGATAAGCCTATTTTTGCAACTTTGGTTAAAATCTTCATTTTTTCATCACAGATATGCCCAAGGTGCACAAAAGTGCTGGAAACGGTGAGATAAGCCTAATTTTGCAACAATGTTTAAGGTTTGGAGGTTTCATAGACTAAAGTTGAAAATCAGTGGTTTGACTGCCATAATGAAATAGGGTCACTAATCAACGTGAGGCCTTCAGTCAAATTCCTTGATACTTAAAATGCATACAGTGGATTATAATAATGAAAAAGGATAATTTGAAATCTTGGTTTCAACTCTAGAGGAACTCTTTAAAAAAAAGTTTTGAAGTTTTGGAAACCCCAATGAAAAAGTAGCAACTGCACGGTTTCTACTGTCAGATTGGCTCTAAGTGCCAAAAAGTGCTGGAAACAGGGAGAAAACCCTATTTTTGCAACAATGGTTAAAATCTTCAATTTTTCATCACAGATGTGCCCAAGATGCACAAAAGCGCTTTAAACGGTGAGATAAGCCTATTTTTGCAACTTTGGTTAAAATCTTCAATTTTTCATCACAGATGTGCCCAAGATGCGCAAAAGCGCTGGAAACGGTGAGATAAGCCTATTTTTGCAACTTTGGTTAAAATCTTAAATTTTTCATCACAGATATGCCCAAGGTGCGCAAAAGTGCTGGAAACGGTGAGATAAGCCTAATTTTGCAACAATGTTTAAGGTTTGGAGGTTTCATAGACTAAAGTTGAAAATCAGTGGTTTGACTGCCATAATGAAATAGGGTCACTAATCAACGTGTTTTCTCAAAAGGCCTTCAGTCAAATTCCTTGATACTTAAAATGCATACAGTGGATTATAATAATGAAAAAGGATAATTTGAAATCTTGGTTTCAACTCTAAAGGAACTCTTTAAAAAAAAGATTTTAAGTTTTGGAAACCCCAATGAAAAAGTAGCAACTGCACGGTTTCTACTGTCAGATTGGCTCTAAGTGCCAAAAAGTGCTGGAAACGGGGAGATAAGCCTATTTTTGCAACAATGGTTAAAATCTTCAATTTTTCATCACAGATGTGCCCAAGATGCACAAAAGCGCTGGAAACGGTGAGATAAGCCTATTTTTGCAACTTTGGTTAAAATCTTCAATTTTTCATCACAGATGTTCCCAAGATGCACAAAAGCGCTGGAAACGGTGAGATAAGCCTATTTTTGCAACTTTGGTTAAAATCTTCAATTTTTCATCACAGATGTGCCCAAGATGCGCAAAAGCGCTGGAAACGGTGAGATAAGCCTATTTTTGCAACTTTGGTTAAAATCTTAAATTTTTCATCACAGATGTGCCCAAGATGCCCAAAAGCGCTGGAAACGGTGAGATAAGCCTATTTTTGCAACTTTGGTTAAAATCTTCATTTTTTCATCACAGATATGCCCAAGGTGCACAAAAGTGCTGGAAACGGTGAGATAAGCCTAATTTTGCAACAATGTTTAAGGTTTGGAGGTTTCATAGACTAAAGTTGAAAATCAGTGGTTTGAATGCCATAATGAAATAGGGTCACTAATCAACGTGTTTTCTCAAAAGACCTTCAGTCAAATTCCTTGATACTTAAAATGCATACAGTGGATTTTAATAATGAAAAAGGATAATTTGAAATCTTGGTTTCAACTCTAAAGGAACTCTTTAAAGAAAAGATTTTAAGTTTTGGAAACCCCAATGAAAAAGTAGCAACTGCACGGTTTCTACTGTCAGATTGGCTCTAAGTGCCAAAAAGTGCTGGAAACGGGGAGATAAGCCTATTTTTGCAACAATGGTTAAAATCTTCAATTTTCATCACAGATGTGCCCAAGATGCACAAAAGCGCTGGAAACGGTGAGATAAGCCTATTTTTGCAACTTTGGTTAAAATCTTCAATTTTTCATCACAGATGTGCCCAAGATGCACAAAAGCGCTGGAAACGGTGAGATAAGCCTATTTTTGCAACTTTGGTTAAAATCCTCAATTTTTCATCACAGATGTGCCCAAGATGCGCAAAAGCGCTGGAAACGGTGAGATAAGCCTATTTTTGCAACTTTGGTTAAAATCTTAAATTTTTCATCACAGATGTGCCCAAGATGCCCAAAAGCGCTGGAAACGGTGAGATAAGCCTATTTTTGCAACTTTGGTTAAAATCTTCATTTTTTCATCACAGATATGCCCAAGGTGCACAAAAGTGCTGGAAACGGTGAGATAAGCCTAATTTTGCAACAATGTTTAAGGTTTGGAGGTTTCATAGACTAAAGTTGAAAATCAGTGGTTTGACTGCCATAATGAAATAGGGTCACTAATCAACGTGTTTTCTCAAAAGGCCTTCAGTCAAATTCCTTGATACTTAAAATGCATACAGTGGATTATAATAATGAAAAAGGATAATTTGAAATCTTGGTTTCAACTCTAAAGGAACTCTTTGAAAAAAAGATTTTAAGTTTTGGAAACCCCAATGAAAAAGTAGCAACTGCACGGTTTCTACTGTCAGATTGGCTCTAAGTGCCAAAAAGTGCTGGAAACGGGGAGATAAGCCTATTTATGCAACTTTGGTTAAAATCTTAAATTTTTCATCACAGATGTGCCCAAGATGCGCAAAAGCGCTGGAAACGGTGAGATAAGCCTATTTTTGCAACTATGGTTAAAATCTTAAATTTTTCATCACAGATGTGCCCAAGATGCGCAAAAGCGCTGGAAACGGTGAGATAAGCCTATTTTCGCAACTATGGTTAAAATCTTAAATTTTTCATCACAGATGTGCCCAAGATGCCCAAAAGCGCTGGAAACGGTGAGATAAGCCTATTTTTGCAACTTTGGTTAAAATTTTCATTTTTTCATCACAGATATGCCCAAGGTGCACAAACGTGCTGGAAACGGTGAGATAAGCCTAATTTTGCAACAATGTTTAAGGTTTGGAGGTTTCATAGACTAAAGTTGAAAATCAGTGGTTTGACTGCCATAATGAAATAGGGTCACTAATCAACGTGTTTTCTCAAAAGGCCTTCAGTCAAATTCCTTGATACTTAAAATGCATACAGTGGATTATAATAATGAAAAAGGATAATTTGAAATCTTGGTTTCAACTCTAAAGGAACTCTTTAAAAAAAAGATTTTAAGTTTTGGAAACCCCAATGAAAAAGTAGCAACTGCACGGTTTCTACTGTCAGATTGGCTCTAAGTGCCAAAAAGTGCTGGAAACGGGGAGATAAGCCTATTTTTGCAACTTTGGTTAAAATCTTAAATTTTTCATCACAGATGTGCCCAAGATGCACAAAAGTGCTGGAAACGGTGAGATAAGCCTATTTTTGCAACTATGTTTAAAATCTTAAATTTTTCATCACAGATGTGCCCAAGATGCCCAAAAGCGCTGGAAACGGTGAGATAAGCCTATTTTTGCAACTTTGGTTAAAATCTTCATTTTTTCATCACAGATATGCCCAAGGTGCACAAAAGTGCTGGAAACGGTGAGATAAGCCTAATTTTGCAACAATGTTTAAGGTTTGGAGGTTTCATAGACTAAAGTTGAAAATCAGTGGTTTGACTGCCATAATGAAATAGGGTCACTAATCAACGTGTTTTCTCAAAAGGCCTTCAGTCAAATTCCTTGATACTTAAAATGCATACAGTGGATTATAATAATGAAAAAGGATAATTTGAAATCTTGGTTTCAACTCTAAAGGAACTCTTTAAAAAAAAGATTTTAAGTTTTGGAAACCCCAATGAAAAAGTAGCAACTGCACGGTTTCTACTGTCAGATTGGCTCTAAGTGCCAAAAAGTGCTGGAAACGGGGAGATAAGCCTATTTTTGCAACTTTGGTTAAAATCTTAAATTTTTCATCACAGATGTGCCCAAGATGCGCAAAAGCGCTGGAAACGGTGAGATAAGCCTATTTTTGCAACTATGGTTAAAATCTTAAATTTTTCATCACAGATGTGCCCAAGATACCCAAAAGCGCTGGAAACTGTGAGATAAGCCTATTTTTGCAACTTTGGTTAAAATCTTCATTTTTTCATCACAGATATGCCCAAGGTGCACAAAAGTGCTGGAAACGGTGAGATAAGTCTAATTTTGCAACAATGTTTAAGTTTTGGAGGTTTCATAGACTAAAGTTGAAAATCAGTGGTTTGACTGCCATAATGAAATAGGGTCACTAATCAACGTGTTTTCTCAAAAGGCCTTCAGTCAAATTCCTTGATACTTAAAATGAATACAGTGGATTATAATAATGAAAAAGGATAATTTGAAATCTTGGTTTCAACTCTAAAGGAACTCTTTAAAAAAAAGATTTTAAGTTTTGGAAACCCCAATGAAAAAGTAGCAACTGCACGGTTTCTACTGTCAGATTGGCTCTAAGTGCCAAAAAGTGCTGGAAACGGGGAGATAAGCCTATTTTTGCAACTTTGGTTAAAATCTTAAATTTTTCATCACAGATGTGCCCAAGATGCGCAAAAGCGCTGGAAACGGTGAGATAAGCCTATTTTTGCAACTATGGTTAAAATCTTAAATTTTTCATCACAGATGTGCCCAAGATGCCCAAAAGCGCTGGAAACGTTGAGATGAGCCTATTTTTGCAACTTTGGTTAAAATCTTAAATTTTTCATCACAGATATGCCCAAGGTGCACAAAAGTGCTGGAAACGGTGAGATAAGCCTAATTTTGCAACAATGTTTAAGGTTTGGAGGTTTCATAGACTAAAGTTGAAAATCAGTGGTTTGACTGCCATAATGAAATAGGGTCACTAATCAACGTGTTTTCTCAAAAGGCCTTCAGTCAAATTCCTTGATACTTAAAATGCATACAGTGGATTATAATAATGAAAAAGGATAATTTGAAATCTTGGTTTCAACTCTAAAGGAACTCTTTAAAAAAAAGGTTTTAAGTTTTGGAAACCCCAATGAAAAAGTAGCAACTGCACGGTTTCTACTGTCAGATTGGCTCTAAGTGCCAAAAAGTGCTGGAAACGGGGAGATAAGCCTATTTTTGCAACTTTGGTTAAAATCTTAAATTTTTCATCACAGATGTGCCCAAGATGCACAAAAGTGCTGGAAACGGTGAGATAAGCCTATTTTTGCAAATTTGGTTAAAATCTTCATTTTTTCATCACAGATATGCCCATGGTGCACAAAAGTGCTGGAAACGGTGAGATAAGCCTAATTTTGCAACAATGTTTAAGGTTTGGAGGTTTCATAGACTAAAGTTGAAAATCAGATGTTTGACTGCCATAATGAAATAGGGTCACTAATCAACGTGTTTTCTCAAAAGGCCTTCAGTCAAATTCCTTGATACTTAAAATGCATACAGTGGATTATAATAATGAAAAAGGATAATTTGAAATCTTGGTTTCAACTCTAAAGGAACTCTTTAAAAAAAAGATTTTAAGTTTTGGAGACCCCAATGAAAAAGTAGCAACTGCACGGTTTCTACTGTCAGATTGGCTCTAAGTGCCAAAAAGTGCTGGAAACGGGGAGATAAGCCTATTTATGAAACTTTGGTTAAAATCTTAAATTTTTCATCACAGATGTGCCCAAGATGCGCAAAAGCGCTGGAAACGGTGAGATAAGCCTATTTTTGCAACTATGGTTAAAATCTTACATTTTTCATCACAGATGTGCCCAAGATGCCCAAAAGCGCTGGAAACGGTGAGATAAGCCTATTTTTGCAACTTTGGTTAAAATCTTCATTTTTTCATCACAGATATGCCCAAGGTGCACAAAAGTGCTGGAAACGTTGAGATAAGTCTAATTTTGCAACAATGTTTAAGGTTTGGAGGTTTCATAGACTAAAGTTGAAAATCAGTGGTTTGACTGCCATAATGAAATAGGGTCACTAATCAACGTGTTTTCTCAAAAGGCCTTCAGTCATATTCCTTGATACTTAAAATGCATACAGTGGATTATAATAATGAAAAAGGATAATTTGAAATCTTGGTTTCAACTCTAAAGGAACTCTTTAAAAAAAAGATTTTAAGTTTTGGAAACCCCAATGAAAAAGTAGCAACTGCACGGTTTCTACTGTCAGATTGGCTCTAAGTGCCAAAAAGTGCTGGAAACGGGGAGATAAGCCTATTTTTGCAACTTTGGTTAAAATCTTAAATTTTTCATCACAGATGTGCCCAAGATGCGCAAAAGCGCTGGAAACGGTGAGATAAGCCTATTTTTGCAACTATGGTTAAAATCTTAAATTTTTCATCACAGATGTGCCCAAGATACACAAAAGTGCTGGAAACGGTGAGATAAGCCTAATTTTGCAACAATGTTTAAGGTTTGGAGGTTTCATAGACTAAAGTTGAAAATCAGTGGTTTGACTGCCATAATGAAATAGGGTCACTAATCAACGTGCTTTCTCAAAAGGCCTTCAGTCAAATTCCTTGATACTTAAAATGCATACAGTGGATTATAATAATGAAAAAGGATAATTTGAAATCTTGGTTTCAACTCTAAAGGAACTCTTTAAAAAAAAGATTTTAAGTTTTGGAAACCCCAATGAAAAAGTAGTAACTGCACGGTTTCTACTGTCAGATTGGCTCTAAGTGCCAAAAAGTGCTGGAAACGGGGAGATAAGCCTATTTATGAAACTTTGGTTAAAATCTTAAATTTTACATCACAGATGTGCCCAAGATGCGCAAAAAAGCGCTGGAAATGGTGAGATAAGCCTATTTTTGCAACTATGGTTAAAATCTTACATTTTTCATCACAGATGTGCCCAAGATGCCCAAAAGCGCTGGAAACGGTGAGATAAGCCTATTTTTGCAACTTTGGTTAAAATCTTCATTTTTTCATCACAGATATGCCCAAGGTGCACAAAAGTGCTGGAAACGTTGAGATAAGTCTAATTTTGCAACAATGTTTAAGGTTTGGAGGTTTCATAGACTAAAGTTGAAAATCAGTGGTTTGACTGCCCTAATGAAATAGGGTCACTAATCAACGTGTTTTCTCAAAAGGCCTTCAGTCAAATTCCTTGATACTTAAAATGCATACAGTGGATTATAATAATGAAAAAGGATAATTTGAAATCTTGGTTTCAACTCTAAAGGAACTCTTTAAAAAAAACATTTTAAGTTTTGGAAACCCCAATGAAAAAGTAGCAACTGCACGGTTTCTACTGTCAGATTGGCTCTAAGTGCCAAAAAGTGCTGGAAATGGGGAGATAAGCCTATTTTTGCAACTTTGGTTAAAATCTTAAATTTTTCATCACAGATGTGCCCAAGATGCGCAAAAGCGCTGGAAACGGTGAGATAAGCCTATTTTTGCAACTATGGTTAAAATCTTAAATTTTTCATCACAGATGTGCCCAAGATACACAAAAGTGCTGGAAACGGTGAGATAAGCCTAATTTTGCAACAATGTTTAAGGTTTGGAGGTTTCATAGACTAAAGTTGAAAATCAGTGGTTTGACTGCCATAATGAAATAGGGTCACTAATCAATGTGCTTTCTCAAAAGGCCTTCAGTCAAATTCCTTGATACTTAAAATGCATACAGTGGATTATAATAATGAAAAAGGATAATTTGAAATCTTGGTTTCAACTCTAAAGGAACTCTTTAAAAAAAAGATTTTAAGTTTTGGAAACCCCAATGAAAAAGTAGTAACTGCACGGTTTTCTACGTTTAGATTGGCTCTAAGTGCCAAAAAGTGCTGGAAACGGGGAGATAAGCCTGTTTTTGCAACTATGGTTAAAATCTTTAATTTTTCATCACAGATGTGCCCAAGATGCCCAAAAGCGCTGGAAACGTTGAGATATGCCTATTTTTGCAACTTTGGTTAAAATCTTCATTTTTTCATCACAGATATGCCCAAGGTGCACAAAAGTGCTGGAAACGGTGAGATAAGTCTAATTTTGCAACAATGTTTAAGGTTTGGAGGTTTCATAGACTAAAAATGAAAATCAGTGTTTTGACTGCCATAATGAAATAGGGTCACTAATCAACGTGTTTTCTCAAAAGGCCTTCAGTCAAATTCCTTGATACTTAAAATGCATACAGTGGATTATAATAATGAAAAAGGATAATTTGAAATCTTGGTTTCAACTCTAAAGGAACTCTTTAAAAAAAAGATTTTAAGTTTTGGAAACCCCAATGAAAAAGTAGTAACTGCACGGTTTTCTACGTTTAGATTGGCTCTAAGTGCCAAAAAGTGCTGGAAACGGGGAGATAAGCCTATTTTTGCAACTTTGGTTAAAATCTTAAATTTTTCATCACAGATATGCCCAAGGTGCACAAAAGTGCTGGAAACGGTGAGATAAGCCTAATTTTGCAACTTTGGTTAAAATCTTCATTTTTTCATCACAGATATGCCCAAGGTGCACAAAAGTGCTGGAAACGGTGAGATAAGCCTAATTTTGCAACAATGTTTAAGGTTTGGAGGTTTCATAGACTAAAGTTGAAAATCAGTGGTTTGACTGCCATAATGAAATAGGGTCACTAAACAACGTGTTTTCTCAAAAGGCCTTCAGTCAAATTCCTTGATACTTAAAATGCATACAGTGGATTATAATAATGAAAAAGGATAATTTGAAATCTTGGTTTCAACTCTAAAGGAACTCTTTAAAAAAAAGATTTTAAGTTTTGGAAACCCCAATGAAAAAGTAGTAACTGCACGGTTTTCTACGTTTAGATTGGCTCTAAGTGCCAAAAAGTGCTGGAAACGGGGAGATAAGCCTATTTTTGCAACTATGGTTAAAATCTTTAATTTTTCATCACAGATGTGCCCAAGATGCGCAAAAGCACTGGAAACGGTGAGATAAGCCTATTTTTGCAAATATGGTTAAAATCTTAAATTTTTCATCACAGATGTGCCCAAGATGCCCAAAAGCGCTGGAAACGGTGAGATAAGCCTATTTTTGCAACTTTGGTTAAAATCTTCATTTTTTCATCACAGATATGCCCAAGGTGCACAAAAGTGCTGGAAACGGTGAGATAAGCCTAATTTTGCAACAATGTTTAAGGTTTGGAGGTTTCATAGACCAAAGTTGAAAATCAGTGGTTTGACTGCCATAATGAAATAGGGTCACTAATCAACGTGTTTTCTCAAAAGGCCTTCAGTCAAATTCCTTGATACTTAAAATGCATACAGTGGATTATAATAATGAAAAAGGATAATTTGAAATCTTGGTTTCAACTCTAAAGGAACTCTTTGAAAAAAAGATTTTAAGTTTTGGAAACCCCAATGAAAAAGTAGCAACTGCACGGTTTCTACTGTCAGATTGGCTCTAAGTGCCAAAAAGTGGTGGAAACGGGGAGATAAGCCTATTTATGCAACTTTGGTTAAAATCTTAAATTTTTCATCACAGATGTGCCCAAGATGCGCAAAAGCGCTGGAAACGGTGAGATAAGCCTATTTTTGCAACTATGGTTAAAATCTTAAATTTTTCATCACAGATGTGCCCAAGATGCCCAAAAGCGCTGGAAACGTTGAGATATGCCTATTTTTGCAACTTTGGTTAAAATCTTCATTTTTTCATCACAGATATGCCCAAGGTGCACAAAAGTGCTGGAAACGGTGAGATAAGTCTAATTTTGCAACAATGTTTAAGGTTTGGAGGTTTCATAGACTAAAAATGAAAATCAGTGTTTTGACTGCCATAATGAAATAGGGTCACTAATCAACGTGTTTTCTCAAAAGGCCTTCAGTCAAATTCCTTGATACTTAAAATGCATACAGTAGATTATAATAATGAAAAAGGATAATTTGAAATCTTGGTTTCAACTCTAAAGGAACTCTTTAAAAAAAAGATTTGAAGTTTTGGAAACCCCAATGAAAAAGTAGCAACTGCACGGTTTCTACTGTCAGATTGGCTCTAAGTGCCAAAAAGTGCTGGAAACGGGGAGATAAGCCTATATTTGCAACTATGGTTAAAATCTTAAATTTTTCATCCTAGATGTGCCCAAGATGCCCAAAAGCGCTGGAAACGGTGAGATAAGCCTATTTTTGCAACTTTGGTTAAAATCTTCATTTTTTCATCACAGATATGCCCAAGGTGCACAAAAGTGCTGGAAACGGTGAGATAAGCCTAATTTTGCAACAATGTTTAAGGTTTGGAGGTTTCATAGACTAAAGTTGAAAATCAGTGGTTTGACTGCCATAATGAAATAGGGTCACTAAACAACGTGTTTTCTCAAAAGGCCTTCAGTCAAATTCCTTGATACTTAAAATGCATACAGTGGATTATAATAATGAAAAAGGATAATTTGAAATCTTGGTTTCAACTCTAAAGGAACTCTTTAAAAAAAAGATTTTAAGTTTTGGAAACCCCAATGAAAAAGTAGTAACTGCACGGTTTTCTACGTTTAGATTGGCTCTAAGTGCCAAAAAGTGCTGGAAACGGGGAGATAAGCCTATTTTTGCAACTATGGTTAAAATCTTTAATTTTTCATCACAGATGTGCCCAAGATGCGCAAAAGCACTGGAAACGGTGAGATAAGCCTATTTTTGCAAATATGGTTAAAATCTTAAATTTTTCATCACAGATGTGCCCAAGATGCCCAAAAGCGCTGGAAACGGTGAGATAAGCCTATTTTTGCAACTTTGGTTAAAATCTTCATTTTTTCATCACAGATATGCCCAAGGTGCACAAAAGTGCTGGAAACGGTGAGATAAGCCTAATTTTGCAACTTTGGTTAAAATCTTCATTTTTTCATCACAGATATGCCCAAGGTGCACAAAAGTGCTGGAAACGGTGAGATAAGCCTAATTTTGCAACAATGTTTAAGGTTTGGAGGTTTCATAGACTAAAGTTGAAAATCAGTGGTTTGACTGCCATAATGAAATAGGGTCACTAAACAACGTGTTTTCTCAAAAGGCCTTCAGTCAAATTCCTTGATACTTAAAATGCATACAGTGGATTATAATAATGAAAAAGGATAATTTGAAATCTTGGTTTCAACTCTAAAGGAACTCTTTAAAAAAAAGATTTTAAGTTTTGGAAACCCCAATGAAAAAGTAGTAACTGCACGGTTTTCTACGTTTAGATTGGCTCTAAGTGCCAAAAAGTGCTGGAAACGGGGAGATAAGCCTATTTTTGCAACTATGGTTAAAATCTTTAATTTTTCATCACAGATGTGCCCAAGATGCGCAAAAGCACTGGAAACGGTGAGATAAGCCTATTTTTGCAAATATGGTTAAAATCTTAAATTTTTCATCACAGATGTGCCCAAGATGCCCAAAAGCGCTGGAAACGGTGAGATAAGCCTATTTTTGCAACTTTGGTTAAAATCTTCATTTTTTCATCACAGATATGCCCAAGGTGCACAAAAGTGCTGGAAACGGTGAGATAAGCCTAATTTTGCAACAATGTTTAAGGTTTGGAGGTTTCATAGACCAAAGTTGAAAATCAGTGGTTTGACTGCCATAATGAAATAGGGTCACTAATCAACGTGTTTTCTCAAAAGGCCTTCAGTCAAATTCCTTGATACTTAAAATGCATACAGTGGATTATAATAATGAAAAAGGATAATTTGAAATCTTGGTTTCAACTCTAAAGGAACTCTTTAAAAAAAAGATTTTAAGTTTTGGAAACCCCAATGAAAAAGTAGTAACTGCACGGTTTTCTACGTTTAGATTGGCTCTAAGTGCCAAAAAGTGCTGGAAACGGGGAGATAAGCCTATTTTTGCAACTATGGTTAAAATCTTTAATTTTTCATCACAGATGTGCCCAAGATGCGCAAAAGCACTGGAAACGGTGAGATAAGCCTATTTTTGCAAATATGGTTAAAATCTTAAATTTTTCATCACAGATGTGCCCAAGATGCCCAAAAGCGCTGGAAACGGTGAGATAAGCCTATTTTTGCAACTTTGGTTAAAATCTTCATTTTTTCATCACAGATATGCCCAAGGTGCACAAAAGTGCTGGAAACGGTGAGATAAGCCTAATTTTGCAACAATGTTTAAGGTTTGGAGGTTTCATAGACTAAAGTTGAAAATCAGTGGTTTGACTGCCATAATGAAATAGGGTCACTAATCAACGTGTTTTCTCAAAAGGCCTTCAGTCAAATTCCTTGATACTTAAAATGCATACAGTGGATTATAATAATGAAAAAGGATAATTTGAAATCTTGGATTCAACTCTAAAGGAACTCTTTGAAAAAAAGATTTTAAGTTTTGGAAACCCCAATGAAAAAGTAGCAACTGCACGATTTCTACTGTCAGATTGGCTCTAAGTGCCAAAAAGTGCTGGAAACGGGGAGATAAGCCTATTTATGCAACTTTGGTTAAAATCTTAAATTTTTCATCACAGATGTGCTCAAGATGCGCAAAAGTGCTGGAAACGTTGAGATATGCCTATTTTTGCAACTTTGGTTAAAATCTTCATTTTTTCATCACAGATATGCCCAAGGTGCACAAAAGTGCTGGAAACGGTGAGATAAGTCTAATTTTGCAACAATGTTTAAGGTTTGGAGGTTTCATAGACTAAAGTTGAAAATCAGTGGTTTGACTGCCATAATGAAATAGGGTCACTAATCAACGTGTTTTCTCAAAAGGCCTTCAGTCAAATTCCTTGATACTTAAAATGCATACAGTGGATTATAATAATGAAAAAGGATAATTTGAAATCTTGGTTTCAACTCTAAAGGAACTCTTTAAAAAAAAGATTTTAAATTTTGGAAACCCCAATGAAAAAGTAGCAACTGCACGGTTTCTACTGTCAGATTGGCTCTAAGTGCCAAAAAGTGCTGGAAACGGGGAGATAAGCCTATTTTTGCAACTTTGGTTAAAATCTTAAATTTTTCATCACAGATGTGCCCAAGATGCGCAAAAGCGCTGGAAACGGTGAGATAAGCCTATTTTTGCAACTATGGTTAAAATCTTAAATTTTTCATCACAGATGTGCCCAAGATGCGCAAAAGCGCTGGAAACGGTGAGATAAGCCTATTTTTGCAACTATGGTTAAAATCTTAAATTTTTCATCACAGATGTGCCCAAGATGCCCAAAAGCGCTGGAAATGGTGAGATAAGTCTAATTTTGCAACAATGTTTAAGGTTTGGAGGTTTCATAGACTAAAAATGAAAATCAGTGTTTTGACTGCCATAATGAAATAGGGTCACTAATCAACGTGTTTTCTCAAAAGGCCTTCAGTCAAATTCCTTGATACTTAAAATGCATACAGTAGATTATAATAATGAAAAAGGATAATTTGAAATCTTGGTTTCAACTCTAAAGGAACTCTTTAAAAAAAAGATTTGAAGTTTTGGAAACCCCAATGAAAAAGTAGCAACTGCACGGTTTCTACTGTCAGATTGGCTCTAAGTGCCAAAAAGTGCTGGAAACGGGGAGATAAGCCTATATTTGCAACTATGGTTAAAATCTTAAATTTTTCATCCTAGATGTGCCCAAGATGCCCAAAAGCGCTGGAAACGGTGAGATAAGCCTATTTTTGCAACTTTGGTTAAAATCTTCATTTTTTCATCACAGATATGCCCAAGGTGCACAAAAGTGCTGGAAACAGTGAGATAAGCCTAATTTTGCAACAATGTTTAAGGTTTGGAGGTTTCATAGACTAAAGTTGAAAATCAGTGGTTTGACTGCCATAATGAAATAGGGTCACTAAACAACGTGTTTTCTCAAAAGGCCTTCAGTCAAATTCCTTGATACTTAAAATGCATACAGTGGATTATAATAATGAAAAAGGATAATTTGAAATCTTGGTTTCAACTCTAAAGGAACTCTTTAAAAAAAAGATTTTAAGTTTTGGAAACCCCAATGAAAAAGTAGTAACTGCACGGTTTTCTACGTTTAGATTGGCTCTAAGTGCCAAAAAGTGCTGGAAACGGGGAGATAAGCCTATTTTTGCAACTTTGGTTAAAATCTTAAATTTTTCATCACAGATGTGCCCAAGATGCGCAAAAGCGCTGGAAACGGTGAGATAAGCCTATTTTTGCAACTTTGGTTAAAATCTTCATTTTTTCATCACAGATATGCCCAAGGTGCACAAAAGTGCTGGAAACGGTGAGATAAGCCTAATTTTGCAACAATGTTTAAGGTTTGGAGGTTTCATAGACTAAAGTTGAAAATCAGTGGTTTGACTGCCATAATGAAATAGGGTCACTAAACAACGTGTTTTCTCAAAAGGCCTTCAGTCAAATTCCTTGATACATAAAATGCATACAGTGGATTATAATAATGAAAAAGGATAATTTGAAATCTTGGTTTCAACTCTAAAGGAACTCTTTAAAAAAAAGATTTTAAGTTTTGGAAACCCCAATGAAAAAGTAGTAACTGCACGGTTTTCTACGTTTAGATTGGCTCTAAGTGCCAAAAAGTGCTGGAAACGGGGAGATAAGCCTATTTTTGCAACTATGGTTAAAATCTTTAATTTTTCATCACAGATGTGCCCAAGATGCGCAAAAGCACTGGAAACGGTGAGATAAGCCTATTTTTGCAAATATGGTTAAAATCTTAAATTTTTCATCACAGATGTGCCCAAGATGCCCAAAAGCGCTGGAAACGGTGAGATAAGCCTATTTTTGCAACTTTGGTTAAAATCTTCATTTTTTCATCACAGATATGCCCAAGGTGCACAAAAGTGCTGGAAACGGTGAGATAAGCCTAATTTTGCAACAATGTTTAAGGTTTGGAGGTTTCATAGACCAAAGTTGAAAATCAGTGGTTTGACTGCCATAATGAAATAGGGTCACTAATCAACGTGTTTTCTCAAAAGGCCTTCAGTCAAATTCCTTGATACTTAAAATGCATACAGTGGATTATAATAATGAAAAAGGATAATTTGAAATCTTGGTTTCAACTCTAAAGGAACTCTTTAAAAAAAAGATTTTAAGTTTTGGAAACCCCAATGAAAAAGTAGTAACTGCACGGTTTTCTACGTTTAGATTGGCTCTAAGTGCCAAAAAGTGCTGGAAACGGGGAGATAAGCCTATTTTTGCAACTATGGTTAAAATCTTTAATTTTTCATCACAGATGTGCCCAAGATGCGCAAAAGCACTGGAAACGGTGAGATAAGCCTATTTTTGCAAATATGGTTAAAATCTTAAATTTTTCATCACAGATGTGCCCAAGATGCCCAAAAGCGCTGGAAACGGTGAGATAAGCCTATTTTTGCAACTTTGGTTAAAATCTTCATTTTTTCATCACAGATATGCCCAAGGTGCACAAAAGTGCTGGAAACGGTGAGATAAGCCTAATTTTGCAACAATGTTTAAGGTTTGGAGGTTTCATAGACTAAAGTTGAAAATCAGTGGTTTGACTGCCATAATGAAATAGGGTCACTAATCAACGTGTTTTCTCAAAAGGCCTTCAGTCAAATTCCTTGATACTTAAAATGCATACAGTGGATTATAATAATGAAAAAGGATAATTTGAAATCTTGGTTTCAACTCTAAAGGAACTCTTTGAAAAAAAGATTTTAAGTTTTGGAAACCCCAATGAAAAAGTAGCAACTGCACGATTTCTACTGTCAGATTGGCTCTAAGTGCCAAAAAGTGCTGGAAACGGGGAGATAAGCCTATTTATGCAACTTTGGTTAAAATCTTAAATTTTTCATCACAGATGTGCTCAAGATGCGCAAAAGTGCTGGAAACGTTGAGATATGCCTATTTTTGCAACTTTGGTTAAAATCTTCATTTTTTCATCACAGATATGCCCAAGGTGCACAAAAGTGCTGGAAACGGTGAGATAAGTCTAATTTTGCAACAATGTT
Organism: Pleuronectes platessa; assembly: GCF_947347685.1. Classification (NCBI taxonomy): domain Eukaryota; kingdom Metazoa; phylum Chordata; class Actinopteri; order Pleuronectiformes; family Pleuronectidae; genus Pleuronectes; species Pleuronectes platessa. The sequence goes on along the minus strand of NW_026518901.1, from coordinate 297,626 downwards.
TAAGGTTTGGAGGTTTCATAGACTAAAGTTGAAAATCAGTGGTTTGACTGCCATAATGAAATAGGGTCACTAATCAACGTGTTTTCTCAAAAGGCCTTCAGTCAAATTCCTTGATACTTAAAATGCATACAGTGGATTATAATAATGAAAAAGGATAATTTGAAATCTTGGTTTCAACTCTAAAGGAACTCTTTAAAAAAAAGATTTTAAATTTTGGAAACCCCAATGAAAAAGTAGCAACTGCACGGTTTCTACTGTCAGATTGGCTCTAAGTGCCAAAAAGTGCTGGAAACGGGGAGATAAGCCTATTTTTGCAACTTTGGTTAAAATCTTAAATTTTTCATCACAGATGTGCCCAAGATGCGCAAAAGCGCTGGAAACGGTGAGATAAGCCTATTTTTGCAACTATGGTTAAAATCTTAAATTTTTCATCACAGATGTGCCCAAGATGCGCAAAAGCGCTGGAAACGGTGAGATAAGCCTATTTTTGCAACTATGGTTAAAATCTTAAATTTTTCATCACAGATGTGCCCAAGATGCCCAAAAGCGCTGGAAATGGTGAGATAAGTCTAATTTTGCAACAATGTTTAAGGTTTGGAGGTTTCATAGACTAAAAATGAAAATCAGTGTTTTGACTGCCATAATGAAATAGGGTCACTAATCAACGTGTTTTCTCAAAAGGCCTTCAGTCAAATTCCTTGATACTTAAAATGCATACAGTAGATTATAATAATGAAAAAGGATAATTTGAAATCTTGGTTTCAACTCTAAAGGAACTCTTTAAAAAAAAGATTTGAAGTTTTGGAAACCCCAATGAAAAAGTAGCAACTGCACGGTTTCTACTGTCAGATTGGCTCTAAGTGCCAAAAAGTGCTGGAAACGGGGAGATAAGCCTATATTTGCAACTATGGTTAAAATCTTAAATTTTTCATCCTAGATGTGCCCAAGATGCCCAAAAGCGCTGGAAACGGTGAGATAAGCCTATTTTTGCAACTTTGGTTAAAATCTTCATTTTTTCATCACAGATATGCCCAAGGTGCACAAAAGTGCTGGAAACAGTGAGATAAGCCTAATTTTGCAACAATGTTTAAGGTTTGGAGGTTTCATAGACTAAAGTTGAAAATCAGTGGTTTGACTGCCATAATGAAATAGGGTCACTAAACAACGTGTTTTCTCAAAAGGCCTTCAGTCAAATTCCTTGATACTTAAAATGCATACAGTGGATTATAATAATGAAAAAGGATAATTTGAAATCTTGGTTTCAACTCTAAAGGAACTCTTTAAAAAAAAGATTTTAAGTTTTGGAAACCCCAATGAAAAAGTAGTAACTGCACGGTTTTCTACGTTTAGATTGGCTCTAAGTGCCAAAAAGTGCTGGAAACGGGGAGATAAGCCTATTTTTGCAACTTTGGTTAAAATCTTAAATTTTTCATCACAGATGTGCCCAAGATGCGCAAAAGCGCTGGAAACGGTGAGATAAGCCTATTTTTGCAACTTTGGTTAAAATCTTCATTTTTTCATCACAGATATGCCCAAGGTGCACAAAAGTGCTGGAAACGGTGAGATAAGCCTAATTTTGCAACAATGTTTAAGGTTTGGAGGTTTCATAGACTAAAGTTGAAAATCAGTGGTTTGACTGCCATAATGAAATAGGGTCACTAAACAACGTGTTTTCTCAAAAGGCCTTCAGTCAAATTCCTTGATACATAAAATGCATACAGTGGATTATAATAATGAAAAAGGATAATTTGAAATCTTGGTTTCAACTCTAAAGGAACTCTTTAAAAAAAAGATTTTAAGTTTTGGAAACCCCAATGAAAAAGTAGTAACTGCACGGTTTTCTACGTTTAGATTGGCTCTAAGTGCCAAAAAGTGCTGGAAACGGGGAGATAAGCCTATTTTTGCAACTATGGTTAAAATCTTTAATTTTTCATCACAGATGTGCCCAAGATGCGCAAAAGCACTGGAAACGGTGAGATAAGCCTATTTTTGCAAATATGGTTAAAATCTTAAATTTTTCATCACAGATGTGCCCAAGATGCCCAAAAGCGCTGGAAACGGTGAGATAAGCCTATTTTTGCAACTTTGGTTAAAATCTTCATTTTTTCATCACAGATATGCCCAAGGTGCACAAAAGTGCTGGAAACGGTGAGATAAGCCTAATTTTGCAACAATGTTTAAGGTTTGGAGGTTTCATAGACTAAAGTTGAAAATCAGTGGTTTGACTGCCATAATGAAATAGGGTCACTAATCAACGTGTTTTCTCAAAAGGCCTTCAGTCAAATTCCTTGATACTTAAAATGCATACAGTGGATTATAATAATGAAAAAGGATAGCTTGAAATCTTGGTTTCAACTCTAAAGGAACTCTTTAAAAAAAAGATTTTAAGTTTTGGAAACCCCAATGAAAAAGTAGCAACTGCACGGTTTCTACTGTCAGATTGGCTCTAAGTGCCAAAAAGTGCTGGAAACGGGGAGATAAGCCTATTTTTGCATCTATGGTTAAAATCTTAAATTTTTCATCACAGATGTGCCCAAGATGCGCAAAAGCACTGGAAACGGTGAGATAAGCCTATTTTTGCAAATATGGTTAAAATCTTAAATTTTTCATCACAGATGTGCCCAAGATGCCCAAAAGCGCTGGAAACGGTGAGATAAGCCTATTTTTGCAACTTTGGTTAAAATCTTCATTTTTTCATCACAGATATGCCCAAGGTGCACAAAAGTGCTGGAAACGGTGAGATAAGCCTAATTTTGCAACAATGTTTAAGGTTTGGAGGTTTCATAGAGTAAATTTGAAAATCAGTGGTTTGACTGCCATAATGAAATAGGGTCACTAATCAACGTGTTTTCTCAAAAGGCCTTCAGTCAAATTCCTTGATACTTAAAATGCATACAGTGGATTATAATAATGAAAAAGGATATTTTGAAATCTTGGTTTCAACTCTAAAGGAACTCTTTAAAAAAAAGATTTTAAGTTTTGGAAACCCCAATGAAAAAATAGCAACTGCACGGTTTCTACTGTCAGATTGGCTCTAAGTGCCAAAAAGCGCTGGAAACGGTGAGATAAGCCTATGTTGGGCAAGAGTCCCTGCTGAACTGGCCATGTGGTGGGACCCACACAATGAGTCGTAAAAGTAAGGCCTGTGAGCCAAGATGAAACCAGCTCTAAAGTTTCCAGCTAAGATCAAGCATGGAGATAGCGTCTCCTCTGGTAGTAACTTCATCCCTGGGGTTTCCCCAGAAACCCCTGCTCTGCTCCTGGCCGTTCCCACTCTGATCTGACCTCTGACACTCAATTGGCTTAAAGCCAGCATCATCCCAGGACCACACCTCAAGGAGGCTGGGCCTCCACAGGTTAATAAGAGGGGCTGCTCATCAATAATCGCTGCCCATTCCCGATTCCCTGAAGATAGAGCTGACCTTTCCAGTTAGTTGATCCGGAGGTAATTTTAGGGAGCAATTACAGACGTTTGTTTTAATTCCATTTTCTTTTATTTCTTTAATTCAGTCGACGTTTTATTTTGATAGGACTTTTTGTTATTTTAACTTGAAGGAGATCGCCAAAGGAAGTCCACTCGCCGGCCGAGATCACAGACTTTCTTTTTCACGATCCCCACAACAGCGCCACCGCTGTTAATCCCTGCAGGACAAAGTATCCTCTCTGTTGCAGAAGAGACGAGGCCGAATTCCGTTCCAAGAGCAAGAGAAGTTCGCTCTATTCGGCCCAGCGCTGACCTCCGTTGCAACCACGAGACCCAGCGGAGCCCCGCTTAAGAGGCCAGGACTTCACTCATTTGTTTTCCAGGAATTCGCCGTTCGAGCACGCATCCTGAGGTTAACAACGAGATTCACTGGACTTCTGGAAAATCCGCGCTACGCGCAAGCAACACCGCGAAGGTCACAGTAAGAGGCTTATTGTCTGGGCAGAAACTAGTTTAAATACTTAGCGTGTCATGTTTATTTGAGTGTGTTTGTTTGTAGATCGCTGATCTGTTTTTAGCCGTGTAACGCGTGGCGAACTGGAGACGTCACATCCGGTTCCTTTGTCTACTATGTTCTGAGAAGCGCGTGTAATAAGCCGGCACTTCCCGTTTTAAAGTGTTACCGTCAGAGATATTGTACGGAGATTTACATCTGTTAAAAGATACATCTCATGTAACTGGACTGCCCGCTTCGCCGGAAGTTTGTCTCTGACGATGTTTTGAGAGCTTTCCTGATCTCTCTATCTCTCCCTCTCTCTCTCTTTTCTCCTAAACCTGTTTTTACACACGTCCCGACCTACACTTACATATTTCATGTGGCATAGAAAATTCTAGATTTAAGGAGCCTTGATACATCTCGACGCCATTCGGCGCCAGAACCAGGAGATAAGAAATCCCTTTGTCTAAAGATCCCCTTTGTTAAGTTCAGTGACCGGCAGCCATATTGCTTTTCGCAACGTGGCTTCATTCATAAACCTCCATCTTGAAAGTACGTGAACGTAACATCCTGATCCTGGCCAGACTTCGTCACCACGTGATCTCGTCATTACGCCATAGCCACTCCCTTTTTTCTTTAGACACACACACCCACACACACACATAGAGACACAGACAGGCAGACACACACGACCACACACACACACACACCAGTAGATACCCAGTATTACCTGTGTGACCATTGTGATAAGTGCTGCTGCTGCTGTTGCCATCTTTGAAATATTGGTTTTGTTAAATGAAGAATCATTGAAATAACATTAACTTTATTTCCCCTTTTTAATAAATACTTTTGTAATTAAAGTATTTGTATTTCTGTGATTATTTGTACATGTGTATGTGAATGCAGCTGGATTACTATAGCCTGTGCTCGAACTTAAAACCCTTCATTGTTTATTATATAATCATTAATATTAAATATTGAGATTATTAATATAACATTTATCACTTGAGACTGATAACTATAGTTTGACTAGTTGGTCCCTGTAACCAGGGTGGTGCCCCGCTACGATAAGCATTAATTACAGATTGTTTCATTCTTAATTGATAATTTTATTGTTTTCATTAATTATTTAACCATTATTAATTGATAACCGTATCATTTCTAATTAATTATTTTACTATTCTTAATTACTAGCTTTATAATTTTTAATTATTTTTAACAAATAATTTCTACTTTAATAATCATTTCTCATGATTATTAATAATTAGCCAACGTCAAATCTACTACTACTATTGCACAACACCTATTTTTGCAACTATGGTTAAAATCTTAAATTTTTCATCACAGATGTGCCCAAGATGCGCAAAAGCGCTGGAAACGGTGAGATAAGCCTATTTTTGCAACTATGGTTAAAATCTTCATTTTTTCATCACAGATATGCCCAAGGTGCACAAAAGTGCTGGAAACGGTGAGATAAGCCTAATTTTGCAACAATGTTTAAGGTTTGGAGGTTTCATAGACTAAAGTTGAAAATCAGTGGTTTGACTGCCATAATGAAATAGGGTCATTAATCAACGTGTTTTCTCAAAAGGCCTTCAGTCAAATTCCTTGATACTTAAAATGCATACAGTGGATTATAATAATGAAAAAGGATAATTTGAAATCTTGGTTTCAACTCTAAAGGAACTCTTTAAAAAAAGGATTTTAAGTTTTGGAAACCCCAATGAAAAAGTAGCAACTGCACGGTTTCTACTGTCAGATTGGCTCTAAGTGCCAAAAAGTGCTGGAAACGGGGAGATAAGCCTATTTTTGCAACTTTGGTTAAAATCTTAAATTTTTCATCACAGATGTGCCCAATATGCGCAAGAGCGCTGGAAACGGTGAGATAAACCTATTTTTGCAACTATAATTAAAATCTTAAATTTTTCATCACAAATGTGCCCAAGATGCCCAAAGGCGCTTGTCACAACCTAGGGTGGGAATGACATACAAAACACGGACGTGGTACCAGGTAATACTAAGGTTTTATTTCAGATTTCGTTCCCTACAATTGTTCAGCCCAAGTCAAGTTAACAAAAACGTCTGCAACCAATCAATACACGACGCACAGGTACGAAACAAAAGATTAACACAACACCCCCGCTGCTGGGCCAAGACCAGCCTCCAGCCGTCTCTGCTGCAGGTCCAACAACCCCGATGGAGGAGGAGCCAGAGCCTTTTAACCAGTCCGGGACCTGCGCGCCGGGTGCACCCAGTTACAGCTCATCAGCCAATCTGCATACAGCGATCAGAGGGCACAAACAGGGGGTTAGATACAATACCGGCACAGGCCAGCAGGCCGTCACACCCTCCCCCTAAAAAGATGGAAACCCCCCCCCAGGTTTTCACCTGTCCCAATGTTTACACAATAAACAAAAACAAAATTCAGTTAAACATATAAACATTACTCAGCACACATAGGGGCTCGTGACAATGCATCTGCAACTACATTGTCAGAGCCCCTAACGTGGCGAATATCCAAGTTGTATGGCTGAAGAAAGAGACTCCATCTCATCAGCCGTTGGTTTGGGTTCTGGAGAGAATGTAGAAAGGTCAGTGGGTTATGGTCGCTATAAATAACCACGGCCGAACAATGCCCACCCACATACACCTCGAAATGCTGGAGTGCCCATACGAGCGCGAGGGCCTCCTTTTCAATCACAGAATAATTCAATTGGTAATTCTTGAATTTTCGCGAAAAGAAACATACAGGATGTTCTACGCCAGTGTCATTTTCTTGTATCAACACCGCTCCAGCGCCGACGTTACTGGCATCCGTTTGAATTTTAAATGGTTTGTCCAGTCGTGGAGCCATCAAAACGGGTGCAGAGCTTAACAGAGCTTTAACCGAGTCAAACGCGTTTTGACAGGTGTCTGTCCACGTATAAGTGGCCTTTGCTTTTAACAAACTAGTCAATGGCGCGACTACGGACGAAAAGTTTCTGAAGAAGCAGCGGTAAAAACCCACCATCCCGAGGAAGCGCATTAATTCGCGTTTTGTAGCAGGAACAGGGAACTCGTCAATAACCTGCACTTTGGCCCGGATGGGGAGCACTTGCCCCTGCCCCACTACCTTACCCAGGTAGGTCACGGTCGCTCCAGCAAACTCACACTTGGCTAGATTAACCGTGAGCCGTGCCTGTGCCAGGCGCGCGAGGAGCAGTCGCAAGCGCTCCAGATGTGATGACCAGGTATTACTGACCGTAACCACATCATCCAAATAAACAGTTACCCCTTCTAGCCCAGCCACAACACGATTCATTAATCTTTGAAATGTCGCTGGGGCATTACGCAACCCAAATGACATGACACGATACGAAAATAACCCTTTAGGTGTGATAAAAGCGGAAACTTCACGAGCCCTCTCAGTTAACAGCACTTGCCAATATCCTTTAAGGAGATCTAATTTTGTGACGAATTTGGCTGCTCCGACTTCATCAATACAATCCTCTATACGAGGTAAAGGAAACGAATCAGGTTTGGTTACAGTATTTAGTTTGCGATAATCAGTACAAAAACGAAACGTACCGTCAGACTTTTTAACCAATAAGCATGGCGAAGACCAGCTGGAGAAAGACGGTTCAGCTAAGTTATTGTCAAGCAAATACTGAACCTCTTCGTCCTGACTTTCCTTTTTCCCGATAGGCACTCGATAAAAACGCTGCCGGATGGGCTCAGCACCCCCCACATCGATATCGTGCTCCAGCAAATCAGTCTGTGTAGGCACATCAGAGAACAACACTTTAAACTCCCCAAGCAAATCAGCGAGCTCTTGGCTCTGAATCGAATTTAAATGTTTTAGGACTGACGACATGGCTAGCAATGTCTCGGAATTCTTTAAACGTCCTTGTAACACACAATCATCGGTTGTGTTAAGCTCCTCCCCCTCTGATGCTGCCACCATCAAAGGTGCGCGAACCAGAGAGGAGCTGTCCACTAGCACCACGGGATCGATCGTTTTCCCAGCGTGCCGCTCCTCCCGATTATAGAACGGTTTCAAGAGATTGACGTGACATCTTTGAGCGCAATTCCTCCTATCCGGGGTCGAGATCATGTAATTATCATTTGGGCCACAATGCAGGACCTTATAGGGCCCAGCGTACTTGGCCTGAAACGGTGAACCAAGTACCGGAAGCAGCGCGAGCACTAAATCACCAACAACAAACGTTCTGTGCTCAGTGCGACGATCGAACAGTGTTTTCATTTTTTTCTGAGATTCCTCCAACCGTTCCCTAGCCATTCTCCAGGCAGAGGACAGACGGCGGCGGAACCCCAGAACATATTCAGACAAATTATCAGGCGGCTCTGAATCAGTCCATTTATCATGGAGCACTGACATTACCCCACGCACACGGTGTGCAAAAACAAGATCATTTGGACTAAAGCCAGTACTTTCATGAGTGACCCCCCTGGCTGCTAACATCAGCCATGGCAGGCCCTCCTCCCAATCGCAACCTAACTCGACACAATATGCACGAAGCAGTGATTTCAGCGTTGAATGAAAGCGCTCCAAAGCACCTTGGCTCTGAGGGTGATAAGCGGTTGCCAGATTTTGCTTAACCCCCAATTGCCTGAGAACGTCTTTGAACAATTTTGATGTAAAGTTACTCCCACGATCAGATTGAACAACTTTCGGCAACCCGAAAGTTGAAATAAATTGACTCAGTGCTTTCACAATTGCTTTCGTGTTAATAGAACGTAATGGAAAAGCAGCTGGGTAGCGAGTGGTCTGGCACATAACCGTGAGCAGGTACTCACAGCCTGTTTTAGAGCGAGGTAGAGGCCCAACATTGTCAATGATAAGGTGCTCAAAAGGTTGACTTGCAGTCGGAATCGGACGCAACGGAGCCGGCTTCAACGTCACATTGGGTTTCCCTGTCAGTTGACATGTTATGCATGTTTTGACAAAACTGGCAACGTCGCGCTTAACTCGCGGCCAGTGGAAATAGCGCAAAATGCGATCATACGTTTTCTGTACACCGGCATGACCAGCGAGCTTATCATGAGCGGTTTCGAGTACCAGCGGACGAAACTTAGCAGGCACCACCACCTGGACAATTGGATCACCAACAAAACAATCGGCGTGAGGAGACCATTTCCTCAACAACACGCCGTCTTTAATGAAGTAGCCCCCAGCCTTATTCCGAATTTCATTGTCAACGAGTTCAAACAGCGATTTCAATGTCTCATCTGATTTCTGCTCTTCTGCCAATTCCTCACGTGATACAGAGACCGGATAATCCGCGAGCGAAAAAGATTTTGATTTAGTTGACTGCACTCTGTCAGTCTCAGTCTTTAGACTGGCAGAGCGAGTAACTACACATGCGGTAAACACCTTTGGATACTTTTTCGCACTCTCGTCGGTGGACAGCGGCTCTTCAGTAACCACCAGAGGAGAAGACGTATCTGACCAGATGCGTCTACCTGCCAGCTGGTTCCCAAGCACCAATGAGATCCCTTCAATAGGAAGTGCAGGCCGAACCATCGGCGTCGGCAGACCCTTTTCACCGGGGCACGTGCCCCGTTGTGGATCTGCGGTGCCTGGGTATGCCTGGGGCACTGATTTTTTAATTAATTAATTTATTTATACCTTTAATTTTTTTTTATTTAAGTCTGACTCATCTGGCAATCTACAGAATGCATGCTAGCATTTTTTTTTCTTAAAATAGGCCTATAGACTACCACTTTCGTTAGAATTTAAGTCCGACATACGGACAGAGTAATTAGAATCCACTTGCGGCCACTCGGAGCATGTTGCAGCCGGAGAGTTGCCTGTAACACAGAGCCAGGAGTTGTCCAGCACAGCGTCAGCGACCATTCACTCCGGCCGGCGTGAAGTGAAGTAAACAGTAAGCGTTACATTTTTATCCTCTGGAAGCATAGAATGTCTAACAAATGTGTATGCCTTTCATCAAATAAGGTGAAGGGGCGTCTCTGAAGTGGTGTTATTAGCTAATGTGGTCACGTCTGTCGTTATGCTATAGTAGCCAGACAGTTCGCTAATATATTAAACTGTAGCGATAACTGTTTAAGCTGGACCTGTTGATCGGAGAAAGATCACAAATGTCGGGTTCACACTACATGCCATCTTATGGTGTTTCTCGATTCTTTACGTTCATGTTTTCAGGGGGTGATGATCCCGTGATGGGGTATCCAAGTTGTCTTGTCAGCTTAGTTAGCTAGCTATCGGCATACTGTATAAGACATCTTCTCAAGTTGCCTGGAACCAATGGCACCGATGTTATACTAGCGCAATTTATAACAGAATACAACACTCGGAGGTGGAAGCTGTTTTGTACGCTGTTGCTTTTAAAAATAGCCCAGTGCATGCTTAAATAAGCAGGCTGGCTTAAGCAGCTCAAGCACACGTTGGTCTCAAAGTTGAAAATGAATGATTCTGAAATTATTCTCATTCTGGTGTTTTCTGCTCGAGTAGGCCTACAGACAAAAGCACAGACATTAAGGGGGCATGATGACATACAGGTGGTTACTTTCAAGACAGTAGAAACATAATGTAGAAAAAACAAACAATTGATAGGTATCATTCATAGCATGCATATAGACGAATGTCCTGTTTTTACTATTCGTTTTTTTGGTGTGTCAGGTATGTAGAGAGTTATGGAAGAAGTATGTTGTACTAGTAGGCTATGTTATTTTATGATCTTTTGCTGGCATTGAATTATTTGTTATCTCAGTGACCGGAACTAGATATAACAGCCTACTGTATTAGTTATGATTTTGATCTCAATTCAACTCAAACAACATTGTTCTTGTAGATGGACATCAGAAAGTTATTCGCTCGGAGCAGGGATAAAGCAGCAAGGAGAAATGAGAGAGCTACGCTAGGTAACAAGGCAATGCAAACCACTTTTAGGTAACAACCCAGTTGAGTTGACCACTGGTCACTAGCCCAAGCCTAACAGTTACATATCTGTCCAGACAAAGAGGAGCAGCAGAGTGCCGGAGGAGGTGACGGAGGAGTTGAAGGAAAAGGTGAAGGAGAGAGGGATGTTGATGAGCACGAGCAGAGGTGATATGACTATTACTTTCATATTAATTAGGAATAACTGCAAACAGGTTATACACAAGTAACTTTACATATGCATATATACAAATCTAGATAGTGAAAATGCAGACAGGAGACTGTAATATGTTCTTGTTGCTTCAAGACTCAGTGCAGCAGAGTGCAGAGGAGAGGAGCAGATTGAAGGGACGCAGGTAGAGTTGGCATTGAGAGATGACACTGACAGGTGAGACTCAGCTTAGATTTGATTAATTTTATTTGAACTTTTAATGGTTATCTGAGGTAACCATTGATCATATGATTTTTTGTATGTTGCACCAGACAGGAGAATCAGAGGGCAGAAGAGAATGAGCTGGTTGAGGCAGGGGAAATGCAGAGAGAGAAGGAAGGACAACAGGAGACAGACAGGCCAGAGAGATCACACCCCAGATATGAGACTGAGAAAACAGTTGCCACAGTGGCAGAGAACATTAGACTGGGGGCAAGAGAAAAAAGCAGTGTCCACAATGTTGAGGGACATACAAGTGATCTTGGGGGAAAGGAGTCTGGCCCAAACCAAGTTAAGTTGTCAAAATATCCCCAGCACAACTTTGGTGCCAAGAATCGATCCTTTAACGCCAACTGGTTCGAAAGCTTTACATGGCTGGAATATTCCAAGTCTAAAGATGCAGCCTTTTGTTTTCCCTGTAGAATATTTGGGAAACATTTGAAGAATGACACCTTTGTAAACACTGGCTTTCAAAATTGGAAAAAAGCTCTGGATGTCTATAGAGAGCATGAGAAATCACCAGCCCATAAGGCAAGCATGGAGTCTTGGTGTAGTTATAAAGCCAGTGCGGCTCATGGCAGTGTTGTCGAGCAGTTGGATTCTGCAAGTGAGCGTGAAATCAAAGAGAGACGCGAGTACCTCAGCCGGGTTGTGGCTGTTACCAAGTTTTTGGGTAAACAAAATATCCCATTCCGTGGCCATGATGAGGGCATGTCCAGCGACAACCAGGGAAACTTTCTGGAGTGTATGAACCTCTTGAAAGAGTTTGATCCTTTTCTTCAGGCATATTCACCACCATCTCACAGTACATACTTATCACCTTCATCCCGAAATGAGGTCATTCAATGCTGTGCCCAAGAGATAGTAAAAGCTATCAGTCAAGAAATAAAGGAGGCTGGAATGTTTTCAGTAATGGCAGATGAAGCGAGAGATGGCACCACTGAGCAGCTAGCTGTGTGTGTTCGTTATGTTGCTGGGGGGAGTGTGAAAGAGCATTTGCTAGCCATGACAGATTTGAAAGGGTTTGACGCAGAGTCCATTACCACTGCAATTGAAGATCAGCTAAGATTGAATGGCTTAGATCATGTGAAGGTGGTTGCACAGGCTTATGATGGCGCCTCAGTCATGAGTGGGACTGTTGGAGGGGTCCAAGCTAAGTTCAGAGAGAACCATCCCATGGCCATTTATGTGCATTGCTATGCACATCAATTGAATTTAGTGCTGTGTTGCACATGTCAAGCCATACCAGAGGCCAGGAATTTATTTGACCTCATGCAGAATGTGTATACATTCTTTTCAGTCTCCCTTGTTAACCACGACAAGTTTAAGGAGACCCAGAAACAGCTTGGCCTACAGCCTTCTGAGCTGGTACAGCTGTCCAAGACCCGATGGTCGTGCCAGCTGAGGTCAATCAACGCTATGATAGAGAATTTCCCCGCAGTTCTCACGTGCCTGTCCAACATCAGCAACCCCACGGCTGTGGGTTTGCATGCCAACCTTGCCAGGTTCACCACAATTTATCTGTTGATGGTCTTCAAGACTTTTTTGTCTGTGACAGAAAGTCTTCATAAATACCTGCAAAGTGAAACTGTGGACCTGGCAAAAGCAGAGGAATTTAAATGCGCTGTGTGTGCCACTCTAAAAGAAATGCGCACTGACCCCAAAGCGACGGAGGTATATGACCGTGCAAAGGCCTTGTGCGAAACGCACCAAATCCCTGAGTCATGTGTTCCAAGACAAAGGCAAAAGCAAAGACGCCTGGAGGAGTAAATAGTCGAGTCTAGTTGTGGGGCAGCGAGTGACCTAGGCAATGCTGAAAAATTGAGAACAAATGTCTACCTACCTTGCCTAGACAGGATGATTGCGGAGCTGGAGCAATGCTTTTCATCTCTGAACAGCGTTGTTCTGAAGGGTGTTCAGGCCTGTAACCCAGGCTCGAGCACCTTTCTCAAAGAGGAGGACCTCAGAGGTCTCGCAGATCACTACAATGTTGATCTTAAACAAGAGGAGGTGTGGGTAGCGAAACATTACCTGGACAGAAAGCAGGAGAGCCTGCCAATTACTGACATGCAATGTCTTTTCGGTTTACTCGATAATGTCATGTTCCCTACACTGACACAGGTCATTAAAATATGTCTGACCATTCCTGTGTCCAGCTGCAGTTGTGAAAGGACATTCAGCGTACTGAGACGCCTTCACACTTGGTTGAGGAGCACAATGGGGCAAGATAGGCTTCATCATCTTGCCATCATGTCGGTTGAGCGAGGAGAACTCTCCAAATTAAGCCAGTCACAATTGATCGACAGCTTCGCAAAAATGAAGCAGAGGCGCTACCGTTTACTGTTAAAAAAATGAACAGCTCCCCTATCTTTCTGGCCATGATATACACACCTCATAGGATCATCACCATCACACATAGGATGGTCTGAAATAGAAATGATAAACACAGACATGTATGTATGTAGAGGTGTTTTTTTGTTTTTCCTTTTACAGTTGCACATTTCAAGTTTTCAGTTTTCAAGTTCATGTTTGCTGACAGATATTTATTCATGTTTGATGAAGATACGCTTTATGATAATAAATAAGTGCTATAAAATATTTGCTTGCGTGCTTGCATTAATTATCTGTGCCCATGCTTTTTTTAAATAAATAATTGCCCAAAATTTTTTTAGCTCGCGCGCTTCGCGCGCTCACATTTTTTTTTCGGTGCCCTATTGTGCCCCTGTATGGTATTGGGTGAGCTGACGCCCCTGGGCCGAACACCAAGCTCCACGTTACCCTCCACTAGCTCATACTCCAGAGAGACATTATGCAACGGCACTGAAATTGTGTTTAAGCCAATTCCACGAATTAACAGCGAATTTCCCGTGTAAGACTCATTAGAGAAAGGCAACACCGACCCTAATATGAACGACCCACTAGCCCCAGTATCCCTCAAAATTTTCACTCGGACTTTATGACCACCAACAAGTGACACAAAGCCATCAGAGATGAATGGGTCAAACGTCACCTCGCGGTCTGCCACACACGCAGAGGCGCACGCCAGCCTGTGGTCAGGCACTGGAACAGCCAGGATCGAAGCCTCAGCAGTCGTGTTAAACAATTGAGCTTTCTTTGCTTTGAGCACTGGACATTGCCTCAACCAATGACCTTTTTCAAAACAATAACCACACGTATCCTTATCCAGAGCAGGCCTTTGCATCGGCTGATATCTTTGAGCAGACCGCTGCTCCTGAGCTTGAGGCACCGGTATAACATTAGGCCATGACCGAAAATTACCTCTATCCATTTTTGTACGATCTAAACGTGAACGGTGCGTCAGCTCCCATTCATCAGCCAGCACGGCTGCCTCAGAAGCAGTGCGCACCTTACGCTCCACAATGTACGTAGCGACACCTTCGGAGAGCGTGTTCTTATACTGTTCTAACAAAAATAGATCGACTAACTCATCCAATGTAGTAATATTTTCGGATCTCCGCCAACGAGCAAACTGCAAAGTTAAAGCTCTCACGAAATCAACATTCGTTTGCTCGTATATCCTCCGGACACTGCGGAACAGAACACGGTAAGCCTCTGGCACCAGCTCGTATGCTTTAAGCACTGCAGCTTTCACTTTATCATAAACCTGACTGTCTGCCACAGACAGTGCCGCATAGGCGAGCTGAGCGCGGCCGGTCAACACACACTGGAGGAGCAAGGTCCTCTCCACATCTGACCAACTGTGCGCATCAGCTACCCGCTCGAACAATTGAAAAAAAGTGTCCACATCAGCCTCTCTAAACGGTGGAACTAACCGAATCTTCCTTTCAACATCTAAATTTGCCGTAGGTGCCTGGCCACCTGGAATTCTACCCTCCCGCAGTAAATTGATGCGCTGTTGCTCTTGATCCAGCTTTATTTTCTCAACCTCTTGTGTGAGACGGATTTTCTCAAGCTCCGTACGTTGCTCTCTATCAAGGCAATTTTTCTCAAACTCCTGCGTGAGACGGATTTTCTCAAAATCCGTCTCCCGCTGCATGACCAGCAGAGCCTTTTGCTCCTCAAAAGTAAACGCTTGTGGTGCAGGTGGTTCAGATGGTGTCGCTGTAGTTATAAGCACCTGCTGATCCACTAACCCGGCCACAACTACACACCTAACGCTCTCTTTTAATCTCCTTTGTATCACGGAAACGACGATGTTATAATTGTCCGCAACCTCGATTAACTGGTCTTTAGTTAACGAGTTTAATAATTCAGCCGAAGGAGTTTGGATAAAACCAGTCACAATTTTTGACGCCATATTCAAACAAAATCAATATTCCCCAATTAACCTTTGATTTGCTACAGAGATCAACAAATTACCCCAGTACCTATCTCAGCAGTAGACCCTGCTTTTCTTCAGGTGGCGTGAGACCGGGGATTTTAAGCACGGAGCCCGTAAATCCAAACAAATCACCGGTTGATAGTGACTCAGTGGAAATCGGAAGTGCCCCCGAGACAACCGCTCTAGATCTTCTGCCACCCAAAAACAACAAACAAAAATAAAAAAAACCACGCATCCGAAGACACGCACTAATCCTAATCAAGGTAATTTATTGATCCGATTTTATAAATCCAAGTTAATCAAAAATCATAACAAGATGACGCTTTACGTACCCAAGAACATTTACTGGTGTTTTAGACGAGCCCCCATATGTCACAACCTAGGGTGGGAATGACATACAAAACACGGACGTGGTACCAGGTAATACTAAGGTTTTATTTCAGATTTCGTTCCCTACAATTGTTCAGCCCAAGTCAAGTTAACAAAAACGTCTGCAACCAATCAATACACGACGCACAGGTACGAAACAAAAGATTAACACAACACCCCCGCTGCTGGGCCAAGACCAGCCTCCAGCCGTCTCTGCTGCAGGTCCAACAACCCCGATGGAGGAGGAGCCAGAGCCTTTTAACCAGTCCGGGACCTGCGCGCCGGGTGCACCCAGTTACAGCTCATCAGCCAATCTGCATACAGCGATCAGAGGGCACAAACAGGGGGTTAGATACAATACCGGCACAGGCCAGCAGGCCGTCACAGCGCTGGAAACGGTGAGATAAGCCTATTTTTGCAACTTTGGTTAAAATCTTCATTTTTTCATCACAGATATGCCCAAGGTGCACAAAAGTGCTGGAAACGGTGAGATAAGCCTAATTTTGCAACAATGTTTAAGGTTTGGAGGTTTCATAGACTAAAGTTGAAAATCAGTGGTTTGACTGCCATAATGAAATAGGGTCACTAATCAACGTGTTTTCTCAAAAGGCCTTCAGTCAAATTCCTTGATACTTAAAATGCATACAGTGGATTATAATAATGAAAAAGGATAATTTGAAATCTTGGTTTCAACTCTAAAGGAACTCTTTAAAAAACAGATTTTAAGTTTTGGAAACCCCAATGAAAAAGTAGCAACTGCACGGTTTTTACTGTCAGATTGGCTCTAAGTGCCAAAAATTGCTGGAAACGGGGAGATAAGCCTATTTTTCCAACAATGGTTAAAATCTTCAATTTTTCATCACAGATGTGCCCAAGATGCACAAAAGCGCTGGAAACGGTGAGATAAGCCTATTTTTGCAACTTTGGTTAAAATCTTAATTTTTTCATCACACATATGCCCAAGGTGCACAAAAGTGCTGGAAACGGTGAGATAAGCCTAATTTTGCAACAATGTTTAAGGTTTGGAGGTTTCATAGACTAAAGTTGAAAATCAGTGGTTTGACTGCCATAATGAAATAGGGTCACTAATCAACGTGTTTTCTCAAAAGGCCTTCAGTCAAATTCCTTGATACTTAAAATGCATACAGTGGATTATAATAATGAAAAAGGATAATTTGAAATCTTGGTTTCAACTCTAAAGGAACTCTTTAAAAAAAACATTTTAAGTTTTGGATACCCCAATGAAAAAGTAGCAACTGCACGGTTTCTACTGTTCAGATTGGCTCTAAGTGCCAAAAAGTGCTGGAAACGGGGAGATAAGCCTATTTTTGCAACAATTGTTAAAATCTTCAATTTTTCATCACAGATGTGCCCAAGATGCACAAAAGCGCTGGAAACGGTGAGATAAGCCTATTTTTGCAACTTTGGTTAAAATCTTACATTTTTCATCACAGATGTGCCCAAGATGCCCAAAAGCGCTGGAAACGGGGAGATAAGCCTTTTTTTGCAACTTTGGTTAAAATCTTAAATTTTTCATCACAGATGTGCCCAAGATGCCCAAAGGCGCTGGAAACGGTGAGATAAGCCTATTTTTGCAACTTTGGTTAAAATCTTCATTTTTTCATCACAGATATGCCCAAGGTGCACAAAAGTGCTGGAAACGGTGAGATAAGCCTATTTTTGCAACTTTGGTTAAAATCTTCATTTTTTCATCACAGATATGCCCAAGGTGCACAAAAGTGCTGGAAACGGTGAGATAAGCCTAATTTTGCAACAATGTTTAAGGTTTGGAGGTTTCATAGACTAAAGTTGAAAATCAGTGGTTTGACTGCCATAATGAAATAGGGTCACTAATCAACGTGTTTTCTCAAAAGGCCTTCAGTCAAATTCCTTGATACTTAAAATGCATACAGTGGATTATAATAATGAAAAAGGATAATTTGAAATCTTGGTTTCAACTCTAAAGGAACTCTTTAAAAAAAAGATTTTAAGTTTTGGAAACCCCAATGAAAAAGTAGCAACTGCACGGTTTCTACTGTCAGATTGCCTCTAAGTGCCAAAAAGTGCTGGAAACGGAGAGATAAGCCTATTTTTGCAACTTTGGTTAAAATCTTAAATTTTTCATCACAGATTTGCCCAAGATGCCCAAAAGCGCTGGAAACGGTGAGATAAGCCTATTTCTGCAACTATGGTTAAAATCTTAAATTTTTCATCACAGATGTGCCCAAGATGCCCAAAGGCACTGGAAACTGTGAGATAAGCCTATTTTTGCAACTTTGGTTAAAATCTTAAATTTTTCATCACAGATGTGCCCAATATGCGCAAAAGCGCTGGAAACGGTGAGAAAACCCTATTTTTGCAACTATGGTTAAAATCTTAAATTTTTCATCACAGATGTGCCCAAGATGCCCAAAGGCACTGGAAACTGTGAGATAATACTATTTTTGCAACTTTGGTTAAAATCTTCATTTTTTCATCACAGATATGCCCAAGGTGCACAAAAGTGCTGGAAACGGTGAGATAAGCCTAATTTTGCAACAATGTTTAAGGTTTGGAGGTTTCATAGACTAAAGTTGAAAATCAGTGGTTTGACTGCCATAATGAAATAGGGTCACTAATCAACGTGTTTTCTCAAAAGGCCTTCAGTCAAATTCCTTGATACTTAAAATTCATACAGTGGATTATAATAATGAAAAAGGATAATTTGAAATCTTGGTTTCAACTCTAGAGGAACTCTTTAAAAAAAAGATT
Organism: Pleuronectes platessa; assembly: GCF_947347685.1. Taxonomy (NCBI): domain Eukaryota; kingdom Metazoa; phylum Chordata; class Actinopteri; order Pleuronectiformes; family Pleuronectidae; genus Pleuronectes; species Pleuronectes platessa. The sequence continues at coordinate 278,952 of NW_026518901.1, read as the reverse complement.
TGAAGTTTTGGAAACCCCAATGAAAAAGTAGCAACTGCACGGTTTCTACTGTCAGATTGGCTCTAAGTGCCAAAAAGTGCTGGAAACAGGGAGATAAGCCTATTTTTGCAACTTTGGTTAAAATCATAAATTTTTCATCACAGATGTGCCCAAGATGCGCAAAAGCGCTGGAAACGGTGAGATAAGCCTATTTTTGCAACTTTGGTTAAATCTTAAATTTTTCATCACAGATGTGCCCAAGATGCGCAAAAGCGCTGGAAACGGTGAGATAAGCCTATTTTTGCAACTTTGGTTAAAATCTTCATTTTTTCATCACAGATATGCCCAAGATGCACAAAAGTGCTGGAAACGGTGAGATAAGCCTAATTTTGCAACAATGTTTAAGGTTTGGAGGTTTCATAGACTAAAGTTGAAAATCAGTGGTTTGACTGCCATAATGAAATAGGGTCACTAATCAACGTGTTTTCTCAAAAGGCCTTCAGTCAAATTCCTTGATACTTAAAATGCATACAGTGGATTATAATAATGAAAAAGGATAATTTGAAATCTTGGTTTCAACTCTAAAGGAACTCTTTAAAAAAAAGATTTTAAGTTTTGGAAACCCCAATGAAAAAGTAGCAACTGCACGGTTTCTACTGTCAGATTGGCTCTAAGTGCCAAAAAGTGCTGGAAACGGAGAGATAAGCCTATTTTTGCAACTTTGGTTAAAATATTAAATTTTTCATCACAGATGTGCCCAAGATGCCCAAAAGCGCTGGAAAGGGTGAGATAAGCCTATTTTTGCAACTATGGTTAAAATCTTAAATTTTTCATCACAGATGTGCCCAATATGCGCAAAAGCGCTGGAAACGGTGAGAAAACCCTATTTTTGCAACTATGGTTAAAATCTTAAATTTTTCATCACAGATGTGCCCAAGATGCGCAAAAGCGCTGGAAACGGTGAGATAAACCTATTTTTGCAACTATAATTAAAATCTTAAATTTTTCATCACAAATGTGCCCAAGATGCCCAAAGGCACTGGAAACTGTGAGATAAGCCTATTTTTGCAACTTTGGTTAAAATCTTCATTTTTTCATCACAGATATGCCCAAGGTGCACAAAAGTGCTGGAAACGGTGAGATAAGCCTAATTTTGCAACAATGTTTAAGGTTTGGAGGTTTCATAGACTAAAGTTGAAAATCAGTGGTTTGACTGCCATAATGAAATAGGGTCACTAATCAACGTGTTTTCTCAAAAGGCCTTCAGTCAAATTCCTTGATACTTAAAATGCATACAGTGGATTATAATAATGAAAAAGGATAATTTGAAATCTTGGTTTCAACTCTAAAGGAACTCTTTAAAAAAAAGATTTTAAGTTTTGGAAACCCCAATGAAAAAGTAGCAACTGCACGGTTTCTACTGTCAGATTGGCTCTAAGTGCCAAAAAGTGCTGGAAACGGAGAGATAAGCCTATTTTTGCAACTTTGGTTAAAATATTAAATTTTTCATCACAGATGTGCCCAAGATGCCCAAAAGCGCTGGAAACGGTGAGATAAGCCTATTTTTTCAACTATGGTTAAAATCTTAAATTTTTCATCACAGATGTGCCCAATATGCGCAAAAGCGCTGGAAACGGTGAGAAAACCCTATTTTTGCAACTATGGTTAAAATCTTAAATTTTTCATCACAGATGTGCCCAAGATGCGCAAAAGCGCTGGAAACGGTGAGATAAACCTATTTTTGCAGCTATAATTAAAATCTTAAATTTGTCATCACAAATGTGCCCAAGATGCCCAAAGGCACTGGAAACTGTGAGATAAGCCTATTTTTGCAACTTTGGTTAAAATCTTAAATTTTTCATCACAGATGTGCCCAATATGCGCAAAAGCGCTGGAAACGGTGAGAAAACCCTATTTTTGCAACTATGGTTAAAATCTTAAATTTTTCATCACAGATGTGCCCAAGATGCGCAAAAGCGCTGGAAACGGTGAGATAAACCTATTTTTGCAACTATAATTAAAATCTTAAATTTTTCATCACAAATGTGCCCAAGATGCCCAAAGGCGCTGGAAACGGTGAGATAAGCCTATTTTTGCAACTTTGGTTAAAATCTTCATTTTTTCATCACAGATATGCCCAAGGTGCACAAAAGTGCTGGAAACGGTGAGATAAGCCTAATTTTGCAACAATGTTTAAGGTTTGGAGGTTTCATAGACTAAAGTTGAAAATCAGTGGTTTGACTGCCATAATGAAATAGGGTCACTAATCAACGTGTTTTCTCAAAAGGCCTTCAGTCAAATTCCTTGATACTTAAAATGCATACAGTGGATTATAATAATGAAAAAGGATAATTTGAAATCTTGGTTTCAACTCTAAAGGAACTCTTTAAAAAAAAGATTTTAAGTTTTGGAAACCCCAATGAAAAAGTAGCAACTGCACGGTTTCTACTGTCAGATTGGCTCTAAGTGCCAAAAAGTGCTGGAAACGGAGAGATAAGCCTATTTTTGCAACTTTGGTTAAAATATTAAATTTTTCATCACAGATGTGCCCAAGATGCCCAAAAGCGCTGGAAACGGTGAGATAAGCCTATTTTTGCAACTATGGTTAAAATCTTAAATTTTTCATCACAGATGTGCCCAATATGCGCAAAAGCGCTGGAAACGGTGAGGAAACCCTATTTTTGCAACTATGGTTAAAATCTTAAATTTTTCATCACAGATGTGCCCAAGATGCGCAAAAGCGCTGGAAACGGTGAGATAAACCTATTTTTGCAACTATAATTAAAATCTTAAATTTTTCATCACAAATGTGCCCAAGATGCCCAAAGGCACTGGAAACTGTGAGATAAGCCTATTTTTGCAACTTTGGTTAAAATCTTAAATTTTTCATCACAGATGTGCCCAAGATGCGCAAAAGCGCTGGAAACGGTGAGATAAACCTATTTTTGCAACTATAATTAAAATCTTAAATTTTTCATCACAAATGTGCCCAAGATGCCCAAAGGCACTGGAAACTGTGAGATAAGCCTGTTTTTGCAACTTTGGTTAAAATCTTCATTTTTTCATCACAGATATGCCCAAGGTGCACAAAAGTGCTGGAAACGGTGAGATAAGCCTAATTTTGCAACAATGTTTAAGGTTTGGAGGTTTCATAGACTAAAGTTGAAAATCAGTGGTTTGACTGCCATAATGAAATAGGGTCACTAATCAACGTGTTTTCTCAAAAGGCCTTCAGTCAAATTCCTTGATACTTAAAATGCATACAGTGGATTATAATAATGAAAAAGGATAATTTGAAATCTTGGTTTCAACTCTAGAGGAACTCTTTAAAAAAAAGTTTTGAAGTTTTGGAAACCCCAATGAAAAAGTAGCAACTGCACGGTTTCTACTGTCAGATTGGCTCTAAGTGCCAAAAAGTGCTGGAAACAGGGAGATAAGCCTATTTTTGCAACTTTGGTTAAAATCATAAATTTTTCATCACAGATGTGCCCAAGATGCGCAAAAGCGCTGGAAATGGTGAGATAAGCCTATTTTTGCAACTTTGGTTAAATCTTAAATTTTTCATCACAGATGTGCCCAAGATGCGCAAAAGCGCTGGAAACGGTGAGATAAGCCTATTTTTGCAACTTTGGTTAAAATCTTCATTTTTTCATCACAGATATGCCCAAGATGCACAAAAGTGCTGGAAACGGTGAGATAAGCCTAATTTTGCAACAATGTTTAAGGTTTGGAGGTTTCATAGACTAAAGTTGAAAATCAGTGGTTTGACTGCCATAATGAAATAGGGTCACTAATCAACGTGTTTTCTCAAAAGGCCTTCAGTCAAATTCCTTGATACTTAAAATGCATACAGTGGATTATAATAATGAAAAAGGATAATTTGAAATCTTGGTTTCAACTCTAAAGGAACTCTTTAAAAAAAAGATTTTAAGTTTTGGAAACCCCAATGAAAAAGTAGCAACTGCACGGTTTCTACTGTCAGATTGGCTCTAAGTGCCAAAAAGTGCTGGAAACGGAGAGATAAGCCTATTTTTGCAACTTTGGTTAAAATATTAAATTTTTCATCACAGATGTGCCCAAGATGCCCAAAAGCGCTGGAAACGGTGAGATAAGCCTATTTTTGCAACTATGGTTAAAATCTTAAATTTTTCATCACAGATGTGCCCAATATGCGCAAAAGCGCTGGAAACGGTGAGAAAACCCTATTTTTGCAACTATGGTTAAAATCTTAAATTTTTCATCACAGATGTGCCCAAGATGCGCAAAAGCGCTGGAAACGGTGAGATAAACCTATTTTTGCAACTATAATTAAAATCTTAAATTTTTCATCACAAATGTGCCCAAGATGCCCAAAGGCACTGGAAACTGTGAGATAAGCCTATTTTTGCAACTTTGGTTAAAATCTTCATTTTTTCATCACAGATATGCCCAAGGTGCACAAAAGTGCTGGAAACGGTGAGATAAGCCTAATTTTGCAACAATGTTTAAGGTTTGGAGGTTTCATAGACTAAAGTTGAAAATCAGTGGTTTGACTGCCATAATGAAATAGGGTCACTAATCAATGTGTTCTCTCAAAAGGCCTTCAGTCAAATTCCTTGATACTTAAAATGCATACAGTGGATTATAATAATGAAAAAGGATAATTTGAAATCTTGGTTTCAACTCTAGAGGAACTCTTTAAAAAAAAGATTTGAAGTTTTGGAAACCCCAATGAAAAAGTAGCAACTGCACTGTTTCTACTGTCAGATTGGCTCTAAGTGCCAAAAAGTGCTGGAAACAGGGAGATAAGCCTATTTTTGCAACTTTGGTTAAAATCTTAAATTTTTCATCACAGATGTGCCCAAGATGCCCAAAAGCGCTGGAAACGGGGAGATAAGCCTTTTTTTGCAACTTTGGTTAAAATCTTAAATTTTTCATCACAGATGTGCCCAAGATGCCCAAAAGCGCTGGAAAGGGGGAGATAAGCCTTTTTTTGCAACTTTGGTTAAAATCTTAAATTTTTCATCACAGATGTGCCCAAGATGCGCAAAAGCGCTGGAAACGGTGAGATAAACCTATTTTTGCAACTATAATTAAAATCTTAAATTTTTCATCACAAATGTGCCCAAGATGCCCAAAGGCGCTGGAAACGGTGAGATAAGCCTATTTTTGCAACTTTGGTTAAAATCTTCATTTTTTCATCACAGATATGCCCAAGGTGCACAAAAGTGCTGGAAACGGTGAGATAAGCCTAATTTTGCAACAATGTTTAAGGTTTGGAGGTTTCATAGACTAAAGTTGAAAATCAGTGGTTTGACTGCCATAATGAAATAGGGTCACTAATCAACGTGTTTTCTCAAAAGGCCTTCAGTCAAATTCCTTGATACTTAAAATGCATACAGTGGATTATAATAATGAAAAAGGATAATTTGAAATCTTGGTTTCAACTCTAAAGGAACTCTTTAAAAAAAAGATTTTAAGTTTTGGAAACCCCAATGAAAAAGTAGCAACTGCACGGTTTCTACTGTCAGATTGGCTCTAAGTGCCAAAAAGTGCTGGAAACGGAGAGATAAGCCTATTTTTGCAACTTTGGTTAAAATATTAAATTTTTCATCACAGATGTGCCCAAGATGCCCAAAAGCGCTGGAAACGGTGAGATAAGCCTATTTTTGCAACTATGGTTAAAATCTTAAATTTTTCATCACAGATGTGCCCAATATGCGCAAAAGCGCTGGAAACGGTGAGGAAACCCTATTTTTGCAACTATGGTTAAAATCTTAAATTTTTCATCACAGATGTGCCCAAGATGCGCAAAAGCGCTGGAAACTTTGAGATAAACCTATTTTTGCAACTATAATTAAAATCTTAAATTTTTCATCACAAATGTGCCCAAGATGCCCAAAGGCACTGGAAACTGTGAGATAAGCCTATTTTTGCAACTTTGGTTAAAATCTTAAATTTTTCATCACAGATGTGCCCAATATGCGCAAAAGCGCTGGAAACGGTGAGATAAACCTATTTTTGCAACTATAATTAAAATCTTAAATTTTTCATCACAAATGTGCCCAAGATGCCCAAAGGCACTGGAAACTGTGAGATAAGCCTATTTTTGCAACTTTGGTTAAAATCTTAAATTTTTCATCACAGATGTGCCCAAGATGCGCAAAAGCGCTGGAAACGGTGAGATAAACCTATTTTTGCAACTATAATTAAAATCTTAAATTTTTCATCACAAATGTGCCCAAGATGCCCAAAGGCACTGGAAACTGTGAGATAAGCCTGTTTTTGCAACTTTGGTTAAAATCTTCATTTTTTCATCACAGATATGCCCAAGGTGCACAAAAGTGCTGGAAACGGTGAGATAAGCCTAATTTTGCAACAATGTTTAAGGTTTGGAGGTTTCATAGACTAAAGTTGAAAATCAGTGGTTTGACTGCCATAATGAAATAGGGTCACTAATCAACGTGTTTTCTCAAAAGGCCTTCAGTCAAATTCCTTGATACTTAAAATGCATACAGTGGATTATAATAATGAAAAAGGATAATTTGAAATCTTGGTTTCAACTCTAGAGGAACTCTTTAAAAAAAAGTTTTGAAGTTTTGGAAACCCCAATGAAAAAGTAGCAACTGCACGGTTTCTACTGTCAGATTGGCTCTAAGTGCCAAAAAGTGCTGGAAACAGGGAGATAAGCCTATTTTTGCAACTTTGGTTAAAATCATAAATTTTTCATCACAGATGTGCCCAAGATGCGCAAAAGCGCTGGAAATGGTGAGATAAGCCTATTTTTGCAACTTTGGTTAAATCTTAAATTTTTCATCACAGATGTGCCCAAGATGCGCAAAAGCGCTGGAAACGGTGAGATAAGCCTATTTTTGCAACTTTGGTTAAAATCTTCATTTTTTCATCACAGATATGCCCAAGATGCACAAAAGTGCTGGAAACGGTGAGATAAGCCTAATTTTGCAACAATGTTTAAGGTTTGGAGGTTTCATAGACTAAAGTTGAAAATCAGTGGTTTGACTGCCATAATGAAATAGGGTCACTAATCAACGTGTTTTCTCAAAAGGCCTTCAGTCAAATTCCTTGATACTTAAAATGCATACAGTGGATTATAATAATGAAAAAGGATAATTTGAAATCTTGGTTTCAACTCTAAAGGAACTCTTTAAAAAAAAGATTTTAAGTTTTGGAAACCCCAATGAAAAAGTAGCAACTGCACGGTTTCTACTGTCAGATTGGCTCTAAGTGCCAAAAAGTGCTGGAAACGGAGAGATAAGCCTATTTTTGCAACTTTGGTTAAAATATTAAATTTTTCATCACAGATGTGCCCAAGATGCCCAAAAGCGCTGGAAACGGTGAGATAAGCCTATTTTTGCAACTATGGTTAAAATCTTAAATTTTTCATCACAGATGTGCCCAATATGCGCAAAAGCGCTGGAAACGGTGAGAAAACCCTATTTTTGCAACTATGGTTAAAATCTTAAATTTTTCATCACAGATGTGCCCAAGATGCGCAAAAGCGCTGGAAACGGTGAGATAAACCTATTTTTGCAACTATAATTAAAATCTTAAATTTTTCATCACAAATGTGCCCAAGATGCCCAAAGGCACTGGAAACTGTGAGATAAGCCTATTTTTGCAACTTTGGTTAAAATCTTCATTTTTTCATCACAGATATGCCCAAGGTGCACAAAAGTGCTGGAAACGGTGAGATAAGCCTAATTTTGCAACAATGTTTAAGGTTTGGAGGTTTCATAGACTAAAGTTGAAAATCAGTGGTTTGACTGCCATAATGAAATAGGGTCACTAATCAATGTGTTCTCTCAAAAGGCCTTCAGTCAAATTCCTTGATACTTAAAATGCATACAGTGGATTATAATAATGAAAAAGGATAATTTGAAATCTTGGTTTCAACTCTAGAGGAACTCTTTAAAAAAAAGATTTGAAGTTTTGGAAACCCCAATGAAAAAGTAGCAACTGCACTGTTTCTACTGTCAGATTGGCTCTAAGTGCCAAAAAGTGCTGGAAACAGGGAGATAAGCCTTTTTTTGCAACTTTGGTTAAAATCTTAAATTTTTCATCACAGATGTGCCCAAGATGCGCAAAAGCGCTGGAAACGGTGAGATAAACCTATTTTTGCAACTATAATTAAAATCTTAAATTTTTCATCACAAATGTGCCCAAGATGCCCAAAGGCGCTGGAAACGGTGAGATAAGCCTATTTTTGCAACTTTGGTTAAAATCTTCATTTTTTCATCACAGATATGCCCAAGGTGCACAAAAGTGCTGGAAACGGTGAGATAAGCCTAATTTTGCAACAATGTTTAAGGTTTGGAGGTTTCATAGACTAAAGTTGAAAATCAGTGGTTTGACTGCCATAATGAAATAGGGTCACTAATCAACGTGTTTTCTCAAAAGGCCTTCAGTCAAATTCCTTGATACTTAAAATGCATACAGTGGATTATAATAATGAAAAAGGATAATTTGAAATCTTGGTTTCAACTCTAAAGGAACTCTTTAAAAAAAAGATTTTAAGTTTTGGAAACCCCAATGAAAAAGTAGCAACTGCACGGTTTCTACTGTCAGATTGGCTCTAAGTGCCAAAAAGTGCTGGAAACGGAGAGATAAGCCTATTTTTGCAACTTTGGTTAAAATATTAAATTTTTCATCACAGATGTGCCCAAGATGCCCAAAAGCGCTGGAAACGGTGAGATAAGCCTATTTTTGCAACTATGGTTAAAATCTTAAATTTTTCATCACAGATGTGCCCAATATGCGCAAAAGCGCTGGAAACGGTGAGGAAACCCTATTTTTGCAACTATGGTTAAAATCTTAAATTTTTCATCACAGATGTGCCCAAGATGCGCAAAAGCGCTGGAAACTTTGAGATAAACCTATTTTTGCAACTATAATTAAAATCTTAAATTTTTCATCACAAATGTGCCCAAGATGCCCAAAGGCACTGGAAACTGTGAGATAAGCCTATTTTTGCAACTTTGGTTAAAATCTTAAATTTTTCATCACAGATGTGCCCAATATGCGCAAAAGCGCTGGAAACGGTGAGAAAACCCTATTTTTGCAACTATGGTTAAAATCTTAAATTTTTCATCACAGATGTGCCCAAGATGCGCAAAAGCGCTGGAAACGGTGAGATAAACCTATTTTTGCAACTATAATTAAAATCTTAAATTTTTCATCACAAATGTGCCCAAGATGCCCAAAGGCACTGGAAACTGTGAGATAAGCCTGTTTTTGCAACTTTGGTTAAAATCTTCATTTTTTCATCACAGATATGCCCAAGGTGCACAAAAGTGCTGGAAACGGTGAGATAAGCCTAATTTTGCAACAATGTTTAAGGTTTGGAGGTTTCATAGACTAAAGTTGAAAATCAGTGGTTTGACTGCCATAATGAAATAGGGTCACTAATCAACGTGTTTTCTCAAAAGGCCTTCAGTCAAATTCCTTGATACTTAAAATGCATACAGTGGATTATAATAATGAAAAAGGATAATTTGAAATCTTGGTTTCAACTCTAGAGGAACTCTTTAAAAAAAAGATTTGAAGTTTTGGAAACCCCAATGAAAAAGTAGCAACTGCACGGTTTCTACTGTCAGATTGGCTCTAAGTGCCAAAAAGTGCTGGAAACAGGGAGATAAGCCTATTTTTGCAACTTTGGTTAAAATCTTAAATTTTTCATCACAGATGTGCCCAAGATGCCCAAAAGCGCTGGAAACGGGGAGATAAGCCTTTTTTTGCAACTTTGGTTAAAATCTTAAATTTTTCATCACAGATGTGCCCAAGATGCGCAAAAGCGCTGGAAACGGTGAGATAAACCTATTTTTGCAACTATAATTAAAATCTTAAATTTTTCATCACAAATGTGCCCAAGATGCCCAAAGGCGCTGGAAACGGTGAGATAAGCCTATTTTTGCAACTTTGGTTAAAATCTTCATTTTTTCATCACAGATATGCCCAAGGTGCACAAAAGTGCTGGAAACGGTGAGATAAGCCTAATTTTGCAACAATGTTTAAGGTTTGGAGGTTTCATAGACTAAAGTTGAAAATCAGTGGTTTGACTGCCATAATGAAATAGGGTCACTAATCAACGTGTTTTCTCAAAAGGCCTTCAGTCAAATTCCTTGATACTTAAAATGCATACAGTGGATTATAATAATGAAAAAGGATAATTTGAAATCTTGGTTTCAACTCTAAAGGAACTCTTTAAAAAAAAGATTTTAAGTTTTGGAAACCCCAATGAAAAAGTAGCAACTGCACGGTTTCTACTGTCAGATTGGCTCTAAGTGCCAAAAAGTGCTGGAAACGGAGAGATAAGCCTATTTTTGCAACTTTGGTTAAAATCTTAAATTTTTCATCACAGATTTGCCCAAGATGCCCAAAAGCGCTGGAAACGGTGAGATAAGCCTATTTTTGCAACTATGGTTAAAATCTTAAATTTTTCATCACAGATGTGCCCAATATGCGCAAAAGCGCTGGAAACGGTGAGAAAACCCTATTTTTGCAACTATGGTTAAAATCTTAAATTTTTCATCACAGATGTGCCCAAGATGCGCAAAAGCGCTGGAAACGGTGAGATAAACCTATTTTTGCAACTATAATTAAAATCTTAAATTTTTCATCACAAATGTGCCCAAGATGCCCAAAGGCACTGGAAACTGTGAGATAAGCCTATTTTTGCAACTTTGGTTAAAATCTTCATTTTTTCATCACAGATATGCCCAAGGTGCACAAAAGTGCTGGAAACGGTGAGATAAGCCTAATTTTGCAACAATGTTTAAGGTTTGGAGGTTTCATAGACTAAAGTTGAAAATCAGTGGTTTGACTGCCATAATGAAATAGGGTCACTAATCAACGTGAGGCCTTCAGTCAAATTCCTTGATACTTAAAAAGCATACAGTGGATTATAATAATGAAAAAGGATAATTTGAAATCTTGGTTTCAACTCTAGAGGAACTCTTTAAAAAAAAGTTTTGAAGTTTTGGAAACCCCAATGAAAAAGTAGCAACTGCACGGTTTCTACTGTCAGATTGGCTCTAAGTGCCAAAAAGTGCTGGAAACAGGGAGATAAGCCTATTTTTGCAACTTTGGTTAAAATCATAAATTTTTCATCACAGATGTGCCCAAGATGCGCAAAAGCGCTGGAAACGGTGAGATAAGCCTATTTTTGCAACTTTGGTTAAAATCTTCATTTTTTCATCACAGATATGCCCAAGATGCACAAAAGTGCTGGAAACGGTGAGATAAGCCTAATTTTGCAACAATGTTTAAGGTTTGGAGGTTTCATAGACTAAAGTTGAAAATCAGTGGTTTGACTGCCATAATGAAATAGGGTCACTAATCAACGTGTTTTCTCAAAAGGCCTTCAGTCAAATTCCTTGATACTTAAAATGCATACAGTGGATTATAATAATGAAAAAGGATAATTTGAAATCTTGGTTTCAACTCTAGAGGAACTCTTTAAAAAAAAGATTTGAAGTTTTGGAAACCCCAATGAAAAAGTAGCAACTGCACGGTTTCTACTGTCAGATTGGCTCTAAGTGCCAAAAAGTGCTGGAAACAGGGAGATAAGCCTATTTTTGCAACTTTGGTTAAAATCTTAAATTTTTCATCACAGATGTGCCCAAGATGCCCAAAAGCGCTGGAAACGGGGAGATAAGCCTTTTTTTGCAACTTTGGTTAAAATCTTAAATTTTTCATCACAGATGTGCCCAAGATGCGCAAAAGCGCTGGAAACGGTGAGATAAACCTATTTTTGCAACTATAATTAAAATCTTAAATTTTTCATCACAAATGTGCCCAAGATGCCCAAAGGCGCTGGAAACGGTGAGATAAGCCTATTTTTGCAACTTTGGTTAAAATCTTCATTTTTTCATCACAGATGTGCCCAAGATGCCCAAAGGCACTGGAAACTGTGAGATAAGCCTATTTCTGCAACTTTGGTTAAAATCTTAAATTTTTCATCACAGATGTGCCCAATATGCGCAAAAGCGCTGGAAACGGTGAGAAAACCCTATTTTTGCAACTATGGTTAAAATCTTAAATTTTTCATCACAGATGTGCCCAAGATGCGCAAAAGCGCTGGAAACGGTGAGATAAACCTATTTTTGCAACTATAATTAAAATCTTAAATTTTTCATCACAAATGTGCCCAAGATGCCCAAAGGCACTGGAAACTGTGAGATAAGCCTGTTTTTGCAACTTTGGTTAAAATCTTCATTTTTTCATCACAGATATGCCCAAGGTGCACAAAAGTGCTGGAAACGGTGAGATAAGCCTAATTTTGCAACAATGTTTAAGGTTTGGAGGTTTCATAGACTAAAGTTGAAAATCAGTGGTTTGACTGCCATAATGAAATAGGGTCACTAATCAACGTGTTTTCTCAAAAGGCCTTCAGTCAAATTCCTTGATACTTAAAATGCATACAGTGGATTATAATAATGAAAAAGGATAATTTGAAATCTTGGTTTCAACTCTAAAGGAACTCTTTAAAAAAAAGATTTTAAGTTTTGGAAACCCCAATGAAAAAGTAGCAACTGCACGGTTTCTACTGTCAGATTGGCTCTAAGTGCCAAAAAGTGCTGGAAACGGAGAGATAAGCCTATTTTTGCAACTTTGGTTAAAATATTAAATTTTTCATCACAGATGTGCCTAAGATGCCCAAAAGCGCTGGAAACGGTGAGATAAGCCTATTTTTGCAACTATGGTTAAAATCTTAAATTTTTCATCACAGATGTGCCCAATATGCGCAAAAGCGCTGGAAACGGTGAGATAAACCTATTTTTGCAACTATAATTAAAATCTTAAATTTTTCATCACAAATGTGCCCAAGATGCCCAAAGGCACTGGAAACTGTGAGATAAGCCTATTTTTGCAACTTTGGTTAAAATCTTCATTTTTTCATCACAGATATGCCCAAGGTGCACAAAAGTGCTGGAAACGGTGAGATAAGCCTAATTTTGCAACAATGTTTAAGGTTTGGAGGTTTCATAGACTAAAGTTGAAAATCAGTGGTTTGACTGCCATAATGAAATAGGGTCACTAATCAACGTGTTTTCTCAAAAGGCCTTCAGTCAAATTCCTTGATACTTAAAATGCATACAGTGGATTATAATAATGAAAAAGGATAATTTGAAATCTTGGTTTCAACTCTAGAGGAACTCTTTAAAAAAAAGATTTGAAGTTTTGGAAACCCCAATGAAAAAGTAGCAACTGCACGGTTTCTACTGTCAGATTGGCTCTAAGTGCCAAAAAGTGCTGGAAACAGGGAGATAAGCCTATTTTTGCAACTTTGGTTAAAATCTTAAATTTTTCATCACAGATGTGCCCAAGATGCCCAAAAGCGCTGGAAACGGGGAGATAAGCCTTTTTTTGCAACTTTGGTTAAAATCTTAAATTTTTCATCACAGATGTGCCCAAGATGCGCAAAAGCGCTGGAAACGGTGAGATAAACCTATTTTTGCAACTATAATTAAAATCTTAAATTTTTCATCACAAATGTGCCCAAGATGCCCAAAGGCGCTGGAAACGGTGAGATAAGCCTATTTTTGCAACTTTGGTTAAAATCTTCATTTTTTCATCACAGATATGCCCAAGGTGCACAAAAGTGCTGGAAACGGTGAGATAAGCCTAATTTTGCAACAATGTTTAAGGTTTGGAGGTTTCATAGACTAAAGTTGAAAATCAGTGGTTTGACTGCCATAATGAAATAGGGTCACTAATCAACGTGTTTTCTCAAAAGGCCTTCAGTCAAATTCCTTGATACTTAAAATGCATACAGTGGATTATAATAATGAAAAAGGATAATTTGAAATCTTGGTTACAACTCTAAAGGAACTCTTTAAAAAAAAGATTTTAAGTTTTGGAAACCCCAATGAAAAAGTAGCAACTGCACGGTTTCTACTGTCAGATTGGCTCTAAGTGCCAAAAAGTGCTGGAAACGGAGAGATAAGCCTATTTTTGCAACTTTGGTTAAAATCTTAAATTTTTCATCACAGATTTGCCCAAGATGCCCAAAAGCGCTGGAAACGGTGAGATAAGCCTATTTTTGCAACTATGGTTAAAATCTTAAATTTTTCATCACAGATGTGCCCAATATGCGCAAAAGCGCTGGAAACGGTGAGAAAACCCTATTTTTGCAACTATGGTTAAAATCTTAAATTTTTCATCACAGATGTGCCCAAGATGCGCAAAAGCGCTGGAAACGGTGAGATAAACGTATTTTTGCAACTATAATTAAAATCTTAAATTTTTCATCACAAATGTGCCCAAGATGCCCAAAGGCACTGGAAACTGTGAGATAAGCCTATTTTTGCAACTTTGGTTAAAATCTTCATTTTTTCATCACAGATATGCCCAAGGTGCACAAAAGTGCTGGAAACGGTGAGATAAGCCTAATTTTGCAACAATGTTTAAGGTTTGGAGGTTTCATAGACTAAAGTTGAAAATCAGTGGTTTGACTGCCATAATGAAATAGGGTCACTAATCAACGTGAGGCCTTCAGTCAAATTCCTTGATACTTAAAATGCATACAGTGGATTATAATAATGAAAAAGGATAATTTGAAATCTTGGTTTCAACTCTAGAGGAACTCTTTAAAAAAAAGTTTTGAAGTTTTGGAAACCCCAATGAAAAAGTAGCAACTGCACGGTTTCTACTGTCAGATTGGCTCTAAGTGCCAAAAAGTGCTGGAAACAGGGAGATAAGCCTATTTTTGCAACTTTGGTTAAAATCATAAATTTTTCATCACAGATGTGCCCAAGATGCGCAAAAGCGCTGGAAACGGTGAGATAAGCCTATTTTTGCAACTTTGGTTAAATCTTAAATTTTTCATCACAGATGTGCCCAAGATGCGCAAAAGCGCTGGAAACGGTGAGATAAGCCTATTTTTGCAACTTTGGTTAAAATCTTCATTTTTTCATCACAGATATGCCCAAGATGCACAAAAGTGCTGGAAACGGTGAGATAAGCCTAATTTTGCAACAATGTTTAAGGTTTGGAGGTTTCATAGACTAAAGTTGAAAATCAGTGGTTTGACTGCCATAATGAAATAGGGTCACTAATCAACGTGTTTTCTCAAAAGGCCTTCAGTCAAATTCCTTGATACTTAAAATGCATACAGTGGATTATAATAATGAAAAAGGATAATTTGAAATCTTGGTTTCAACTCTAGAGGAACTCTTTAAAAAAAAGATTTGAAGTTTTGGAAACCCCAATGAAAAAGTAGCAACTGCACGGTTTCTACTGTCAGATTGGCTCTAAGTGCCAAAAAGTGCTGGAAACAGGGAGATAAGCCTATTTTTGCAACTTTGGTTAAAATCTTAAATTTTTCATCACAGATGTGCCCAAGATGCCCAAAAGCGCTGGAAACGGGGAGATAAGCCTTTTTTTGCAACTTTGGTTAAAATCTTAAATTTTTCATCACAGATGTGCCCAAGATGCGCAAAAGCGCTGGAAACGGTGAGATAAACCTATTTTTGCAACTATAATTAAAATCTTAAATTTTTCATCACAAATGTGCCCAAGATGCCCAAAGGCGCTGGAAACGGTGAGATAAGCCTATTTTTGCAACTTTGGTTAAAATCTTCATTTTTTCATCACAGATGTGCCCAAGATGCCCAAAGGCACTGGAAACTGTGAGATAAGCCTATTTCTGCAACTTTGGTTAAAATCTTAAATTTTTCATCACAGATGTGCCCAATATGCGCAAAAGCGCTGGAAACGGTGAGAAAACCCTATTTTTGCAACTATGGTTAAAATCTTAAATTTTTCATCACAGATGTGCCCAAGATGCGCAAAAGCGCTGGAAACGGTGAGATAAACCTATTTTTGCAACTATAATTAAAATCTTAAATTTTTCATCACAAATGTGCCCAAGATGCCCAAAGGCACTGGAAACTGTGAGATAAGCCTGTTTTTGCAACTTTGGTTAAAATCTTCATTTTTTCATCACAGATATGCCCAAGGTGCACAAAAGTGCTGGAAACGGTGAGATAAGCCTAATTTTGCAACAATGTTTAAGGTTTGGAGGTTTCATAGACTAAAGTTGAAAATCAGTGGTTTGACTGCCATAATGAAATAGGGTCACTAATCAACGTGTTTTCTCAAAAGGCCTTCAGTCAAATTCCTTGATACTTAAAATGCATACAGTGGATTATAATAATGAAAAAGGATAATTTGAAATCTTGGTTTCAACTCTAAAGGAACTCTTTAAAAAAAAGATTTTAAGTTTTGGAAACCCCAATGAAAAAGTAGCAACTGCACGGTTTCTACTGTCAGATTGGCTCTAAGTGCCAAAAAGTGCTGGAAACGGAGAGATAAGCCTATTTTTGCAACTTTGGTTAAAATATTAAATTTTTCATCACAGATGTGCCTAAGATGCCCAAAAGCGCTGGAAACGGTGAGATAAGCCTATTTTTGCAACTATGGTTAAAATCTTAAATTTTTCATCACAGATGTGCCCAATATGCGCAAAAGCGCTGGAAACGGTGAGATAAACCTATTTTTGCAACTATAATTAAAATCTTAAATTTTTCATCACAAATGTGCCCAAGATGCCCAAAGGCACTGGAAACTGTGAGATAAGCCTATTTTTGCAACTTTGGTTAAAATCTTCATTTTTTCATCACAGATATGCCCAAGGTGCACAAAAGTGCTGGAAACGGTGAGATAAGCCTAATTTTGCAACAATGTTTAAGGTTTGGAGGTTTCATAGACTAAAGTTGAAAATCAGTGGTTTGACTGCCATAATGAAATAGGGTCACTAATCAACGTGTTTTCTCAAAAGGCCTTCAGTCAAATTCCTTGATACTTAAAATGCATACAGTGGATTATAATAATGAAAAAGGATAATTTGAAATCTTGGTTTCAACTCTAGAGGAACTCTTTAAAAAAAAGATTTGAAGTTTTGGAAACCCCAATGAAAAAGTAGCAACTGCACGGTTTCTACTGTCAGATTGGCTCTAAGTGCCAAAAAGTGCTGGAAACAGGGAGATAAGCCTATTTTTGCAACTTTGGTTAAAATCTTAAATTTTTCATCACAGATGTGCCCAAGATGCCCAAAAGCGCTGGAAACGGGGAGATAAGCCTTTTTTTGCAACTTTGGTTAAAATCTTAAATTTTTCATCACAGATGTGCCCAAGATGCGCAAAAGCGCTGGAAACGGTGAGATAAACCTATTTTTGCAACTATAATTAAAATCTTAAATTTTTCATCACAAATGTGCCCAAGATGCCCAAAGGCGCTGGAAACGGTGAGATAAGCCTATTTTTGCAACTTTGGTTAAAATCTTCATTTTTTCATCACAGATATGCCCAAGGTGCACAAAAGTGCTGGAAACGGTGAGATAAGCCTAATTTTGCAACAATGTTTAAGGTTTGGAGGTTTCATAGACTAAAGTTGAAAATCAGTGGTTTGACTGCCATAATGAAATAGGGTCACTAATCAACGTGTTTTCTCAAAAGGCCTTCAGTCAAATTCCTTGATACTTAAAATGCATACAGTGGATTATAATAATGAAAAAGGATAATTTGAAATCTTGGTTACAACTCTAAAGGAACTCTTTAAAAAAAAGATTTTAAGTTTTGGAAACCCCAATGAAAAAGTAGCAACTGCACGGTTTCTACTGTCAGATTGGCTCTAAGTGCCAAAAAGTGCTGGAAACGGAGAGATAAGCCTATTTTTGCAACTTTGGTTAAAATCTTAAATTTTTCATCACAGATTTGCCCAAGATGCCCAAAAGCGCTGGAAACGGTGAGATAAGCCTATTTTTGCAACTATGGTTAAAATCTTAAATTTTTCATCACAGATGTGCCCAATATGCGCAAAAGCGCTGGAAACGGTGAGAAAACCCTATTTTTGCAACTATGGTTAAAATCTTAAATTTTTCATCACAGATGTGCCCAAGATGCGCAAAAGCGCTGGAAACGGTGAGATAAACGTATTTTTGCAACTATAATTAAAATCTTAAATTTTTCATCACAAATGTGCCCAAGATGCCCAAAGGCACTGGAAACTGTGAGATAAGCCTATTTTTGCAACTTTGGTTAAAATCTTCATTTTTTCATCACAGATATGCCCAAGGTGCACAAAAGTGCTGGAAACGGTGAGATAAGCCTAATTTTGCAACAATGTTTAAGGTTTGGAGGTTTCATAGACTAAAGTTGAAAATCAGTGGTTTGACTGCCATAATGAAATAGGGTCACTAATCAACGTGAGGCCTTCAGTCAAATTCCTTGATACTTAAAATGCATACAGTGGATTATAATAATGAAAAAGGATAATTTGAAATCTTGGTTTCAACTCTAGAGGAACTCTTTAAAAAAAAGTTTTGAAGTTTTGGAAACCCCAATGAAAAAGTAGCAACTGCACGGTTTCTACTGTCAGATTGGCTCTAAGTGCCAAAAAGTGCTGGAAACAGGGAGATAAGCCTATTTTTGCAACTTTGGTTAAAATCATAAATTTTTCATCACAGATGTGCCCAAGATGCGCAAAAGCGCTGGAAACGGTGAGATAAGCCTATTTTTGCAACTTTGGTTAAATCTTAAATTTTTCATCACAGATGTGCCCAAGATGCGCAAAAGCGCTGGAAACGGTGAGATAAGCCTATTTTTGCAACTTTGGTTAAAATCTTCATTTTTTCATCACAGATATGCCCAAGATGCACAAAAGTGCTGGAAACGGTGAGATAAGCCTAATTTTGCAACAATGTTTAAGGTTTGGAGGTTTCATAGACTAAAGTTGAAAATCAGTGGTTTGACTGCCATAATGAAATAGGGTCACTAATCAACGTGTTTTCTCAAAAGGCCTTCAGTCAAATTCCTTGATACTTAAAATGCATACAGTGGATTATAATAATGAAAAAGGATAATTTGAAATCTTGGTTTCAACTCTAAAGGAACTCTTTAAAAAAAAGATTTTAAGTTTTGGAAACCCCAATGAAAAAGTAGCAACTGCACGGTTTCTACTGTCAGATTGGCTCTAAGTGCCAAAAAGTGCTGGAAACGGAGAGATAAGCCTATTTTTGCAACTTTGGTTAAAATATTAAATTTTTCATCACAGATGTGCCCAAGATGCCCAAAAGCGCTGGAAACGGTGAGATAAGCCTATTTTTGCAACTATGGTTAAAATCTTAAATTTTTCATCACAGATGTGCCCAATATGCGCAAAAGCGCTGGAAACGGTGAGAAAACCCTATTTTTGCAACTATGGTTAAAATCTTAAATTTTTCATCACAGATGTGCCCAAGATGCGCAAAAGCGCTGGAAACGGTGAGATAAACCTATTTTTGCAACTATAATTAAAATCTTAAATTTTTCATCACAAATGTGCCCAAGATGCCCAAAGGCACTGGAAACTGTGAGATAAGCCTATTTTTGCAACTTTGGTTAAAATCTTCATTTTTTCATCACAGATATGCCCAAGGTGCACAAAAGTGCTGGAAACGGTGAGATAAGCCTAATTTTGCAACAATGTTTAAGGTTTGGAGGTTTCATAGACTAAAGTTGAAAATCAGTGGTTTGACTGCCATAATGAAATAGGGTCACTAATCAACGTGAGGCCTTCAGTCAAATTCCTTGATACTTAAAATGCATACAGTGGATTATAATAATGAAAAAGGATAATTTGAAATCTTGGTTTCAACTCTAGAGGAACTCTTTAAAAAAAAGTTTTGAAGTTTTGGAAACCCCAATGAAAAAGTAGCAACTGCACGGTTTCTACTGTCAGATTGGCTCTAAGTGCCAAAAAGTGCTGGAAACAGGGAGATAAGCCTATTTTTGCAACTTTGGTTAAAATCATAAATTTTTCATCACAGATGTGCCCAAGATGCGCAAAAGCGCTGGAAACGGTGAGATAAGCCTATTTTTGCAACTTTGGTTAAATCTTAAATTTTTCATCACAGATGTGCCCAAGATGCGCAAAAGCGCTGGAAACGGTGAGATAAGCCTATTTTTGCAACTTTGGTTAAAATCTTCATTTTTTCATCACAGATATGCCCAAGATGCACAAAAGTGCTGGAAACGGTGAGATAAGCCTAATTTTGCAACAATGTTTAAGGTTTGGAGGTTTCATAGACTAAAGTTGAAAATCAGTGGTTTGACTGCCATAATGAAATAGGGTCACTAATCAACGTGTTTTCTCAAAAGGCCTTCAGTCAAATTCCTTGATACTTAAAATGCATACAGTGGATTATAATAATGAAAAAGGATAATTTGAAATCTTGGTTTCAACTCTAAAGGAACTCTTTAAAAAAAAGATTTTAAGTTTTGGAAACCCCAATGAAAAAGTAGCAACTGCACGGTTTCTACTGTCAGATTGGCTCTAAGTGCCAAAAAGTGCTGGAAACGGAGAGATAAGCCTATTTTTGCAACTTTGGTTAAAATATTAAATTTTTCATCACAGATGTGCCCAAGATGCCCAAAAGCGCTGGAAACGGTGAGATAAGCCTATTTTTGCAACTATGGTTAAAATCTTAAATTTTTCATCACAGATGTGCCCAATATGCGCAAAAGCGCTGGAAACGGTGAGAAAACCCTATTTTTGCAACTATGGTTAAAATCTTAAATTTTTCATCACAGATGTGCCCAAGATGCGCAAAAGCGCTGGAAACGGTGAGATAAACCTATTTTTGCAACTATAATTAAAATCTTAAATTTTTCATCACAAATGTGCCCAAGATGCCCAAAGGCGCTGGAAACGGTGAGATAAGCCTATTTTTGCAACTTTGGTTAAAATCTTCATTTTTTCATCACAGATATGCCCAAGGTGCACAAAAGTGCTGGAAACGGTGAGATAAGCCTAATTTTGCAACAATGTTTAAGGTTTGGAGGTTTCATAGACTAAAGTTGAAAATCAGTGGTTTGACTGCCATAATGAAATAGGGTCACTAATCAACGTGTTTTCTCAAAAGGCCTTCAGTCAAATTCCTTGATACTTAAAATGCATACAGTGGATTATAATAATGAAAAAGGATAATTTGAAATCTTGGTTTCAACTCTAGAGGAACTCTTTAAAAAAAAGATTTGAAGTTTTGGAAACCCCAATGAAAAAGTAGCAACTGCACGGTTTCTACTGTCAGATTGGCTCTAAGTGCCAAAAAGTGCTGGAAACAGGGAGATAAGCCTATTTTTGCAACTTTGGTTAAAATCATAAATTTTTCATCACAGATGTGCCCAAGATGCGCAAAAGCGCTGGAAACGGTGAGATAAGCCTATTTTTGCAACTTTGGTTAAATCTTAAATTTTTCATCACAGATGTGCCCAAGATGCGCAAAAGCGCTGGAAACGGTGAGATAAGCCTATTTTTGCAACTTTGGTTAAAATCTTCATTTTTTCATTACAGATATGCCCAAGATGCACAAAAGTGCTGGAAACGGTGAGATAAGCCTAATTTTGCAACAATGTTTAAGGTTTGGAGGTTTCATAGACTAAAGTTGAAAATCAGTGGTTTGACTGCCATAATGAAATAGGGTCACTAATCAACATGTTTTCTCAAAAGGCCTTCAGTCAAATTCCTTGATACTTAAAATGCATACAGTGGATTATAATAATGAAAAAGGATAATTTGAAATCTTGGTTTCAACTCTAAAGGAACTCTTTAAAAAACAGATTTTAAGTTTTGGAAACCCCAATGAAAAAGTAGCAACTGCAAGGTTTTTACTGTCAGATTGGCTCTAAGTGCCAAAAAGTGCTGGAAACGGGGAGATAAGCCTATTTTTGCAACAATGGTTAAAATCTTCATTTTTTCATCACAGATGTGCCCAAGATGCCCAAAGGCACTGGAAACTGTGAGATAAGCCTATTTCTGCAACTTTGGTTAAAATCTTAAATTTTTCATCACAGATGTGCCCAATATGCGCAAAAGCGCTGGAAACGGTGAGAAAACCCTATTTTTGCAACTATGGTTAAAATCTTAAATTTTTCATCACAGATGTGCCCAAGATGCGCAAAAGCGCTGGAAACGGTGAGATAAACCTATTTTTGCAACTATAATTAAAATCTTAAATTTTTCATCACAAATGTGCCCAAGATGCCCAAAGGCACTGGAAACTGTGAGATAAGCCTGTTTTTGCAACTTTGGTTAAAATCTTCATTTTTTCATCACAGATATGCCCAAGGTGCACAAAAGTGCTGGAAACGGTGAGATAAGCCTAATTTTGCAACAATGTTTAAGGTTTGGAGGTTTCATAGACTAAAGTTGAAAATCAGTGGTTTGACTGCCATAATGAAATAGGGTCACTAATCAACGTGTTTTCTCAAAAGGCCTTCAGTCAAATTCCTTGATACTTAAAATGCATACAGTGGATTATAATAATGAAAAAGGATAATTTGAAATCTTGGTTTCAACTCTAAAGGAACTCTTTAAAAAAAAGATTTTAAGTTTTGGAAACCCCAATGAAAAAGTAGCAACTGCACGGTTTCTACTGTCAGATTGGCTCTAAGTGCCAAAAAGTGCTGGAAACGGAGAGATAAGCCTATTTTTGCAACTTTGGTTAAAATATTAAATTTTTCATCACAGATGTGCCTAAGATGCCCAAAAGCGCTGGAAACGGTGAGATAAGCCTATTTTTGCAACTATGGTTAAAATCTTAAATTTTTCATCACAGATGTGCCCAATATGCGCAAAAGCGCTGGAAACGGTGAGATAAACCTATTTTTGCAACTATAATTAAAATCTTAAATTTTTCATCACAAATGTGCCCAAGATGCCCAAAGGCACTGGAAACTGTGAGATAAGCCTATTTTTGCAACTTTGGTTAAAATCTTCATTTTTTCATCACAGATATGCCCAAGGTGCACAAAAGTGCTGGAAACGGTGAGATAAGCCTAATTTTGCAACAATGTTTAAGGTTTGGAGGTTTCATAGACTAAAGTTGAAAATCAGTGGTTTGACTGCCATAATGAAATAGGGTCACTAATCAACGTGTTTTCTCAAAAGGCCTTCAGTCAAATTCCTTGATACTTAAAATGCATACAGTGGATTATAATAATGAAAAAGGATAATTTGAAATCTTGGTTTCAACTCTAGAGGAACTCTTTAAAAAAAAGATTTGAAGTTTTGGAAACCCCAATGAAAAAGTAGCAACTGCACGGTTTCTACTGTCAGATTGGCTCTAAGTGCCAAAAAGTGCTGGAAACAGGGAGATAAGCCTATTTTTGCAACTTTGGTTAAAATCTTAAATTTTTCATCACAGATGTGCCCAAGATGCCCAAAAGCGCTGGAAACGGGGAGATAAGCCTTTTTTTGCAACTTTGGTTAAAATCTTAAATTTTTCATCACAGATGTGCCCAAGATGCGCAAAAGCGCTGGAAACGGTGAGATAAACCTATTTTTGCAACTATAATTAAAATCTTAAATTTTTCATCACAAATGTGCCCAAGATGCCCAAAGGCGCTGGAAACGGTGAGATAAGCCTATTTTTGCAACTTTGGTTAAAATCTTCATTTTTTCATCACAGATATGCCCAAGGTGCACAAAAGTGCTGGAAACGGTGAGATAAGCCTAATTTTGCAACAATGTTTAAGGTTTGGAGGTTTCATAGACTAAAGTTGAAAATCAGTGGTTTGACTGCCATAATGAAATAGGGTCACTAATCAACGTGTTTTCTCAAAAGGCCTTCAGTCAAATTCCTTGATACTTAAAATGCATACAGTGGATTATAATAATGAAAAAGGATAATTTGAAATCTTGGTTACAACTCTAAAGGAACTCTTTAAAAAAAAGATTTTAAGTTTTGGAAACCCCAATGAAAAAGTAGCAACTGCACGGTTTCTACTGTCAGATTGGCTCTAAGTGCCAAAAAGTGCTGGAAACGGAGAGATAAGCCTATTTTTGCAACTTTGGTTAAAATCTTAAATTTTTCATCACAGATTTGCCCAAGATGCCCAAAAGCGCTGGAAACGGTGAGATAAGCCTATTTTTGCAACTATGGTTAAAATCTTAAATTTTTCATCACAGATGTGCCCAATATGCGCAAAAGCGCTGGAAACGGTGAGAAAACCCTATTTTTGCAACTATGGTTAAAATCTTAAATTTTTCATCACAGATGTGCCCAAGATGCGCAAAAGCGCTGGAAACGGTGAGATAAACGTATTTTTGCAACTATAATTAAAATCTTAAATTTTTCATCACAAATGTGCCCAAGATGCCCAAAGGCACTGGAAACTGTGAGATAAGCCTATTTTTGCAACTTTGGTTAAAATCTTCATTTTTTCATCACAGATATGCCCAAGGTGCACAAAAGTGCTGGAAACGGTGAGATAAGCCTAATTTTGCAACAATGTTTAAGGTTTGGAGGTTTCATAGACTAAAGTTGAAAATCAGTGGTTTGACTGCCATAATGAAATAGGGTCACTAATCAACGTGAGGCCTTCAGTCAAATTCCTTGATACTTAAAATGCATACAGTGGATTATAATAATGAAAAAGGATAATTTGAAATCTTGGTTTCAACTCTAGAGGAACTCTTTAAAAAAAAGTTTTGAAGTTTTGGAAACCCCAATGAAAAAGTAGCAACTGCACGGTTTCTACTGTCAGATTGGCTCTAAGTGCCAAAAAGTGCTGGAAACAGGGAGATAAGCCTATTTTTGCAACTTTGGTTAAAATCTTAAATTTTTCATCACAGATGTGCCCAAGATGCGCAAAAGCGCTGGAAACGGTGAGATAAGCCTATTTTTGCAACTTTGGTTAAATCTTAAATTTTTCATCACAGATGTGCCCAAGATGCGCAAAAGCGCTGGAAACGGTGAGATAAGCCTATTTTTGCAACTTTGGTTAAAATCTTCATTTTTTCATCACAGATATGCCCAAGATGCACAAAAGTGCTGGAAACGGTGAGATAAGCCTAATTTTGCAACAATGTTTAAGGTTTGGAGGTTTCATAGACTAAAGTTGAAAATCAGTGGTTTGACTGCCATAATGAAATAGGGTCACTAATCAACGTGTTTTCTCAAAAGGCCTTCAGTCAAATTCCTTGATACTTAAAATGCATACAGTGGATTATAATAATGAAAAAGGATAATTTGAAATCTTGGTTTCAACTCTAAAGGAACTCTTTAAAAAAAAGATTTTAAGTTTTGGAAACCCCAATGAAAAAGTAGCAACTGCACGGTTTCTACTGTCAGATTGGCTCTAAGTGCCAAAAAGTGCTGGAAACGGAGAGATAAGCCTATTTTTGCAACTTTGGTTAAAATATTAAATTTTTCATCACAGATGTGCCCAAGATGCCCAAAAGCGCTGGAAACGGTGAGATAAGCCTATTTTTGCAACTATGGTTAAAATCTTAAATTTTTCATCACAGATGTGCCCAATATGCGCAAAAGCGCTGGAAACGGTGAGAAAACCCTATTTTTGCAACTATGGTTAAAATCTTAAATTTTTCATCACAGATGTGCCCAAGATGCGCAAAAGCGCTGGAAACGGTGAGATAAACCTATTTTTGCAACTATAATTAAAATCTTAAATTTTTCATCACAAATGTGCCCAAGATGCCCAAAGGCACTGGAAACTGTGAGATAAGCCTATTTTTGCAACTTTGGTTAAAATCTTCATTTTTTCATCACAGATATGCCCAAGGTGCACAAAAGTGCTGGAAACGGTGAGATAAGCCTAATTTTGCAACAATGTTTAAGGTTTGGAGGTTTCATAGACTAAAGTTGAAAATCAGTGGTTTGACTGCCATAATGAAATAGGGTCACTAATCAACGTGAGGCCTTCAGTCAAATTCCTTGATACTTAAAATGCATACAGTGGATTATAATAATGAAAAAGGATAATTTGAAATCTTGGTTTCAACTCTAGAGGAACTCTTTAAAAAAAAGTTTTGAAGTTTTGGAAACCCCAATGAAAAAGTAGCAACTGCACGGTTTCTACTGTCAGATTGGCTCTAAGTGCCAAAAAGTGCTGGAAACAGGGAGATAAGCCTATTTTTGCAACTTTGGTTAAAATCATAAATTTTTCATCACAGATGTGCCCAAGATGCGCAAAAGCGCTGGAAACGGTGAGATAAGCCTATTTTTGCAACTTTGGTTAAATCTTAAATTTTTCATCACAGATGTGCCCAAGATGCGCAAAAGCGCTGGAAACGGTGAGATAAGCCTATTTTTGCAACTTTGGTTAAAATCTTCATTTTTTCATCACAGATATGCCCAAGATGCACAAAAGTGCTGGAAACGGTGAGATAAGCCTAATTTTGCAACAATGTTTAAGGTTTGGAGGTTTCATAGACTAAAGTTGAAAATCAGTGGTTTGACTGCCATAATGAAATAGGGTCACTAATCAACGTGTTTTCTCAAAAGGCCTTCAGTCAAATTCCTTGATACTTAAAATGCATACAGTGGATTATAATAATGAAAAAGGATAATTTGAAATCTTGGTTTCAACTCTAAAGGAACTCTTTAAAAAAAAGATTTTAAGTTTTGGAAACCCCAATGAAAAAGTAGCAACTGCACGGTTTCTACTGTCAGATTGGCTCTAAGTGCCAAAAAGTGCTGGAAACGGAGAGATAAGCCTATTTTTGCAACTTTGGTTAAAATATTAAATTTTTCATCACAGATGTGCCCAAGATGCCCAAAAGCGCTGGAAACGGTGAGATAAGCCTATTTTTGCAACTATGGTTAAAATCTTAAATTTTTCATCACAGATGTGCCCAATATGCGCAAAAGCGCTGGAAACGGTGAGAAAACCCTATTTTTGCAACTATGGTTAAAATCTTAAATTTTTCATCACAGATGTGCCCAAGATGCGCAAAAGCGCTGGAAACGGTGAGATAAACCTATTTTTGCAACTATAATTAAAATCTTAAATTTTTCATCACAAATGTGCCCAAGATGCCCAAAGGCGCTGGAAACGGTGAGATAAGCCTATTTTTGCAACTTTGGTTAAAATCTTCATTTTTTCATCACAGATATGCCCAAGGTGCACAAAAGTGCTGGAAACGGTGAGATAAGCCTAATTTTGCAACAATGTTTAAGGTTTGGAGGTTTCATAGACTAAAGTTGAAAATCAGTGGTTTGACTGCCGTAATGAAATAGGGTCACTAATCAACGTGTTTTCTCAAAAGGCCTTCAGTCAAATTCCTTGATACTTAAAATGCATACAGTGGATTATAATAATGAAAAAGGATAATTTGAAATCTTGGTTTCAACTCTAGAGGAACTCTTTAAAAAAAAGATTTGAAGTTTTGGAAACCCCAATGAAAAAGTAGCAACTGCACGGTTTCTACTGTCAGATTGGCTCTAAGTGCCAAAAAGTGCTGGAAACAGGGAGATAAGCCTATTTTTGCAACTTTGGTTAAAATCATAAATTTTTCATCACAGATGTGCCCAAGATGCGCAAAAGCGCTGGAAACGGTGAGATAAGCCTATTTTTGCAACTTTGGTTAAATCTTAAATTTTTCATCACAGATGTGCCCAAGATGCGCAAAAGCGCTGGAAACGGTGAGATAAGCCTATTTTTGCAACTTTGGTTAAAATCTTCATTTTTTCATTACAGATATGCCCAAGATGCACAAAAGTGCTGGAAACGGTGAGATAAGCCTAATTTTGCAACAATGTTTAAGGTTTGGAGGTTTCATAGACTAAAGTTGAAAATCAGTGGTTTGACTGCCATAATGAAATAGGGTCACTAATCAACATGTTTTCTCAAAAGGCCTTCAGTCAAATTCCTTGATACTTAAAATGCATACAGTGGATTATAATAATGAAAAAGGATAATTTGAAATCTTGGTTTCAACTCTAAAGGAACTCTTTAAAAAACAGATTTTAAGTTTTGGAAACCCCAATGAAAAAGTAGCAACTGCAAGGTTTTTACTGTCAGATTGGCTCTAAGTGCCAAAAAGTGCTGGAAACGGGGAGATAAGCCTATTTTTGCAACAATGGTTAAAATCTTCAATTTTTCATCACAGATGTGCCCAAGATGCACAAAAGCGCTGGAAACGGTGAGATAAGCCTATTTTTGCAACTTTGGTTAAAATCTTAAATTTTTCATCACAGATGTGCCCAAGATGCGCAAAAGCGCTGGAAACGGTGAGATAAACCTATTTTTGCAACTATAATTAAAATCTTAAATTTTTCATCACAAATGTGCCCAAGATGCCCAAAGGCGCTGGAAACGGTGAGATAAGCCTATTTTTGCAACTTTGGTTAAAATCTTCATTTTTTCATCACTTTTGTGCCCAAGGTGCACAAAAGTGCTGGAAACGGTGAGATAAGCCTAATTTTGCAACAATGTTTAAGGTTTGGAGGTTTCATAGACTAAAGTTGAAAATCAATGGTTTGACTGCCATAATGAAATAGGGTCACTAATCAACGTGTTTTCTCAAAAGGCCTTCAGTCAAATTCCTTGATACTTAAAATGCATACAGTGGATTATAATAATGAAAAAGGATAATTTGAAATCTTGGTTTCAACTCTAAAGGAACTCTTTAAAAAAAAGATTTTAAGTTTTGGAAACCCCAATGAAAATGTAGCAACTGCACGGTTTCTACTGTCAGATTGGCTCTAAGTGCCAAAAAGTGCTGGAAACGGGGAGATAAGCCTATTTTTGCAACTTTGGTTAAAATCTTCATTTTTTCATCACAGATATGCCCAAGGTGCACAAAAGTGCTGGAAACGGTGAGATAAGCCTAATTTTGCAGCAATGTTTAAGGTTTGGAGGTTTCATAGACCAAAGTTGAAAATCAGTGGTTTGACTGCCATAATGAAATAGGGTCACTAATCAACGTGTTTTCTCAAAAGGCCCTCAGTCAAATTCCTTGATACTTAAAATGCATACAGTGGATTATAATAATGAAAAAGGATAATTTGAAATCTTGGTTTCAACTCTAAAGGAACTCTTTGAAAAAAAGATTTTAAGTTTTGGAAACCCCAATGAAAAAGTAGCAACTGCACGGTTTCTACTGTCAGATTGGCTCTAAGTGCCAAAAAGTGGTGGAAACGGGGAGATAAGCCTATTTATGCAACTTTGGTTAAAATCTTAAATTTTTCATCACAGATGTGCCCAAGATGCGCAAAAGCGCTGGAAACGGTGAGATAAGCCTATTTTTGCAACTATGGTTAAAATCTTAAATTTTTCATCACAGATGTGCCCAAGATGCCCAAAAGCGCTGGAAACGTTGAGATATGCCTATTTTTGCAACTTTGGTTAAAATCTTCATTTTTTCATCACAGATATGCCCAAGGTGCACAAAAGTGCTGGAAACGGTGAGATAAGTCTAATTTTGCAACAATGTTTAAGGTTTGGAGGTTTCATAGACTAAAAATGAAAATCAGTGTTTTGACTGCCATAATGAAATAGGGTCACTAATCAACGTGTTTTCTCAAAAGGCCTTCAGTCAAATTCCTTGATACTTAAAATGCATACAGTAGATTATAATAATGAAAAAGGATAATTTGAAATCTTGGTTTCAACTCTAAAGGAACTCTTTAAAAAAAAGATTTTAAGTTTTTGAAACCCCAATGAAAAAGTAGCAACTGCACGGTTTCTACTGTCAGATTGGCTCTAAGTGCCAAAAAGTGCTGGAAACGGGGAGATAAGCCTTTTTATGCAACTTTGGTTAAAATCTTAAATTTTTCATCACAGATGTGCCCAAGGTGCACAAAAGTGCTGGAAACGGTGAGATAAGCCTAATTTTGCAACAATGTTTAAGGTTTGGAGGTTTCATAGACCAAAGTTGAAAATCAGTGGTTTGACTGCCATAATGAAATAGGGTCACTAATCAACGTGTTTTCTCAAAAGGCCTTCAGTCAAATTCCTTGATACTTAAAATGCATACAGTGGATTATAATAATGAAAAAGGATAATTTGAAATCTTGGTTTCAACTCTAAAGGAACTCTTTGAAAAAAAGATTTTAAGTTTTGGAAACCCCAATGAAAAAGTAGCAACTGCACCGTTTCTACTGTCAGATTGGCTCTAAGTGCCAAAAAGTGGTGGAAACGGGGAGATAAGCCTATTTATGTAACTTTGGTTAAAATCTTAAATTTTTCATCACAGATGTGCCCAAGATGCGCAAAAGCGCTGGAAACGGTGAGATAAGCCTATTTTTGCAACTATGGTTAAAATCTTAAATTTTTCATCACAGATGTGCCCAAGATGCCCAAAAGCGCTGGAAACGTTGAGATATGCCTATTTTTGCAACTTTGGTTAAAATCTTCATTTTTTCATCACAGATATGCCCAAGGTGCACAAAAGTGCTGGAAACGGTGAGATAAGTCTAATTTTGCAACAATGTTTAAGGTTTGGAGGTTTCATAGACTAAAAATGAAAATCAGTGTTTTGACTGCCATAATGAAATAGGGTCACTAATCAACGTGTTTTCTCAAAAGGCCTTCAGTCAAATTCCTTGATACTTAAAATGCATACAGTAGATTATAATAATGAAAAAGGATAATTTGAAATCTTGGTTTCAACTCTAAAGGAACTCTTTAAAAAAAAGATTTTAAGTTTTGGAAACCCCAATGAAAAAGTAGCAACTGCACGGTTTCTACTGTCAGATTGGCTCTAAGTGCCAAAAAGTGCTGGAAACGGGGAGATAAGCCTTTTTATGCAACTTTGGTTAAAATCTTAAATTTTTCATCACAGATGTGCCCAAGATGCGCAAAAGCGCTGGAAACGGTGAGATAAGCCTATTTTTGCAACTATGGTTAAAATCTTAAATTTTTTATCACAGATGTGCCCAAGATGCCCAAAAGCGCTGGAAACGTTGAGATATGCCTATTTTTGCAACTTTGGTTAAAATCTTCATTTTTTCATCACAGATATGCCCAAGGTGCACAAAAGTGCTGGAAACGGTGAGATAAGTCTAATTTTGCAACAATGTTTAAGGTTTGGAGGTTTCATAGACTAAAGTTGAAAATCAGTGGTTTGACTGCCATAATGAAATAGGGTCACTAATCAACGTGTTTTCTCAAAAGGCCTTCAGTCAAATTCCTTGATACTTAAAGTGCATACAGTGGATAATAATAATGAAAAAGGATAATTTGAAATCTTGGTTTCAACTCTAAAGGAACTCTTTAAAAAAAAGATTTTAAATTTTGGAAACCCCAATGAAAAAGTAGCAACTGCACTGTTTCTACTGTCAGATTGGCTCTAAGTGCCAAAAAGTGCTGGAAACGGGGAGATAAGCCTATTTTTGCAACTTTGGTTAAAATCTTAAATTTTTCATCACAGATGTGCCCAAGATGCGCAAAAGCGCTGGAAACGGTGAGATAAGCCTATTTTTGCAACTATGGTTAAAATCTTAAATTTTTCATCACAGATGTGCCCAAGATGCCCAAAAGCGCTGGAAACGGTGAGATAAGCCTATTTTTGCAACTTTGGTTAAAATCTTCATTTTTTCATCACAGATATGCCCAAGGTGCACAAAAGTGCTGGAAACGGTGAGATAAGCCTAATTTTGCAACAATGTTTAAGGTTTGGAGGTTTCATAGACTAAAAATGAAAATCAGTGTTTTGACTGCCATAATGAAATAGGGTCACTAATCAACGTGTTTTCTCAAAAGGCCTTCAGTCAAATTCCTTGATACTTAAAATGCATACAGTAGATTATAATAATGAAAAAGGATAATTTGAAATCTTGGTTTCAACTCTAAAGGAACTCTTTAAAAAAAAGATTTTAAGTTTTGGAAACCCCAATGAAAAAGTAGCAACTGCACGGTTTCTACTGTCAGATTGGCTCTAAGTGCCAAAAAGTGCTGGAAACGGGGAGATAAGCCTATTTTTGCAACTATGGTTAAAATCTTAAATTTTTCATCCTAGATGTGCCCAAGATGCCCAAAAGCGCTGGAAACGGTGAGATAAGCCTATTTTTGCAACTATGGTTAAAATCTTAAATTTTTCATCACAGATGTGCCCAAGATGCCCAAAAGCGCTGGAAACGGTGAGATAAGCCTATTTTTGCAACTTTGGTTAAAATCTTCATTTTTTCATCACAGATGTGCCCAAGGTGCACAAAAGTGCTGGAAACGGTGAGATAAGTCTAATTTTGCAACAATGTTTAAGGTTTGGAGGTTTCATAGACTAAAGTTGAAAAATCAGATGTTTGACTGCCATAATGAAATAGGGTCACTAATCAACGTGTTTTCTCAAAAGGCCTTCAGTCAAATTCCTTGATACTTAAAATGCATACAGTGGATTATAATAATGAAAAAGGATAGCTTGAAATCTTGGTTTCAACTCTAAAGGAACTCTTTAAAAAAAAGATTTTAAGTTTTGGAAACCCCAATGAAAAAGTAGCAACTGCACGGTTTCTACTGTCAGATTGGCTCTAAGTGCCAAAAAGTGCTGGAAACGGGGAGATAAGCCTATTTTTGCAACTATGGTTAAAATCTTAAATTTTTCATCACAGATGTGCCCAAGATGCGCAAAAGCACTGGAAACGGTGAGATAAGCCTATTTTTGCAAATATGGTTAAAATCTTAAATTTTTCATCACAGATGTGCCCAAGATGCCCAAAAGCGCTGGAAACGGTGAGATAAACCTAATTTTGCAACAATGTTTAAGGTTTGGAGGTTTCATAGAGTAAATTTGAAAATCAGTGGTTTGACTGCCATAATGAAATAGGGTCACTAATCAACGTGTTTTCTCAAAAGGCCTTCAGTCAAATTCCTTGATACTTAAAATGCATACAGTGGATTATAATAATGAAAAAGGATATTTTGAAATCTTGGTTTCAACTCTAAAGGAACTCTTTAAAAAAAAGATTTTAAGTTTTGGAAACCCCAATGAAAAAATAGCAACTGCACGGTTTCTACTGTCAGATTGGCTCTAAGTGCCAAAAAGTGCTGGAAACGGGGAGATAAGCCTATTTTTGCAACTATGGTTAAAATCTTAAATTTTTCATCACAGATGTGCCCAAGATGCGCAAAAGCACTGGAAACGGTGAGATAAGCCTATTTTTGCAAATATGGTTAAAATCTTAAATTTTTCATCACAGATGTGCCCAAGATGCCCAAAAGCGCTGGAAACGGTGAGATAAACCTAATTTTGCAACAATGTTTAAGGTTTGGAGGTTTCATAGAGTAAATTTGAAAATCAGTGGTTTGACTGCCATAATGAAATAGGGTCACTAATCAACGTGTTTTCTCAAAAGGCCTTCAGTCAAATTCCTTGATACTTAAAATGCATACAGTGGATTATAATAATGAAAAAGGATATTTTGAAATCTTGGTTTCAACTCTAAAGGAACTCTTTAAAAAAAAGATTTTAAGTTTTGGAAACCCCAATGAAAAAATAGCAACTGCACGGTTTCTACTGTCAGATTGGCTCTAAGTGCCAAAAAGCGCTGGAAACGGTGAGATAAGCCTATGTTGGGCAAGAGTCCCTGCTGAACTGGCCATGTGGTGGGACCCACACAATGAGTCGTAAAAGTAAGGCCTGTGAGCCAAGATGAAACCAGCTCTAAAGTTTCCAGCTAAGATCAAGCATGGAGATAGCGTCTCCTCTGGTAGTAACTTCATCCCTGGGGTTTCCCCAGAAACCCCTGCTCTGCTCCTGGCCGTTCCCACTCTGATCTGACCTCTGACACTCAATTGGCTTAAAGCCAGCATCATCCCAGGACCACACCTCAAGGAGGCTGGGCCTCCACAGGTTAATAAGAGGGGCTGCTCATCAATAATCGCTGCCCATTCCCGATTCCCTGAAGATAGAGCTGACCTTTCCAGTTAGTTGATCCGGAGGTAATTTTAGGGAGCAATTACAGACGTTTGTTTTAATTCCATTTTCTTTTATTTCTTTAATTCAGTCGACGTTTTATTTTGATAGGACTTTTTGTTATTTTAACTTGAAGGAGATCGCCAAAGGAAGTCCACTCGCCGGCCGAGATCACAGACTTTCTTTTTCACGATCCCCACAACAGCGCCACCGCTGTTAATCCCTGCAGGACAAAGTATCCTCTCTGTTGCAGAAGAGACGAGGCCGAATTCCGTTCCAAGAGCAAGAGAAGTTCGCTCTATTCGGCCCAGCGCTGACCTCCGTTGCAACCACGAGACCCAGCGGAGCCCCGCTTAAGAGGCCAGGACTTCACTCATTTGTTTTCCAGGAATTCGCCGTTCGAGCACGCATCCTGAGGTTAACAACGAGATTCACTGGACTTCTGGAAAATCCGCGCTACGCGCAAGCAACACCGCGAAGGTCACAGTAAGAGGCTTATTGTCTGGGCAGAAACTAGTTTAAATACTTAGCGTGTCATGTTTATTTGAGTGTGTTTGTTTGTAGATCGCTGATCTGTTTTTAGCCGTGTAACGCGTGGCGAACTGGAGACGTCACATCCGGTTCCTTTGTCTACTATGTTCTGAGAAGCGCGTGTAATAAGCCGGCACTTCCCGTTTTAAAGTGTTACCGTCAGAGATATTGTACGGAGATTTACATCTGTTAAAAGATACATCTCATGTAACTGGACTGCCCGCTTCGCCGGAAGTTTGTCTCTGACGATGTTTTGAGAGCTTTCCTGATCTCTCTATCTCTCCCTCTCTCTCTCTTTTCTCCTAAACCTGTTTTTACACACGTCCCGACCTACACTTACATATTTCATGTGGCATAGAAAATTCTAGATTTAAGGAGCCTTGATACATCTCGACGCCATTCGGCGCCAGAACCAGGAGATAAGAAATCCCTTTGTCTAAAGATCCCCTTTGTTAAGTTCAGTGACCGGCAGCCATTTTGCTTTTCGCAACGTGGCTTCATTCATAAACCTCCATCTTGAAAGTACGTGAACGTAACATCCTGATCCTGGCCAGACTTCGTCACCACGTGATCTCGTCATTACGCCATAGCCACTCCCTTTTTTCTTTAGACACACACACCCACACACACACATAGAGACACAGACAGGCAGACACACACGACCACACACACACACACACCAGTAGATACCCAGTATTACCTGTGTGACCATTGTGATAAGTGCTGCTGCTGCTGTTGCCATCTTTGAAATATTGGTTTTGTTAAATGAAGAATCATTGAAATAACATTAACTTTATTTCCCCTTTTTAATAAATACTTTTGTAATTAAAGTATTTGTATTTCTGTGATTATTTGTACATGTGTATGTGAATGCAGCTGGATTACTATAGCCTGTGCTCGAACTTAAAACCCTTCATTGTTTATTATATAATCATTAATATTAAATATTGAGATTATTAATATAACATTTATCACTTGAGACTGATAACTATAGTTTGACTAGTTGGTCCCTGTAACCAGGGTGGTGCCCCGCTACGATAAGCATTAATTACAGATTGTTTCATTCTTAATTGATAATTTTATTGTTTTCATTAATTATTTAACCATTATTAATTGATAACCGTATCATTTCTAATTAATTATTTTACTATTCTTAATTACTAGCTTTATAATTTTTAATTATTTTTAACAAATAATTTCTACTTTAATAATCATTTCTCATGATTATTAATAATTAGCCAACGTCAAATCTACTACTACTATTGCACAACACCTATTTTTGCAACTATGGTTAAAATCTTAAATTTTTCATCACAGATGTGCCCAAGATGCGCAAAAGCGCTGGAAACGGTGAGATAAGCCTATTTTTGCAACTATGGTTAAAATCTTCATTTTTTCATCACAGATATGCCCAAGGTGCACAAAAGTGCTGGAAACGGTGAGATAAGCCTAATTTTGCAACAATGTTTAAGGTTTGGAGGTTTCATAGACTAAAGTTGAAAATCAGTGGTTTGACTGCCATAATGAAATAGGGTCATTAATCAACGTGTTTTCTCAAAAGGCCTTCAGTCAAATTCCTTGATACTTAAAATGCATACAGTGGATTATAATAATGAAAAAGGATAATTTGAAATCTTGGTTTCAACTCTAAAGGAACTCTTTAAAAAAAGGATTTTAAGTTTTGGAAACCCCAATGAAAAAGTAGCAACTGCACGGTTTCTACTGTCAGATTGGCTCTAAGTGCCAAAAAGTGCTGGAAACGGGGAGATAAGCCTATTTTTGCAACTTTGGTTAAAATCTTAAATTTTTCATCACAGATGTGCCCAATATGCGCAAAAGCGCTGGAAACGGTGAGATAAACCTATTTTTGCAACTATAATTAAAATCTTAAATTTTTCATCACAAATGTGCCCAAGATGCCCAAAGGCGCTTGTCACAACCTAGGTTGGGAATGACATACAAAACACGGACGTGGTACCAGGTAATACTAAGGTTTTATTTCAAATTTCGTTCCCTACAATTGTTCAGCCCAAGTCAAGTTAACAAAAACGTCTGCAACCAATCAATACACGACGCACAGGTACGAAACAAAAGATTAACACAACACCCCCGCTGCTGGGCCAAGACCAGCCTCCAGCCGTCTCTGCTGCAGGTCCAACAACCCCGATGGAGGAGGAGCCAGAGCCTTTTAACCAGTCCGGGACCTGCGCGCCGGGTGCACCCAGTTACAGCTCATCAGCCAATCTGCATACAGCGATCAGAGGGCACAAACAGGGGGTTAGATACAATACCGGCACAGGCCAGCAGGCCGTCACACCCTCCCCCTAAAAAGATGGAAACCCCCCCCCAGGTTTTCACCTGTCCCAATGTTTACACAATAAACAAAAACAAAATTCAGTTAAACATATAAACATTACTCAGCACACATAGGGGCTCGTGACAATGCATCTGCAACTACATTGTCAGAGCCCCTAACGTGGCGAATATCCAAGTTGTATGGCTGAAGAAAGAGACTCCATCTCATCAGCCGTTGGTTTGGGTTCTGGAGAGAATGTAGAAAGGTCAGTGGGTTATGGTCGCTATAAATAACCACGGCCGAACAATGCCCACCCACATACACCTCGAAATGCTGGAGTGCCCATACGAGCGCGAGGGCCTCCTTTTCAATCACAGAATAATTCAATTGGTAATTCTTGAATTTTCGCGAAAAGAAACATACAGGATGTTCTACGCCAGTGTCATTTTCTTGTATCAACACCGCTCCAGCGCCGACGTTACTGGCATCCGTTTGAATTTTAAATGGTTTGTCCAGTCGTGGAGCCATCAAAACGGGTGCAGAGCTTAACAGAGCTTTAACCGAGTCAAACGCGTTTTGACAGGTGTCTGTCCACGTATAAGTGGCCTTTGCTTTTAACAAACTAGTCAATGGCGCGACTACGGACGAAAAGTTTCTGAAGAAGCAGCGGTAAAAACCCACCATCCCGAGGAAGCGCATTAATTCGCGTTTTGTAGCAGGAACAGGGAACTCGTCAATAACCTGCACTTTGGCCCGGATGGGGAGCACTTGCCCCTGCCCCACTACCTTACCCAGGTAGGTCACGGTCGCTCCAGCAAACTCACACTTGGCTAGATTAACCGTGAGCCGTGCCTGTGCCAGGCGCGCGAGGAGCAGTCGCAAGCGCTCCAGATGTGATGACCAGGTATTACTGACCGTAACCACATCATCCAAATAAACAGTTACCCCTTCCAGCCCAGCCACAACACGATTCATTAATCTTTGAAATGTCGCTGGGGCATTACGCAACCCAAATGACATGACACGATACGAAAATAACCCTTTAGGTGTGATAAAAGCGGAAACTTCACGAGCCCTCTCAGTTAACAGCACTTGCCAATATCCTTTAAGGAGATCTAATTTTGTGACGAATTTGGCTGCTCCGACGACATCAATACAATCCTCTATACGAGGTAAAGGAAACGAATCAGGTTTGGTTACAGCATTTAGTTTGCGATAATCAGTACAAAAACGAAACGTACCGTCAGACTTTTTAACCAATAAGCATGGCGAAGACCAGCTGGAGAAAGACGGTTCAGCTAAGTTATTGTCAAGCAAATACTGAACCTCTTCGTCCTGACTTTCCTTTTTCCCGATAGGCACTCGATAAAAACGCTGCCGGATGGGCTCAGCACCCCCCACATCGATATCGTGCTCCAGCAAATCAGTCTGTGTAGGCACATCAGAGAACAACACTTTAAACTCCCCAAGCAAATCAGCGAGCTCTTGGCTCTGAATCGAATTTAAATGTTTTAGGACTGACGACATGGCTAGCAATGTCTCGGAATTCTTTAAACGTCCTTGTAACACACAATCATCGGTTGTGTTAAGCTCCTCCCCCTCTGATGCTGCCACCATCAAAGGTGCGCGAACCAGAGAGGAGCTGTCCACTAGCACCACGGGATCGATCGTTTTCCCAGCGTGCCGCTCCTCCCGATTATAGAACGGTTTCAAGAGATTGACGTGACATCTTTGAGCGCAATTCCTCCTATCCGGGGTCGAGATCATGTAATTATCATTTGGGCCACAATGCAGGACCTTATAGGGCCCAGCGTACTTGGCCTGAAACGGTGAACCAAGTACCGGAAGCAGCGCGAGCACTAAATCACCAACAACAAACGTTCTGTGCTCAGTGCGACGATCGAACAGTGTTTTCATTTTTTTCTGAGATTCCTCCAACCGTTCCCTAGCCATTCTCCAGGCAGAGGACAGACGGCGGCGGAACCCCAGAACATATTCAGACAAATTATCAGGCGGCTCTGAATCAGTCCATTTATCATGGAGCACTGACATTACCCCACGCACACGGTGTGCAAAAACAAGATCATTTGGACTAAAGCCAGTACTTTCATGAGTGACCCCCCTGGCTGCTAACATCAGCCATGGCAGGCCCTCCTCCCAATCGCAACCTAACTCGACACAATATGCACGAAGCAGTGATTTCAGCGTTGAATGAAAGCGCTCCAAAGCACCTTGGCTCTGAGGGTGATAAGCGGTTGCCAGATTTTGCTTAACCCCCAATTGCCTGAGAACGTCTTTGAACAATTTTGATGTAAAGTTACTCCCACGATCAGATTGAACAACTTTCGGCAACCCGAAAGTTGAAATAAATTGACTCAGTGCTTTCACAATTGCTTTCGTGTTAATAGAACGTAATGGAAAAGCAGCTGGGTAGCGAGTGGTCTGGCACATAACCGTGAGCAGGTACTCACAGCCTGTTTTAGAGCGAGGTAGAGGCCCAACATTGTCAATGATAAGGTGCTCAAAAGGTTGACTTGCAGTCGGAATCGGACGCAACGGAGCCGGCTTCAACGTCACATTGGGTTTCCCTGTCAGTTGACATGTTATGCATGTTTTGACAAAACTGGCAACGTCGCGCTTAACTCGCGGCCAGTGGAAATAGCGCAAAATGCGATCATACGTTTTCTGTACACCGGCATGACCAGCGAGCTTATCATGAGCGGTTTCGAGTACCAGCGGACGAAACTTAGCAGGCACCACCACCTGGACAATTGGATCACCAACAAAACAATCGGCGTGAGGAGACCATTTCCTCAACAACACGCCGTCTTTAATGAAGTAGCCCCCAGCCTTATTCCGAATTTCATTGTCAACGAGTTCAAACAGCGATTTCAATGTCTCATCTGATTTCTGCTCTTCTGCCAATTCCTCACGTGATACAGAGACCGGATAATCCGCGAGCGAAAAAGATTTTGATTTAGTTGACTGCACTCTGTCAGTCTCAGTCTTTAGACTGGCAGAGCGAGTAACTACACATGCGGTAAACACCTTTGGATACTTTTTCGCACTCTCGTCGGTGGACAGCGGCTCTTCAGTAACCACCAGAGGAGAAGACGTATCTGACCAGATGCGTCTACCTGCCAGCTGGTTCCCAAGCACCAATGAGATCCCTTCAATAGGAAGTGCAGGCCGAACCATCGGCGTCGGCAGACCCTTTTCACCGGGGCACGTGCCCCGTTGTGGATCTGCGGTGCCTGGGTATGCCTGGGGCACTGATTTTTTAATTAATTAATTTATTTATACCTTTAATTTTTTTTTATTTAAGTCTGACTCATCTGGCAATCTACAGAATGCATGCTAGCATTTTTTTTTCTTAAAATAGGCCTATAG
The DNA here is from genome assembly GCF_947347685.1 of Pleuronectes platessa. Taxonomy (NCBI): domain Eukaryota; kingdom Metazoa; phylum Chordata; class Actinopteri; order Pleuronectiformes; family Pleuronectidae; genus Pleuronectes; species Pleuronectes platessa. The sequence goes on along the minus strand of NW_026518901.1, from coordinate 239,117 downwards.
ACTACCACTTTCGTTAGAATTTAAGTCCGACATACGGACAGAGTAATTAGAATCCACTTGCGGCCACTCGGAGCATGTTGCAGCCGGAGAGTTGCCTGTAACACAGAGCCAGGAGTTGTCCAGCACAGCGTCAGCGACCATTCACTCCGGCCGGCGTGAAGTGAAGTAAACAGTAAGCGTTACATTTTTATCCTCTGGAAGCATAGAATGTCTAACAAATGTGTATGCCTTTCATCAAATAAGGTGAAGGGGCGTCTCTGAAGTGGTGTTATTAGCTAATGTGGTCACGTCTGTCGTTATGCTATAGTAGCCAGACAGTTCGCTAATATATTAAACTGTAGCGATAACTGTTTAAGCTGGACCTGTTGATCGGAGAAGATCACAAATGTCGGGTTGACACTACATGCCATCTTATGGTGTTTCTCGATTCTTTACGTTCATGTTTTCAGGGGGTGATGATCCCGTGATGGGGTATCCAAGTTGTCTTGTCAGCTTAGTTAGCTAGCTATCGGCATACTGTATAAGACATCTTCTCAAGTTGCCTGGAACCAATGGCACCGATGTTATACTAGCGCAATTTATAACAGAATACAACACTCGGAGGTGGAAGCTGTTTTGTACGCTGTTGCTTTTAAAAATAGCCCAGTGCATGCTTAAATAAGCAGGCTGGCTTAAGCAGCTCAAGCACACGTTGGTCTCAAAGTTGAAAATGAATGATTCTGAAATTATTCTCATTCTGGTGTTTTCTGCTCGAGTAGGCCTACAGACAAAAGCACAGACATTAAGGGGGCATGATGACATACAGGTGGTTACTTTCAAGACAGTAGAAACATAATGTAGAAAAAACAAACAATTGATAGGTATCATTCATAGCATGCATATAGACGAATGTCCTGTTTTTACTATTCGTTTTTTTGGTGTGTCAGGTATGTAGAGAGTTATGGAAGAAGTATGTTGTACTAGTAGGCTATGTTATTTTATGATCTTTTGCTGGCATTGAATTATTTGTTATCTCAGTGACCGGAACTAGATATAACAGCCTACTGTATTAGTTATGATTTTGATCTCAATTCAACTCAAACAACATTGTTCTTGTAGATGGACATCAGAAAGTTATTCGCTCGGAGCAGGGATAAAGCAGCAAGGAGAAATGAGAGAGCTACGCTAGGTAACAAGGCAATGCAAACCACTTTTAGGTAACAACCCAGTTGAGTTGACCACTGGTCACTAGCCCAAGCCTAACAGTTACATATCTGTCCAGACAAAGAGGAGCAGCAGAGTGCCGGAGGAGGTGACGGAGGAGTTGAAGGAAAAGGTGAAGGAGAGAGGGATGTTGATGAGCACGAGCAGAGGTGATATGACTATTACTTTCATATTAATTAGGAATAACTGCAAACAGGTTATACACAAGTAACTTTACATATGCATATATACAAATCTAGATAGTGAAAATGCAGACAGGAGACTGTAATATGTTCTTGTTGCTTCAAGACTCAGTGCAGCAGAGTGCAGAGGAGAGGAGCAGATTGAAGGGACGCAGGTAGAGTTGGCATTGAGAGATGACACTGACAGGTGAGACTCAGCTTAGATTTGATTAATTTTATTTGAACTTTTAATGGTTATCTGAGGTAACCATTGATCATATGATTTTTTGTATGTTGCACCAGACAGGAGAATCAGAGGGCAGAAGAGAATGAGCTGGTTGAGGCAGGGGAAATGCAGAGAGAGAAGGAAGGACAACAGGAGACAGACAGGCCAGAGAGATCACACCCCAGATATGAGACTGAGAAAACAGTTGCCACAGTGGCAGAGAACATTAGACTGGGGGCAAGAGAAAAAAGCAGTGTCCACAATGTTGAGGGACATACAAGTGATCTTGGGGGAAAGGAGTCTGGCCCAAACCAAGTTAAGTTGTCAAAATATCCCCAGCACAACTTTGGTGCCAAGAATCGATCCTTTAACGCCAACTGGTTTGAAAGCTTTACATGGCTGGAATATTCCAAGTCTAAAGATGCAGCCTTGTGTTTTCCCTGTAGAATATTTGGGAAACATTTGAAGAATGACACCTTTGTAAACACTGGCTTTCAAAATTGGAAAAAAGCTCTGGATGTCTATAGAGAGCATGAGAAATCACCAGCCCATAAGGCAAGCATGGAGTCTTGGTGTAGTTATAAAGCCAGTGCGGCTCATGGCAGTGTTGTCGAGCAGTTGGATTCTGCAAGTGAGCGTGAAATCAAAGAGAGACGCGAGTACCTCAGCCGGGTTGTGGCTGTTACCAAGTTTTTGGGTAAACAAAATATCCCATTCCGTGGCCATGATGAGGGCATGTCCAGCGACAACCAGGGAAACTTTCTGGAGTGTATGAACCTCTTGAAAGAGTTTGATCCTTTTCTTCAGGCATATTCACCACCATCTCACAGTACATACTTATCACCTTCATCCCAAAATGAGGTCATTCAATGCTGTGCCCAAGAGATAGTAAAAGCTATCAGTCAAGAAATAAAGGAGGCTGGAATGTTTTCAGTAATGGCAGATGAAGCGAGAGATGGCACCACTGAGCAGCTAGCTGTGTGTGTTCGTTATGTTGCTGGGGGGAGTGTGAAAGAGCATTTGCTAGCCATGACAGATTTGAAAGGGTTTGACGCAGAGTCCATTACCACTGCAATTGAAGATCAGCTAAGATTGAATGGCTTAGATCATGTGAAGGTGGTTGCACAGGCTTATGATGGCGCCTCAGTCATGAGTGGGACTGTTGGAGGGGTCCAAGCTAAGTTCAGAGAGAACCATCCCATGGCCATTTATGTGCATTGCTATGCACATCAATTGAATTTAGTGCTGTGTTGCACATGTCAAGCCATACCAGAGGCCAGGAATTTATTTGACCTCATGCAGAATGTGTATACATTCTTTTCAGTCTCCCTTGTTAACCACGACAAGTTTAAGGAGACCCAGAAACAGCTTGGCTTACAGCCTTCTGAGCTGGTACAGCTGTCCAAGACCCGATGGTCGTGCCAGCTGAGGTCAATCAACGCTATGATAGAGAATTTCCCCGCAGTTCTCACGTGCCTGTCCAACATCAGCAACCCCACGGCTGTGGGTTTGCATGCCAACCTTGCCAGGTTCACCACAATTTATCTGTTGATGGTCTTCAAGACTTTTTTGTCTGTGACAGAAAGTCTTCATAAATACCTGCAAAGTGAAACTGTGGACCTGGCAAAAGCAGAGGAATTTAAATGCGCTGTGTGTGCCACTCTAAAAGAAATGCGCACTGACCCCAAAGCGACGGAGGTATATGACCGTGCAAAGGCCTTGTGCGAAACGCACCAAATCCCTGAGTCATGTGTTCCAAGACAAAGGCAAAAGCAAAGACGCCTGGAGGAGTAAATAGTCGAGTCTAGTTGTGGGGCAGCGAGTGACCTAGGCAATGCTGAAAAATTGAGAACAAATGTCTATCTACCTTGCCTAGACAGGATGATTGCGGAGCTGGAGCAACGCTTTTCATCTCTGAACAGCGTTGTTCTGAAGGGTGTTCAGGCCTGTAACCCAGGCTCGAGCACCTTTCTCAAAGAGGAGGACCTCAGAGGTCTCGCAGATCACTACAATGTTGATCTTAAACAAGAGGAGGTGTGGGTAGCGAAACATTACCTGGACAGAAAGCAGGAGAGCCTGCCAATTACTGACATGCAATGTCTTTTCGGTTTACTCGATAATGTCATGTTCCCTACACTGACACAGGTCATTAAAATATGTCTGACCATTCCTGTGTCCAGCTGCAGTTGTGAAAGGACATTCAGCGTACTGAGACGCCTTCACACTTGGTTGAGGAGCACAATGGGGCAAGATAGGCTTCATCATCTTGCCATCATGTCGGTTGAGCGAGGAGAACTCTCCAAATTAAGCCAGTCACAATTGATCGACAGCTTCGCAAAAATGAAGCAGAGGCGCTACCGTTTACTGTTAAAAAAATGAACAGCTCCCCTATCTTTCTGGCCATGATATACACACCTCATAGGATCATCACCATCACACATAGGATGGTCTGAAATAGAAATGATAAACACAGACATGTATGTATGTAGAGGTGTTTTTTTGTTTTTCCTTTTACAGTTGCACATTTCAAGTTTTCAGTTTTCAAGTTCATGTTTGCTGACAGATATTTATTCATGTTTGATGAAGATACGCTTTATGATAATAAATAAGTGCTATAAAATATTTGCTTGCGTGCTTGCATTAATTATCTGTGCCCATGCTTTTTTTAAATAAATAATTGCCCAAAATTTTTTTAGCTCGCGCGCTTCGCGCGCTCACATTTTTTTTTCGGTGCCCTATTGTGCCCCTGTATGGTATTGGGTGAGCTGACGCCCCTGGGCCGAACACCAAGCTCCATGTTACCCTCCACTAGCTCATACTCCAGAGAGACATTATGCAACGGCACTGAAATTGTGTTTAAGCCAATTCCACGAATTAACAGCGAATTTCCCGTGTAAGACTCATTAGAGAAAGGCAACACCGACCCTAATATGAACGACCCACTAGCCCCAGTATCCCTCAAAATTTTCACTCGGACTTTATGACCACCAACAAGTGACACAAAGCCATCAGAGATGAATGGGTCAAACGTCACCTCGCGGTCTGCCACACACGCAGAGGCGCACGCCAGCCTGTGGTCAGGCACTGGAACAGCCAGGATCGAAGCCTCAGCAGTCGTGTTAAACAATTGAGCTTTCTTTGCTTTGAGCACTGGACATTGCCTCAACCAATGACCTTTTTCAAAACAATAACCACACATATCCTTATCAAGAGCAGGCCTTTGCATCGGCTGATATCTTTGAGCAGACCGCTGCTCCTGAGCTTGAGGCACCGGTATAACATTAGGCCATGACCGAAAATTACCTCTATCCATTTTTGTACGATCTAAACGTGAACGGTGCGTCAGCTCCCATTCATCAGCCAGCACGGCTGCCTCAGAAGCAGTGCGCACCTTACGCTCCACAATGTACGTAGCGACACCTTCGGAGAGCGTGTTCTTATACTGTTCTAACAAAAATAGATCGACTAACTCATCCAATGTAGTAATATTTTCGGATCTCCGCCAACGAGCAAACTGCAAAGTTAAAGCTCTCACGAAATCAACATTCGTTTGCTCGTATATCCTCCGGACACTGCGGAACAGAACACGGTAAGCCTCTGGCACCAGCTCGTATGCTTTAAGCACTGCAGCTTTCACTTTATCATAAACCTGACTGTCTGCCACAGACAGTGCCGCATAGGCGAGCTGAGCGCGGCCGGTCAACACACACTGGAGGAGCAAGGTCCTCTCCACATCTGACCAACTGTGCGCATCAGCTACCCGCTCGAACAATTGAAAAAAAGTGTCCACATCAGCCTCTCTAAACGGTGGAACTAACCGAATCTTCCTTTCAACATCTAAATTTGCCGTAGGTGCCTGGCCACCTGGAATTCTACCCTCCCGCAGTAAATTGATGCGCTGTTGCTCTTGATCCAGCTTTATTTTCTCAACCTCTTGTGTGAGACGGATTTTCTCAAGCTCCGTACGTTGCTCTCTATCAAGGCAATTTTTCTCAAACTCCTGCGTGAGACGGATTTTCTCAAAATCCGTCTCCCGCTGCATGACCAGCAGAGCCTTTTGCTCCTCAAAAGTAAACGCTTGTGGTGCAGGTGGTTCAGATGGTGTCGCTGTAGTTATAAGCACCTGCTGATCCACTAACCCGGCCACAACTACACACCTAACGCTCTCTTTTAATCTCCTTTGTATCACGGAAACGACGATGTTATAATTGTCCGCAACCTCGATTAACTGGTCTTTAGTTAACGAGTTTAATAATTCAGCCGAAGGAGTTTGGATAAAACCAGTCACAATTTTTGACGCCATATTCAAACAAAATCAATATTCACCAATTAACCTTTGATTTGCTACAGAGATCAACAAATTACCCCAGTACCTATCTCAGCAGTAGACCCTGCTTTTCTTCAGGTGGCGTGAGACCGGGGATTTTAAGCACGGAGCCCGTAAATCCAAACAAATCACCGGTTGATAGTGACTCAGTGGAAATCGGAAGTGCCCCCGAGACAACCGCTCTAGATCTTCTGCCACCCAAAAACAACAAACAAAAATAAAAAAAACCACGCATCCGAAGACACGCACTAATCCTAATCAAGGTAATTTATTGATCCGATTTTATAAATCCAAGTTAATCAAAAATCATAACAAGATGACGCTTTACGTACCCAAGAACATTTACTGGTGTTTTAGACGAGCCCCCATATGTCACAACCTAGGGTGGGAATGACATACAAAACACGGACGTGGTACCAGGTAATACTAAGGTTTTATTTCAGATTTCGTTCCCTACAATTGTTCAGCCCAAGTCAAGTTAACAAAAACGTCTGCAACCAATCAATACACGACGCACAGGTACGAAACAAAAGATTAACACAACACCCCCGCTGCTGGGCCAAGACCAGCCTCCAGCCGTCTCTGCTGCAGGTCCAACAACCCCGATGGAGGAGGAGCCAGAGCCTTTTAACCAGTCCGGGACCTGCGCGCCGGGTGCACCCAGTTACAGCTCATCAGCCAATCTGCATACAGCGATCAGAGGGCACAAACAGGGGGTTAGATACAATACCGGCACAGGCCAGCAGGCCGTCACAGCGCTGGAAACGGTGAGATAAGCCTATTTTTGCAACTTTGGTTAAAATCTTCATTTTTTCATCACAGATATGCCCAAGGTGCACAAAAGTGCTGGAAACGGTGAGATAAGCCTAATTTTGCAACAATGTTTAAGGTTTGGAGGTTTCATAGACTAAAGTTGAAAATCAGTGGTTTGACTGCCATAATGAAATAGGGTCACTAATCAACGTGTTTTCTCAAAAGGCCTTCAGTCAAATTCCTTGATACTTAAAATGCATACAGTGGATTATAATAATGAAAAAGGATAATTTGAAATCTTGGTTTCAACTCTAAAGGAACTCTTTAAAAAAAAGATTTTAAGTTTTGGAAACCCCAATGAAAAAGTAGCAACTGCACGGTTTCTACTGTCAGATTGGCTCTAAGTGCCAAAAAGTGCTGGAAACGGGGAGATAAGCCTATTTTTGCAACTTTGGTTAAAATCTTAAATTTTTCATCACAGATGTGCCCAAGATGCCCAAAAGCGCTGGAAACGGTGAGATAAGCCTATTTTTGCAACTCTGGTTAAAATCTTAAATTTTTCATCACATATGTGCCCAATATGCGCAAAAGCGCTGGAAACGGTGAGATAAGCCTATTTTTGCAACTTTGGTTAAAATCTTCATTTTTTCATCACAGATATGCCCAAGGTGCACAAAAGTGCTGGAAACGGTGAGATAAGCCTAATTTTGCAACAATGTTTAAGGTTTGGAGGTTTCATAGACTAAAGTTGAAAATCAATGGTTTGACTGCCATAATGAAATAGGGTCACTAATCAACGTGTTTTCTCAAAAGGCCTTCAGTCAAATTCCTTGATACTTAAAATGCATACAGTGGATTATAATAATGAAAAAGGATAATTTGAAATCTTGGTTTCAACTCTAAAGGAACTCTTTAAAAAACAGATTTTAAGTTTTGGAAACCCCAATGAAAAAGTAGCAACTGCACGGTTTTTACTGTCAGATTGGCTCTAAGTGCCAAAAATTGCTGGAAACGGGGAGATAAGCCTATTTTTCCAACAATGGTTAAAATCTTCAATTTTTCATCACAGATGTGCCCAAGATGCACAAAAGCGCTGGAAACGGTGAGATAAGCCTATTTTTGCAACTTTGGTTAAAATCTTAATTTTTTCATCACACATATGCCCAAGGTGCACAAAAGTGCTGGAAACGGTGAGATAAGCCTAATTTTGCAACTATGGTTAAAATCTTAAATTTTTCATCACAGATGTGCCCAAGATGCGCAAAAGCGCTGGAAACGGTGAGATAAACCTATTTTTGCAACTATAATTAAAATCTTAAATTTTTCATCACAAATGTGCCCAAGATGCCCAAAGGCACTGGAAACTGTGAGATAAGCCTATTTTTGCAACTTTGGTTAAAATCTTAAATTTTTCATCACAGATGTGCCCAATATGCGCAAAAGCGCTGGAAACGGTGAGAAAACCCTATTTTTGCAACTATGGTTAAAATCTTAAATTTTTCATCACAGATGTGCCCAAGATGCGCAAAAGCGCTGGAAACGGTGAGATAAACCTATTTTTGCAACTATAATTAAAATCTTAAATTTTTCATCACAAATGTGCCCAAGATGCCCAAAGGCACTGGAAACTGTGAGATAATACTATTTTTGCAACTTTGGTTAAAATCTTCATTTTTTCATCACAGATATGCCCAAGGTGCACAAAAGTGCTGGAAACGGTGAGATAAGCCTAATTTTGCAACAATGTTTAAGGTTTGGAGGTTTCATAGACTAAAGTTGAAAATCAGTGGTTTGACTGCCATAATGAAATAGGGTCACTAATCAACGTGTTTTCTCAAAAGGCCTTCAGTCAAATTCCTTGATACTTAAAATGCATACAGTGGATTATAATAATGAAAAAGGATAATTTGAAATCTTGGTTTCAACTCTAGAGGAACTCTTTAAAAAAAAGATTTGAAGTTTTGGAAACCCCAATGAAAAAGTAGCAACTGCACGGTTTCTACTGTCAGATTGGCTCTAAGTGCCAAAAAGTGCTGGAAACAGGGAGATAAGCCTATTTTTGCAACTTTGGTTAAAATCATAAATTTTTCATCACAGATGTGCCCAAGATGCGCAAAAGCGCTGGAAACGGTGAGATAAGCCTATTTTTGCAACTTTGGTTAAATCTTAAATTTTTCATCAGAGATGTGCCCAAGATGCGCAAAAGCGCTGGAAACGGTGAGATAAGCCTATTTTTGCAACTTTGGTTAAAATCTTCATTTTTTCATCACAGATATGCCCAAGATGCACAAAAGTGCTGGAAACGGTGAGATAAGCCTAATTTTGCAACAATGTTTAAGGTTTGGAGGTTTCATAGACTAAAGTTGAAAATCAGTGGTTTGACTGCCATAATGAAATAGGGTCACTAATCAACGTGTTTTCTCAAAAGGCCTTCAGTCAAATTCCTTGATACTTAAAATGCATACAGTGGATTATAATAATGAAAAAGGATAATTTGAAATCTTGGTTTCAAATCTAAAGGAACTCTTTAAAAAAAAGATTTTAAGTTTTGGAAACCCCGATGAAAAAGTAGCAACTGCACGGTTTCTACTGTCAGATTGGCTCTAAGTGCCAAAAAGTGCTGGAAACGGAGAGATAAGCCTATTTTTGCAACTTTGGTTAAAATATTAAATTTTTCATCACAGATGTGCCCAATATGCGCAAAAGCGCTGGAAACGGTGAGAAAACCCTATTTTTGCAACTATGGTTAAAATCTTAAATTTTTCATCACAGATGTGCCCAATATGCGCAAAAGCGCTGGAAACGGTGAGAAAACCCTATTTTTGCAACTATGGTTAAAATCTTAAATTTTTCATCACAGATGTGCCCAAGATGCGCAAAAGCGCTGGAAACGGTGAGATAAACCTATTTTTGCAACTATAATTAAAATCTTAAATTTTTCATCACAAATGTGCCCAAGATGCCCAAAGGCACTGGAAACTGTGAGATAAGCCTATTTTTGCAACTTTGGTTAAAATCTTCATTTTTTCATCACAGATATGCCCAAGGTGCACAAAAGTGCTGGAAACGGTGAGATAAGCCTAATTTTGCAACAATGTTTAAGGTTTGGAGGTTTCATAGACTAAAGTTGAAAATCAGTGGTTTGACTGCCATAATGAAATAGGGTCACTAATCAACGTGTTTTCTCAAAAGGCCTTCAGTCAAATTCCTTGATACTTAAAATGCATACAGTGGATTATAATAATGAAAAAGGATAATTTGAAATCTTGGTTTCAACTCTAGAGGAACTCTTTAAAAAAAAGATTTGAAGTTTTGGAAACCCCAATGAAAAAGTAGCAACTGCACGGTTTCTACTGTCAGATTGGCTCTAAGTGCCAAAAAGTGCTGGAAACAGGGAGATAAGCCTATTTTTGCAACTTTGGTTAAAATCATACATTTTTCATCACAGATGTGCCCAAGATGCGCAAAAGCGCTGGAAACGGTGAGATAAGCCTATTTTTGCAACTTTGGTTAAATCTTAAATTTTTCATCACAGATGTGCCCAAGATGCGCAAAAGCGCTGGAAACGGTGAGATAAGCCTATTTTTGCAACTTTGGTTAAAATCTTCATTTTTTCATCACAGATATGCCCAAGATGCACAAAAGTGCTGGAAACGGTGAGATAAGCCTAATTTTGCAACAATGTTTAAGGTTTGGAGGTTTCATAGACTAAAGTTGAAAATCAGTGGTTTGACTGCCATAATGAAATAGGGTCACTAATCAACGTGTTTTCTCAAAAGGCCTTCAGTCAAATTCCTTGATACTTAAAATGCATACAGTGGATTATAATAATGAAAAAGGATAATTTGAAATCTTGGTTTCAACTCTAGAGGAACTCTTTAAAAAAAAGATTTGAAGTTTTGGAAACCCCAATGAAAAAGTAGCAACTGCACGGTTTCTACTGTCAGATTGGCTCTAAGTGCCAAAAAGTGCTGGAAACAGGGAGATAAGCCTATTTTTGCAACTTTGGTTAAAATCTTAAATTTTTCATCACAGATGTGCCCAAGATGCCCAAAAGCGCTGGAAAGGGGGAGATAAGCCTTTTTTTGCAACTTCGGTTAAAATCTTAAATTTTTCATCACAGATGTGCCCAAGATGCGCAAAAGCGCTGGAAACGGTGAGATAAACCTATTTTTGCAACTATAATTAAAATCTTAAATTTTTCATCACAAATGTGCCCAAGATGCCCAAAGGCGCTGGAAACGGTGAGATAAGCATATTTTTGCAACTTTGGTTAAAATCTTCATTTTTTCATCACAGATATGCCCAAGGTGCACAAAAGTGCTGGAAACGGTGAGATAAGCCTAATTTTGCAACAATGTTTAAGGTTTGGAGGTTTCATAGACTAAAGTTGAAAATCAGTGGTTTGACTGCCATAATGAAATAGGGTCACTAATCAACGTGTTTTCTCAAAAGGCCTTCAGTCAAATTCCTTGATACTTAAAATGCATACAGTGGATTATAATAATGAAAAAGGATAATTTGAAATCTTGGTTTCAACTCTAAAGGAACTCTTTAAAAAAAAGATTTTAAGTTTTGGAAACCCCAATGAAAAAGTAGCAACTGCACGGTTTCTACTGTCAGATTGGCTCTAAGTGCCAAAAAGTGCTGGAAACGGAGAGATAAGCCTATTTTTGCAACTATGGTTAAAATCTTAAATTTTTCATCACAGATGTGCCCAATATGCGCAAAAGCGCTGGAAACGGTGAGAAAACCCTATTTTTGCAACTATGGTTAAAATCTTAAATTTTTCATCACAGATGTGCCCAAGATGCGCAAAAGCGCTGGAAACGGTGAGATAAACCTATTTTTGCAACTATAATTAAAATCTTAAATTTTTCATCACAAATGTGCCCAAGATGCCCAAAGGCACTGGAAACTGTGAGATAAGCCTATTTTTGCAACTTTGGTTAAAATCTTAAATTTTTCATCACAGATGTGCCCAATATGCGCAAAAGCGCTGGAAACGGTGAGAAAACCCTATTTTTGCAACTATGGTTAAAATCTTAAATTTTTCATCACAGATGTGCCCAAGATGCGCAAAAGCGCTGGAAACGGTGAGATAAACCTATTTTTGCAACTATGGTTAAAATCTTAAATTTTTCATCACAGATGTGCCCAATATGCGCAAAAGCGCTGGAAACGGTGAGAAAACCCTATTTTTGCAACTATGGTTAAAATCTTAAATTTTTCATCACAGATGTGCCCAAGATGCGCAAAAGCGCTGGAAACGGTGAGATAAACCTATTTTTGCAGCTATAATTAAAATCTTAAATTTTTCATCACAAATGTGCCCAAGATGCCCAAAGGCACTGGAAACTGTGAGATAAGCCTATTTTTGCAACTTTGGTTAAAATCTTAAATTTTTCATCACAGATGTGCCCAATATGCGCAAAAGCGCTGGAAACGGTGAGAAAACCCTATTTTTGCAACTATGGTTAAAATCTTAAATTTTTCATCACAGATGTGCCCAAGATGCGCAAAAGCGCTGGAAACGGTGAGATAAACCTATTTTTGCAACTATAATTAAAATCTTAAATTTTTCATCACAAATGTGCCCAAGATGCCCAAAGGCACTGGAAACTGTGAGATAAGCCTATTTTTGCAACTTTGGTTAAAATCTTCATTTTTTCATCACAGATATGCCCAAGGTGCACAAAAGTGCTGGAAACGGTGAGATAAGCCTAATTTTGCAACAATGTTTAAGGTTTGGAGGTTTCATAGACTAAAGTTGAAAATCAGTGGTTTGACTGCCATAATGAAATAGGGTCACTAATCAACGTGTTTTCTCAAAAGGCCTTCAGTCAAATTCCTTGATACTTAAAATGCATACAGTGGATTATAATAATGAAAAAGGATAATTTGAAATCTTGGTTTCAACTCTAGAGGAACTCTTTAAAAAAAAGATTTGAAGTTTTGGAAACCCCAATGAAAAAGTAGCAACTGCACGGTTTCTACTGTCAGATTGGCTCTAAGTGCCAAAAAGTGCTGGAAACAGGGAGATAAGCCTATTTTTGCAACTTTGGTTAAAATCATACATTTTTCATCACAGATGTGCCCAAGATGCGCAAAAGCGCTGGAAACGGTGAGATAAGCCTATTTTTGCAACTTTGGTTAAATCTTAAATTTTTCATCACAGATGTGCCCAAGATGCGCAAAAGCGCTGGAAACGGTGAGATAAGCCTATTTTTGCAACTTTGGTTAAAATCTTAAATTTTTCATCACAGATGTGCCCAAGATGCCCAAAAGCGCTGGAAAGGGGGAGATAAGCCTTTTTTTGCAACTTTGGTTAAAATCTTAAATTTTTCATCACAGATGTGCCCAAGATGCGCAAAAGCGCTGGAAACGGTGAGATAAACCTATTTTTGCAACTTTAATTAAAATCTTAAATTTTTCATCACAAATGTGCCCAAGATGCCCAAAGGCGCTGGAAACGGTGAGATAAGCATATTTTTGCAACTTTGGTTAAAATCTTCATTTTTTCATCACAGATATGCCCAAGGTGCACAAAAGTGCTGGAAACGGTGAGATAAGCCTAATTTTGCAACAATGTTTAAGGTTTGGAGGTTTCATAGACTAAAGTTGAAAATCAGTGGTTTGACTGCCATAATGAAATAGGGTCACTAATCAACGTGTTTTCTCAAAAGGCCTTCAGTCAAATTCCTTGATACTTAAAATGCATACAGTGGATTATAATAATGAAAAAGGATAATTTGAAATCTTGGTTTCAACTCTAGAGGAACTCTTTAAAAAAAAGATTTGAAGTTTTGGAAACCCCAATGAAAAAGTAGCAACTGCACGGTTTCTACTGTCAGATTGGCTCTAAGTGCCAAAAAGCGCTGGAAACGGTGAGAAAACCCTATTTTTGCAACAATGGTTAAAATCTTCAATTTTTCATCACAGATGTGCCCAATATGCGCAAAAGCGCTGGAAACGGTGAGAAAACCCTATTTTTGCAACTATGGTTAAAATCTTAAATTTTTCATCACAGATGTGCCCAAGATGCGCAAAAGCGCTGGAAACGGTGAGATAAACCTATTTTTGCAACTATAATTAAAATCTTAAATTTTTCATCACAAATGTGCCCAAGATGCCCAAAGGCACTGGAAACTGTGAGATAAGCCTATTTTTGCAACTTTGGTTAAAATCTTAAATTTTTCATCACAGATGTGCCCAATATGCGCAAAAGCGCTGGAAACGGTGAGAAAACCCTATTTTTGCAACTATGGTTAAAATCTTAAATTTTTCATCACAGATGTGCCCAAGATGCGCAAAAGCGCTGGAAACGGTGAGATAAACCTATTTTTGCAACTATAATTAAAATCTTAAATTTTTCATCACAAATGTGCCCAAGATGCCCAAAGGCACTGGAAACTGTGAGATAAGCCTATTTTTGCAACTTTGGTTAAAATCTTCATTTTTTCATCACAGATATGCCCAAGGTGCACAAAAGTGCTGGAAACGGTGAGATAAGCCTAATTTTGCAACAATGTTTAAGGTTTGGAGGTTTCATAGACTAAAGTTGAAAATCAGTGGTTTGACTGCCATAATGAAATAGGGTCACTAATCAACGTGTTTTCTCAAAAGGCCTTCAGTCAAATTCCTTGATACTTAAAATGCATACAGTGGATTATAATAATGAAAAAGGATAATTTGAAATCTTGGTTTCAACTCTAGAGGAACTCTTTAAAAAAAAGATTTGAAGTTTTGGAAACCCCAATGAAAAAGTAGCAACTGCACGGTTTCTACTGTCAGATTGGCTCTAAGTGCCAAAAAGTGCTGGAAACAGGGAGATAAGCCTATTTTTGCAACTTTGGTTAAAATCATACATTTTTCATCACAGATGTGCCCAAGATGCGCAAAAGCGCTGGAAACGGTGAGATAAACCTATTTTTGCAACTATAATTAAAATCTTAAATTTTTCATCACAAATGTGCCCAAGATGCCCAAAGGCGCTGGAAACGGTGAGATAAGCCTATTTTTGCAACTTTGGTTAAAATCTTCATTTTTTCATCACAGATATGCCCAAGGTGCACAAAAGTGCTGGAAACGGTGAGATAAGCCTAATTTTGCAACAATGTTTAAGGTTTGGAGGTTTCATAGACTAAAGTTGAAAATCAGTGGTTTGACTGCCATAATGAAATAGGGTCACTAATCAACGTGTTTTCTCAAAAGGCCTTCAGTCAAATTCCTTGATACTTAAAATGCATACAGTGGATTATAATAATGAAAAAGGATAATTTGAAATCTTGGTTTCAACTCTAAAGGAACTCTTTAAAAAAAAGATTTTAAGTTTTGGAAACCCCAATGAAAAAGTAGCAACTGCACGGTTTCTACTGTCAGATTGGCTCTAAGTGCCAAAAAGTGCTGGAAACGGAGAGATAAGCCTATTTTTGCAACTTTGGTTAAAATATTAAATTTTTCATCACAGATGTGCCCAAGATGCCCAAAAGCGCTGGAAACGGTGAGATAAGCCTATTTTTGCAACTATGGTTAAAATCTTAAATTTTTCATCACAGATGTGCCCAATATGCGCAAAAGCGCTGGAAACGGTGAGAAAACCCTATTTTTGCAACTATGGTTAAAATCTTAAATTTTTCATCACAGATGTGCCCAAGATGCGCAAAAGCGCTGGAAACGGTGAGATAAACCTATTTTTGCAACTATAATTAAAATCTTAAATTTTTCATCACAAATGTGCCCAAGATGCCCAAAGGCACTGGAAACTGTGAGATAAGCCTATTTTTGCAACTTTGGTTAAAATCTTAAATTTTTCATCACAGATGTGCCCAATATGCGCAAAAGCGCTGGAAACGGTGAGAAAACCCTATTTTTGCAACTATGGTTAAAATCTTAAATTTTTCATCACAGATGTGCCCAAGATGCGCAAAAGCGCTGGAAACGGTGAGATAAACCTATTTTTGCAACTATAATTAAAATCTTAAATTTTTCATCACAAATGTGCCCAAGATGCCCAAAGGCACTGGAAACTGTGAGATAAGCCTGTTTTTGCAACTTTGGTTAAAATCTTCATTTTTTCATCACAGATATGCCCAAGGTGCACAAAAGTGCTGGAAACGGTGAGATAAGCCTAATTTTGCAACAATGTTTAAGGTTTGGAGGTTTCATAGACTAAAGTTGAAAATCAGTGGTTTGACTGCCATAATGAAATAGGGTCACTAATCAACGTGTTTTCTCAAAAGGCCTTCAGTCAAATTCCTTGATACTTAAAATGCATACAGTGGATTATAATAATGAAAAAGGATAATTTGAAATCTTGGTTTCAACTCTAGAGGAACTCTTTAAAAAAAAGATTTGAAGTTTTGGAAACCCCAATGAAAAAGTAGCAACTGCACGGTTTCTACTGTCAGATTGGCTCTAAGTGCCAAAAAGTGCTGGAAACAGGGAGATAAGCCTATTTTTGCAACTTTAGTTAAAATCATACATTTTTCATCACAGATGTGCCCAAGATGCGCAAAAGCGCTGGAAACGGTGAGATAAGCCTATTTTTGCAACTTTGGTTAAATCTTAAATTTTTCATCACAGATGTGCCCAAGATGCGCAAAAGCGCTGGAAACGGTGAGATAAACCTATTTTTGCAACTATAATTAAAATCTTAAATTTTTCATCACAAATGTGCCCAAGATGCCCAAAGGCACTGGAAACTGTGAGATAAGCCTGTTTTTGCAACTTTGGTTAAAATCTTCATTTTTTCATCACAGATATGCCCAAGGTGCACAAAAGTGCTGGAAACGGTGAGATAAGCCTAATTTTGCAACAATGTTTAAGGTTTGGAGGTTTCATAGACTAAAGTTGAAAATCAGTGGTTTGACTGCCATAATGAAATAGGGTCACTAATCAACGTGTTTTCTCAAAAGGCCTTCAGTCAAATTCCTTGATACTTAAAATGCATACAGTGGATTATAATAATGAAAAAGGATAATTTGAAATCTTGGTTTCAACTCTAGAGGAACTCTTTAAAAAAAAGATTTGAAGTTTTGGAAACCCCAATGAAAAAGTAGCAACTGCACGGTTTCTACTGTCAGATTGGCTCTAAGTGCCAAAAAGTGCTGGAAACAGGGAGATAAGCCTATTTTTGCAACTTTAGTTAAAATCATACATTTTTCATCACAGATGTGCCCAAGATGCGCAAAAGCGCTGGAAACGGTGAGATAAGCCTATTTTTGCAACTTTGGTTAAATCTTAAATTTTTCATCACAGATGTGCCCAAGATGCGCAAAAGCGCTGGAAACGGTGAGATAAGCCTATTTTTGCAACTTTGGTTAAAATCTTCATTTTTTCATCACAGATATGCCCAAGATGCACAAAAGTGCTGGAAACGGTGAGATAAGCCTAATTTTGCAACAATGTTTAAGGTTTGGAGGTTTCATAGACTAAAGTTGAAAATCAGTGGTTTGACTGCCATAATGAAATAGGGTCACTAATCAACGTGTTTTCTCAAAAGGCCTTCAGTCAAATTCCTTCATACTTAAAATGCATACAGTGGATTATAATAATGAAAAAGGATAATTTTAAATCTTGGTTTCAACTCTAAAGGAACTCTTTAAAAAAAAGATTTTAAGTTTTGGAAACCCCAATGAAAAAGTAGCAACTGCACGGTTTCTACTGTCAGATTGGCTCTAAGTGCCAAAAAGTGCTGGAAACGGAGAGATAAGCCTATTTTTGCAACTTTGGTTAAAATATTAAATTTTTCATCACAGATGTGCCTAAGATGCCCAAAAGCGCTGGAAACGGTGAGATAAGCCTATTTTTGCAACTATGGTTAAAATCTTAAATTTTTCATCACAGATGTGCCCAATATGCGCAAAAGCGCTGGAAACGGTGAGAAAACCCTATTTTTGCAACTATGGTTAAAATCTTAAATTTTTCATCACAGATGTGCCCAAGATGCGCAAAAGCGCTGGAAACGGTGAGATAAACCTATTTTTGCAACTATAATTAAAATCTTAAATTTGTCATCACAAATGTGCCCAAGATGCCCAAAGGCACTGGAAACTGTGAGATAAGCCTATTTTTGCAACTTTGGTTAAAATCTTCATTTTTTCATCACAGATATGCCCAAGGTGCACAAAAGTGCTGGAAACGGTGAGATAAGCCTAATTTTGCAACAATGTTTAAGGTTTGGAGGTTTCATAGACTAAAGTTGAAAATCAGTGGTTTGACTGCCATAATGAAATAGGGTCACTAATCAACGTGTTTTCTCAAAAGGCCTTCAGTCAAATTCCTTGATACTTAAAATGCATACAGTGGATTATAATAATGAAAAAGGATAATTTGAAATCTTGGTTTCAACTCTAGAGGAACTCTTTAAAAAAAAGATTTGAAGTTTTGGAAACCCCAATGAAAAAGTAGCAACTGCACGGTTTCTACTGTCAGATTGTCTCTAAGTGCCAAAAAGTGCTGGAAACAGGGAGATAAGCCTATTTTTGCAACTTTGGTTAAAATCTTAAATTTTTCATCACAGATGTGCCCAAGATGCCCAAAAGCGCTGGAAACGGTGAGATAAACCTATTTTTGCAACTATAATTAAAATCTTAAATTTTTCATCACAAATGTGCCCAAGATGCCCAAAGGCGCTGGAAACGGTGAGATAAGCCTATTTTTGCAACTTTGGTTAAAATCTTCATTTTTTCATCACAGATATGCCCAAGGTGCACAAAAGTGCTGGAAACGGTGAGATAAGCCTAATTTTGCAACAATGTTTAAGGTTTGGAGGTTTCATAGACTAAAGTTGAAAATCAGTGGTTTGACTGCCATAATGAAATAGGGTCACTAATCAACGTGAGGCCTTCAGTCAAATTCCTTGATACTTAAAATGCATACAGTGGATTATAATAATGAAAAAGGATAATTTGAAATCTTGGTTTCAACTCTAGAGGAACTCTTTAAAAAAAAGTTTTGAAGTTTTGGAAACCCCAATGAAAAAGTAGCAACTGCACGGTTTCTACTGTCAGATTGGCTCTAAGTGCCAAAAAGTGCTGGAAACAGGGAGATAAGCCTATTTTTGCAACTTTGGTTAAAATCATAAATTTTTCATCACAGATGTGCCCAAGATGCGCAAAAGCGCTGGAAACGGTGAGATAAGCCTATTTTTGCAACTTTGGTTAAATCTTAAATTTTTCATCACAGATGTGCCCAAGATGCGCAAAAGCGCTGGAAACGGTGAGATAAGCCTATTTTTGCAACTTTGGTTAAAATCTTCATTTTTTCATCACAGATGTGCCCAAGATGCGCAAAAGCGCTGGAAACGGTGAGATAAACCTATTTTTGCAACTATAATTAAAATCTTAAATTTTTCATCACAAATGTGCCCAAGATGCCCAAAGGCGCTGGAAACGGTGAGATAAGCCTATTTTTGCAACTTTGGTTAAAATCTTCATTTTTTCATCACAGATATGCCCAAGGTGCACAAAAGTGCTGGAAACGGTGAGATAAGCCTAATTTTGCAACAATGTTTAAGGTTTGAAGGTTTCATAGACTAAAGTTGAAAATCAGTGGTTTGACTGCCATAATGAAATAGGGTCACTAATCAACGTGTTTTCTCAAAAGGCCTTCAGTCAAATTCCTTGATACTTAAAATGCATACAGTGGATTATAATAATGAAAAAGGATAATTTGAAATCTTGGTTTCAACTCTAAAGGAACTCTTTAAAAAAAAGATTTTAAGTTTTGGAAACCCCAATGAAAAAGTAGCAACTGCACGGTTTCTACTGTCAGATTGGCTCTAAGTGCCAAAAAGTGCTGGAAACGGAGAGATAAGCCTATTTTTGCAACTTTGGTTAAAATCTTAAATTTTTCATCACAGATTTGCCCAAGATGCCCAAAAGCGCTGGAAACGGTGAGATAAGCCTATTTTTGCAACTATGGTTAAAATCTTAAATTTTTCATCACAGATGTGCCCAATATGCGCAAAAGCGCTGGAAACGGTGAGAAAACCCTATTTTTGCAACTATGGTTAAAATCTTAAATTTTTCATCACAGATGTGCCCAAGATGCGCAAAAGCGCTGGAAACGGTGAGATAAACCTATTTTTGCAACTATAATTAAAATCTTAAATTTTTCATCACAAATGTGCCCAAGATGCCCAAAGGCACTGGAAACTGTGAGATAAGCCTATTTTTGCAACTTTGGTTAAAATCTTCATTTTTTCATCACAGATATGCCCAAGGTGCACAAAAGTGCTGGAAACGGTGAGATAAGCCTAATTTTGCAACAATGTTTAAGGTTTGGAGGTTTCATAGACTAAAGTTGAAAATCAGTGGTTTGACTGCCATAATGAAATAGGGTCACTAATCAACGTGAGGCCTTCAGTCAAATTCCTTGATACTTAAAATGCATACAGTGGATTATAATAATGAAAAAGGATAATTTGAAATCTTGGTTTCAACTCTAGAGGAACTCTTTAAAAAAAAGTTTTGAAGTTTTGGAAACCCCAATGAAAAAGTAGCAACTGCACGGTTTCTACTGTCAGATTGGCTCTAAGTGCCAAAAAGTGCTGGAAACAGGGAGATAAGCCTATTTTTGCAACTTTGGTTAAAATCATAAATTTTTCATCACAGATGTGCCCAAGATGCGCAAAAGCGCTGGAAACGGTGAGATAAGCCTATTTTTGCAACTTTGGTTAAATCTTAAATTTTTCATCACAGATGTGCCCAAGATGCGCAAAAGCGCTGGAAACGGTGAGATAAGCCTATTTTTGCAACTTTGGTTAAAATCTTCATTTTTTCATCACAGATATGCCCAAGATGCACAAAAGTGCTGGAAACGGTGAGATAAGCCTAATTTTGCAACAATGTTTAAGGTTTGGAGGTTTCATAGACTAAAGTTGAAAATCAGTGGTTTGACTGCCATAATGAAATAGGGTCACTAATCAACGTGTTTTCTCAAAAGGCCTTCAGTCAAATTCCTTGATACTTAAAATGCATACAGTGGATTATAATAATGAAAAAGGATAATTTGAAATCTTGGTTTCAACTCTAAAGGAACTCTTTAAAAAAAAGATTTTAAGTTTTGGAAACCCCAATGAAAAAGTAGCAACTGCACGGTTTCTACTGTCAGATTGGCTCTAAGTGCCAAAAAGTGCTGGAAACGGAGAGATAAGCCTATTTTTGCAACTTTGGTTAAAATATTAAATTTTTCATCACAGATGTGCCCAAGATGCCCAAAAGCGCTGGAAACGGTGAGATAAGCCTATTTTTGCAACTATGGTTAAAATCTTAAATTTTTCATCACAAATGTGCCCAATATGCGCAAAAGCGCTGGAAACGGTGAGAAAACCCTATTTTTGCAACTATGGTTAAAGTCTTAAATTTTTCATCACAGATGTGCCCAAGATGCGCAAAAGCGCTGGAAACGGTGAGATAAACCTATTTTTGCAACTATAATTAAAATCTTAAATTTTTCATCACAAATGTGCCCAAGATGCCCAAAGGCACTGGAAACTGTGAGATAAGCCTATTTTTGCAACTTTGGTTAAAATCTTCATTTTTTCATCACAGATATGCCCAAGGTGCACAAAAGTGCTGGAAACGGTGAGATAAGCCTAATTTTGCAACAATGTTTAAGGTTTGGAGGTTTCATAGACTAAAGTTGAAAATCAGTGGTTTGACTGCCATAATGAAATAGGGTCACTAATCAACGTGTTTTCTCAAAAGGCCTTCAGTCAAATTCCTTGATACTTAAAATGCATACAGTGGATTATAATAATGAAAAAGGATAATTTGAAATCTTGGTTTCAACTCTAAAGGAACTCTTTAAAAAAAAGATTTTAAGTTTTGGAAACCCCAATGAAAAAGTAGCAACTGCACGGTTTCTACTGTCAGATTGGCTCTAAGTGCCAAAAAGTGCTGGAAACGGAGAGATAAGCCTATTTTTGCAACTTTGGTTAAAATCTTAAATTTTTCATCACAGATTTGCCCAAGATGCCCAAAAGCGCTGGAAACGGTGAGATAAGCCTATTTTTGCAACTATGGTTAAAATCTTAAATTTTTCATCACAGATGTGCCCAATATGCGCAAAAGCGCTGGAAACGGTGAGAAAACCCTATTTTTGCAACTATGGTTAAAATCTTAAATTTTTCATCACAGATGTGCCCAAGATGCGCAAAAGCGCTGGAAACGGTGAGATAAACCTATTTTTGCAACTATAATTAAAATCTTAAATTTTTCATCACAAATGTGCCCAAGATGCCCAAAGGCACTGGAAACTGTGAGATAAGCCTATTTTTGCAACTTTGGTTAAAATCTTCATTTTTTCATCACAGATATGCCCAAGGTGCACAAAAGTGCTGGAAACGGTGAGATAAGCCTAATTTTGCAACAATGTTTAAGGTTTGGAGGTTT
Organism: Pleuronectes platessa; assembly: GCF_947347685.1. Classification (NCBI taxonomy): domain Eukaryota; kingdom Metazoa; phylum Chordata; class Actinopteri; order Pleuronectiformes; family Pleuronectidae; genus Pleuronectes; species Pleuronectes platessa. The sequence goes on along the minus strand of NW_026518901.1, from coordinate 217,046 downwards.
CATAGACTAAAGTTGAAAATCAGTGGTTTGACTGCCATAATGAAATAGGGTCACTAATCAACGTGAGGCCTTCAGTCAAATTCCTTGATACTTAAAATGCATACAGTGGATTATAATAATGAAAAAGGATAATTTGAAATCTTGGTTTCAACTCTAGAGGAACTCTTTAAAAAAAAGTTTTGAAGTTTTGGAAACCCCAATGAAAAAGTAGCAACTGCACGGTTTCTACTGTCAGATTGGCTCTAAGTGCCAAAAAGTGCTGGAAACAGGGAGATAAGCCTATTTTTGCAACTTTGGTTAAAATCATAAATTTTTCATCACAGATGTGCCCAATATGCGCAAAAGCGCTGGAAACGGTGAGATAAGCCTATTTTTGCAACTTTGGTTAAATCTTAAATTTTTCATCACAGATGTGCCCAAGATGCGCAAAAGCGCTGGAAACGGTGAGATAAGCCTATTTTTGCAACTTTGGTTAAAATCTTCATTTTTTCATCACAGATATGCCCAAGATGCACAAAAGTGCTGGAAACGGTGAGATAAGCCTAATTTTGCAACAATGTTTAAGGTTTGGAGGTTTCATAGACTAAAGTTGAAAATCAGTGGTTTGACTGCCATAATGAAATAGGGTCACTAATCAACGTGAGGCCTTCAGTCAAATTCCTTGATACTTAAAATGCATACAGTGGATTATAATAATGAAAAAGGATAATTTGAAATCTTGGTTTCAACTCTAGAGGAACTCTTTAAAAAAAAGTTTTGAAGTTTTGGAAACCCCAATGAAAAAGTAGCAACTGCACGGTTTCTACTGTCAGATTGGCTCTAAGTGCCAAAAAGTGCTGGAAACAGGGAGATAAGCCTATTTTTGCAACTTTGGTTAAAATCATAAATTTTTCATCACAGATGTGCCCAATATGCGCAAAAGCGCTGGAAACGGTGAGATAAGCCTATTTTTGCAACTTTGGTTAAATCTTAAATTTTTCATCACAGATGTGCCCAAGATGCGCAAAAGCGCTGGAAACGGTGAGATAAGCCTATTTTTGCAACTTTGGTTAAAATCTTCATTTTTTCATCACAGATATGCCCAAGATGCACAAAAGTGCTGGAAACGGTGAGATAAGCCTAATTTTGCAACAATGTTTAAGGTTTGGAGGTTTCATAGACTAAAGTTGAAAATCAGTGGTTTGACTGCCATAATGAAATAGGGTCACTAATCAACGTGTTTTCTCAAAAGGCCTTCAGTCAAATTCCTTGATACTTAAAATGCATACAGTGGATTATAATAATGAAAAAGGATAATTTGAAATCTTGGTTTCAACTCTAAAGGAACTCTTTAAAAAAAAGATTTTAAGTTTTGGAAACCCCAATGAAAAAGTAGCAACTGCACGGTTTCTACTGTCAGATTGGCTCTAAGTGCCAAAAAGTGCTGGAAACGGAGAGATAAGCCTATTTTTGCAACTTTGGTTAAAATATTAAATTTTTCAACACAGATGTGCCCAAGATGCCCAAAAGCGCTGGAAACGGTGAGATAAGCCTATTTTTGCAACTATGGTTAAAATCTTAAATTTTTCATCACAAATGTGCCCAATATGCGCAAAAGCGCTGGAAACGGTGAGAAAACCCTATTTTTGCAACTATGGTTAAAATCTTAAATTTTTCATCACAGATGTGCCCAAGATGCGCAAAAGCGCTGGAAACGGTGAGATAAACCTATTTTTGCAACTATAATTAAAATCTTAAATTTTTCATCACAAATGTGCCCAAGATGCCCAAAGGCACTGGAAACTGTGAGATAAGCCTATTTTTGCAACTTTGGTTAAAATCTTCATTTTTTCATCACAGATATGCCCAAGGTGCACAAAAGTGCTGGAAACGGTGAGATAAGCCTAATTTTGCAACAATGTTTAAGGTTTGGAGGTTTCATAGACTAAAGTTGAAAATCAGTGGTTTGACTGCCATAATGAAATAGGGTCACTAATCAACGTGTTTTCTCAAAAGGCCTTCAGTCAAATTCCTTGATACTTAAAATGCATACAGTGGATTATAATAATGAAAAAGGATAATTTGAAATCTTGGTTTCAACTCTAGAGGAACTCTATAAAAAAAAGATTTGAAGTTTTGGAAACCCCAATGAAAAAGTAGCAACTGCACGGTTTCTACTGTCAGATTGGCTCTAAGTGCCAAAAAGTGCTGGAAACGGAGAGATAAGCCTATTTTTGCAACTTTGGTTAAAATCATAAATTTTTCATCACAGATGTGCCCAAGATGCGCAAAAGCGCTGGAAACGGTGAGATAAGCCTATTTTTGCAACTTTGGTTAAATCTTAAATTTTTCATCACAGATGTGCCCAAGATGCGCAAAAGCGCTGGAAACGGTGAGATAAGCCTATTTTTGCAACTTTGGTTAAAATCTTCATTTTTTCATTACAGATATGCCCAAGATGCACAAAAGTGCTGGAAACGGTGAGATAAGCCTAATTTTGCAACAATGTTTAAGGTTTGGAGGTTTCATAGACTAAAGTTGAAAATCAGTGGTTTGACTGCCATAATGAAATAGGGTCACTAATCAACATGTTTTCTCAAAAGGCCTTCAGTCAAATTCCTTGATACTTAAAATGCATACAGTGGATTATAATAATGAAAAAGGATAATTTGAAATCTTGGTTTCAACTCTAAAGGAACTCTTTAAAAAACAGATTTTAAGTTTTGGAAACCCCAATGAAAAAGTAGCAACTGCAAGGTTTTTACTGTCAGATTGGCTCTAAGTGCCAAAAAGTGCTGGAAACGGGGAGATAAGCCTATTTTTGCAACAATGGTTAAAATCTTCAATTTTTCATCACAGATGTGCCCAAGATGCACAAAAGCGCTGGAAACGGTGAGATAAGCCTATTTTTGCAACTTTGGTTAAAATCTTAAATTTTTCATCACAGATGTGCCCAAGATGCGCAAAAAGCGCTGGAAACGGTGAGATAAACCTATTTTTGCAACTATAATTAAAATCTTAAATTTTTCATCACAAATGTGCCCAAGATGCCCAAAGGCGCTGGAAACGGTGAGATAAGCCTATTTTTGCAACTTTGGTTAAAATCTTCATTTTTTCAACACAGATATGCCCAAGGTGCACAAAAGTGCTGGAAACGGTGAGATAAGCCTAATTTTGCAACAATGTTTAAGGTTTGGAGGTTTCATAGACTAAAGTTGAAAATCAGTGGTTTGACTGCCATAATGAAATAGGGTCACTAATCAACGTGTTTTCTCAAAAGGCCTTCAGTCAAATTCCTTGATACTTAAAATGCATACAGTGGATTATAATAATGAAAAAGGATAATTTGAAATCTTGGTTTCAACTCTAGAGGAACTCTTTAAAAAAAAGATTTGTAGTTTTGGAAACCCCAATGAAAAAGTAGCAACTGCACGGTTTCTACTGTCAGATTGGCTCTAAGTGCCAAAAAGTGCTGGAAACAGGGAGATAAGCCTATTTTTGCAACTTTGGTTAAAATCATAAATTTTTCATCACAGATGTGCCCAAGATGCGCAAAAGCGCTGGAAACGGTGAGATAAGCCTATTTTTGCAACTTTGGTTAAATCTTAAATTTTTCATCACAGATGTGCCCAAGATGCGCAAAAGCGCTGGAAACGGTGAGATAAGCCTATTTTTGCAACTTTGGTTAAAATCTTCATTTTTTCATCACAGATATGCCCAAGATGCACAAAAGTGCTGGAAACAGTGAGATAAGCCTAATTTTGCAACAATGTTTAAGGTTTGGAGGTTTCATAGACTAAAGTTGAAAATCAGTGGTTTGACTGCCATAATGAAATAGGGTCACTAATCAACGTGTTTTCTCAAAAGGCCTTCAGTCAAATTCCTTGATACTTAAAATGCATACAGTGGATTATAATAATGAAAAAGGATAATTTGAAATCTTGGTTTCAACTCTAAAGGAACTCTTTAAAAAAAAGTTTTTAAGTTTTGGAAACCCCAATGAAAAAGTAGCAACTGCACGGTTTCTACTGTCAGATTGGCTCTAAGTGCCAAAAAGTGCTGGAAACGGAGAGATAAGCCTATTTTTGCAACTTTGGTTAAAATATTAAATTTTTCATCACAGATGTGCCCAAGATGCCCAAAAGCGCTGGAAACGGTGAGATAAGCCTATTTTTGCAACTATGGTTAAAATCTTAAATTTTTCATCACAGATGTGCCCAATATGCGCAAAAGCGCTGGAAACGGTGAGAAAACCCTATTTTTGCAACTATGGTTAAAATCTTAAATTTTTCATCACAGATATGCCCAAGGTGCACAAAAGTGCTGGAAACGGTGAGATAAGCCTAATTTTGCAACAATGTTTAAGGTTTGGAGGTTTCATAGACTAAAGTTGAAAATCAGTGGTTTGACTGCCATAATGAAATAGGGTCACTAATCAACGTGTTTTCTCAAAAGGCCTTCAGTCAAATTCCTTGATACTTAAAATGCATACAGTGGATTATAATAATGAAAAAGGATAATTTGAAATCTTGGTTTCAACTCTAGAGGAACTCTTTAAAAAAAAGATTTGAAGTTTTGGAAACCCCAATGAAAAAGTAGCAACTGCACGGTTTCTACTGTCAGATTGGCTCTAAGTGCCAAAAAGTGCTGGAAACAGGGAGATAAGCCTATTTTTGCAACTTTGGTTAAAATCATACATTTTTCATCACAGATGTGCCCAAGATGCGCAAAAGCGCTGGAAACGGTGAGATAAGCCTATTTTTGCAACTTTGGTTAAATCTTAAATTTTTCATCACAGATGTGCCCAAGATGCGCAAAAGCGCTGGAAACGGTGAGATAAGCCTATTTTTGCAACTTTGGTTAAAATCTTCATTTTTTCATCACAGATATGCCCAAGATGCACAAAAGTGCTGGAAACGGTGAGATAAGCCTAATTTTGCAACAATGTTTAAGGTTTGGAGGTTTCATAGACTAAAGTTGAAAATCAGTGGTTTGACTGCCATAATGAAATAGGGTCACTAATCAACGTGTTTTCTCAAAAGGCCTTCAGTCAAATTCCTTGATACTTAAAATGCATACAGTGGATTATAATAATGAAAAAGGATAATTTGAAATCTTGGTTTCAACTCTAGAGGAACTCTTTAAAAAAAAGATTTGAAGTTTTGGAAACCCCAATGAAAAAGTAGCAACTGCACGGTTTCTACTGTCAGATTGGCTCTAAGTGCCAAAAAGTGCTGGAAACAGGGAGATAAGCCTATTTTTGCAACTTTGGTTAAAATCTTAAATTTTTCATCACAGATGTGCCCAAGATGCCCAAAAGCGCTGGAAAGGGGGAGATAAGCCTTTTTTTGCAACTTTGGTTAAAATCTTAAATTTTTCATCACAGATGTGCCCAAGATGCGCAAAAGCGCTGGAAACGGTGAGATAAACCTATTTTTGCAACTATAATTAAAATCTTAAATTTTTCATCACAAATGTGCCCAAGATGCCCAAAGGCGCTGGAAACGGTGAGATAAGCCTATTTTTGCAACTTTGGTTAAAATCTTCATTTTTTCATCACAGATATGCCCAAGGTGCACAAAAGTGCTGGAAACGGTGAGATAAGCCTAATTTTGCAACAATGTTTAAGGTTTGGAGGTTTCATAGACTAAAGTTGAAAATCAGTGGTTTGACTGCCATAATGAAATAGGGTCACTAATCAACGTGTTTTCTCAAAAGGCCTTCAGTCAAATTCCTTGATACTTAAAATGCATACAGTGGATTATAATAATGAAAAAGGATAATTTGAAATCTTGGTTTCAACTCTAAAGGAACTCTTTAAAAAAAAGATTTTAAGTTTTGGAAACCCCAATGAAAAAGTAGCAACTGCACGGTTTCTACTGTCAGATTGGCTCTAAGTGCCAAAAAGTGCTGGAAACGGAGAGATAAGCCTATTTTTGCAACTTTGGTTAAAATATTAAATTTTTCATCACAGATGTGCCCAAGATGCCCAAAAGCGCTGGAAACGGTGAGATAAGGCTATTTTTGCAACTATGGTTAAAATCTTAAATTTTTCATCACAGATGTGCCCAATATGCGCAAAAGCGCTGGAAACGGTGAGAAAACCCTATTTTTGCAACTATGGTTAAAATCTTAAATTTTTCATCACAGATGTGCCCAAGATGCGCAAAAGCGCTGGAAACGGTGAGATAAGCCTATTTTTGCAACTTTGGTTAAAATCTTCATTTTTTCATCACAGATATGCCCAAGATGCACAAAAGTGCTGGAAACGGTGAGATAAGCCTAATTTTGCAACAATGTTTAAGGTTTGGAGGTTTCATAGACTAAAGTTGAAAATCAGTGGTTTGACTGCCATAATGAAATATGGTCACTAATCAACGTGTTTTCTCAAAAGGCCTTCAGTCAAATTCCTTGATACTTAAAATGCATACAGTGGATTATAATAATGAAAAAGGATAATTTGAAATCTTGGTTTCAACTCTAAAGGAACTCTTTAAAAAAAAGATTTTAAGTTTTGGAAACCCCAATGAAAAAGTAGCAACTGCACGGTTTCTACTGTCAGATTGGCTCTAAGTGCCAAAAAGTGCTGGAAACGGAGAGATAAGCCTATTTTTGCAACTTTGGTTAAAATATTAAATTTTTCATCACAGATGTGCCTAAGATGCCCAAAAGCGCTGGAAACGGTGAGATAAGCCTATTTTTGCAACTTTGGTTAAAATCTTCATTTTTTCATCACAGATATGCCCAAGGTGCACAAAAGTGCTGGAAACGGTGAGATAAGCCTAATTTTGCAACAATGTTTAAGGTTTGGAGGTTTCATAGACTAAAGTTGAAAATCAGTGGTTTGACTGCCATAATGAAATAGGGTCACTAATCAACGTGTTTTCTCAAAAGGCCTTCAGTCATATTCCTTGATACTTAAAATGCATACAGTGGATTATAATAATGAAAAAGGATAATTTGAAATCTTGGTTTCAACTCTAAAGGAACTCTTTAAAAAAAAGATTTTAAGTTTTGGAAACCCCAATGAAAAAGTAGCAACTGCACGGTTTCTACTGTCAGATTGGCTCTAAGTGCCAAAAAGTGCTGGAAACAGGGAGATAAGCCTATTTTTGCAACTTTGGTTAAAATCTTAAATTTTTCATCACAGATGTGCCCAAGATGCCCAAAAGCGCTGGAAACGGGGAGATAAGCCTTTTTTTGCAACTTTGGTTAAAATCTTAAATTTTTCATCACAGATGTGCCCAAGATGCGCAAAAGCGCTGGAAACGGTGAGATAAACCTATTTTTGCAACTGTAATTAAAATCTTAAATTTTTCATCACAAATGTGCCCAAGATGCCCAAAGGCGCTGGAAACGGTGAGATAAGCCTATTTTTGCAACTTTGGTTAAAATCTTCATTTTTTCATCACAGATATGCCCAAGGTGCACAAAACTGCTGGAAACGGTGAGATAAGCCTAATTTTGCAACAATGTTTAAGGTTTGGAGGTTTCATAGACTAAAGTTGAAAATCAGTGGTTTGACTGCCATAATGAAATATGGTCACTAATCAACGTGTTTTCTCAAAAGGCCTTCAGTCAAATTCCTTGATACTTAAAATGCATACAGTGGATTATAATAATGAAAAAGGATAATTTGAAATCTTGGTTTCAACTCTAAAGGAACTCTTTAAAAAAAAGATTTTAAGTTTTGGAAACCCCAATGAAAAAGTAGCAACTGCACGGTTTCTACTGTCAGATTGGCTCTAAGTGCCAAAAAGTGCTGGAAACGGAGAGATAAGCCTATTTTTGCAACTTTGGTTAAAATCTTAAATTTTTCATCACAGATTTGCCCAAGATGCCCAAAAGCGCTGGAAACGGTGAGATAAGCCTATTTTTGCAACTATGGTTAAAATCTTAAATTTTTCATCACAGATGTGCCCAATATGCGCAAAAGCGCTGGAAACGGTGAGAAAACCCTATTTTTGCAACTATGGTTAAAATCTTAAATTTTTCATCACAGATGTGCCCAAGATGCGCAAAAGCGCTGGAAACGGTGAGATAAACCTATTTTTGCAACTATAATTAAAATCTTAAATTTTTCATCACAAATGTGCCCAAGATGCCCAAAGGCACTGGAAACTGTGAGATAAGCCTATTTTTGCAACTTTGGTTAAAATCTTCATTTTTTCATCACAGATATGCCCAAGGTGCACAAAAGTGCTGGAAACGGTGAGATAAGCCTAATTTTGCAACAATGTTTAAGGTTTGGAGGTTTCATAGACTAAAGTTGAAAATCAGTGGTTTGACTGCCATAATGAAATAGGGTCACTAATCAACGTGTTTTCTCAAAAGGCCTTCAGTCAAATTCCTTGATACTTAAAATGCATACAGTGGATTATAATAATGAAAAAGGATAATTTGAAATCTTGGTTTCAACTCTAGAGGAACTCTTTAAAAAAAAGATTTGAAGTTTTGGAAACCCCAATGAAAAAGTAGCAACTGCATGGTTTCTACTGTCAGATTGGCTCTAAGTGCCAAAAAGTGCTGGAAACAGGGAGATAAGCCTATTTTTGCAACTTTGGTTAAAATCTTAAATTTTTCATCACAGATGTGCCCAAGATGCCCAAAAGCGCTGGAAACGGTGAGATAAGCCTAATTTTGCAACAATGTTTAAGGTTTGGAGGTTTCCTAGACTAAAGTTGAAAATCAGTGGTTTGACTGCCATAATGAAATAGGGTCACTAATCAACGTGTTTTCTCAAAAGGCCTTCAGTCAAATTCCTTGATACTTAAAATGCATACAGTGGATTATAATAATGAAAAAGGATAATTTGAAATCTTGGTTTCAACTCTAAAGGAACTCTTTAAAAAAAAGATTTTAAGTTTTGGAAACCCCAATGAAAAAGTAGCAACTGCACGGTTTCTACTGTCAGATTGGCTCTAAGTGCCAAAAAGTGCTGGAAACGGAGAGATAAGCCTATTTTTGCAACTTTGGTTAAAATCTTAAATTTTTCATCACAGATTTGCCCAAGATGCCCAAAAGCGCTGGAAACGGTGAGATAAGCCTATTTTTGCAACTATGGTTAAAATCTTAAATTTTCATCACAGATGGTCCCAATATGCGCAAAAGCGCTGGAAACGGTGAGAAAACCCTATTTTTGCAACTATGGTTAAAATCTTAAATTTTTCATCACAGATGTGCCCAAGATGCGCAAAAGCGCTGGAAACGGTGAGATAAACCTATTTTTGCAACTATAATTAAAATCTTAAATTTTTCATCACAAATGTGCCCAAGATGCCCAAAGGCACTGGAAACTGTGAGATAAGCCTATTTTTGCAACTTTGGTTAAAATCTTCATTTTTTCATCACAGATATGCCCAAGGTGCACAAAAGTGCTGGAAACGGTGAGATAAGCCTAATTTTGCAACAATGTTTAAGGTTTGGAGGTTTCATAGACTAAAGTTGAAAATCAGTGGTTTGACTGCCATAATGAAATAGGGTCACTAATCAACGTGTTTTCTCAAAAGGCCTTCAGTCAAATTCCTTGATACTTAAAATGCATACAGTGGATTATAATAATGAAAAAGGATAATTTGAAATCTTGGTTTCAACTCTAAAGGAACTCTTTAAAAAAAAGATTTTAAGTTTTGGAAACCCCAATGAAAAAGTAGCAACTGCACGGTTTCTACTGTCAGATTGGCTCTAAGTGCCAAAAAGTGCTGGAAACGGAGAGATAAGCCTATTTTTGCAACTTTGGTTAAAATCTTAAATTTTTCATCACAGATTTGCCCAAGATGCCCAAAAGCGCTGGAAACGGTGAGATAAGCCTATTTTTGCAACTATGGTTAAAATCTTAAATTTTTCATCACAGATGTGCCCAATATGCGCAAAAGCGCTGGAAACGGTGAGAAAACCCCTATTTTTGCAACTATGGTTAAAATCTTAAATTTTTCATCACAGATGTGCCCAAGATGCGCAAAAGCGCTGGAAACGGTGAGATAAACCTATTTTTGCAACTATAATTAAAATCTTAAATTTTTCATCACAAATGTGCCCAAGATGCCCAAAGGCACTGGAAACTGTGAGATAAGCCTATTTTTGCAACTTTGGTTAAAATCTTCATTTTTTCATCACAGATATGCCCAAGGTGCACAAAAGTGCTGGAAACGGTGAGATAAGCCTAATTTTGCAACAATGTTTAAGGTTTGGAGGTTTCATAGACTAAAGTTGAAAATCAGTGGTTTGACTGCCATAATGAAATAGGGTCACTAATCAACGTGTTTTCTCAAAAGGCCTTCAGTCAAATTCCTTGATACTTAAAATGCATACAGTGGATTATAATAATGAAAAAGGATAATTTGAAATCTTGGTTTCAACTCTAGAGGAACTCTTTAAAAAAAAGATTTGAAGTTTTGGAAACCCCAATGAAAAAGTAGCAACTGCACGGTTTCTACTGTCAGATTGGCTCTAAGTGCCAAAAAGTGCTGGAAACAGGGAGATAAGCCTATTTTTGCAACTTTGGTTAAAATCATAAATTTTTCATCACAGATGTGCCCAAGATGCGCAAAAGCGCTGGAAACGGTGAGATAAGCCTATTTTTGCAACTTTGGTTAAATCTTAAATTTTTCATCACAAATGTGCCCAAGATGCCCAAAGGCGCTGGAAACGGTGAGATAAGCCTATTTTTGCAACTTTGGTTAAAATCTTCATTTTTTCATCACAGATATGCCCAAGGTGCACAAAAGTGCTGGAAACGGTGAGATAAGCCTAATTTTGCAACAATGTTTAAGGTTTGGAGGTTTCATAGACTAAAGTTGAAAATCAGTGGTTTGACTGCCATAATGACATAGGGTCACTAATCAACGTGTTTTCTCAAAAGGCCTTCAGTCAAATTCCTTGATACTTAAAATGCATACAGTGGATTATAATAATGAAAAAGGATAATTTGAAATCTTGGTTTCAACTCTAAAGGAACTCTTTAAAAAAAAGATTTTAAGTTTTGGAAACCCCAATGAAAAAGAAGCAACTGCACGGTTTCTACTGTCAGATTGGCTCTAAGTGCCAAAAAGTGCTGGAAACAGGGAGATAAGCCTATTTTTGCAACTTTGGTTAAAATCATAAATTTTTCATCACAGATGTGCCCAAGATGCGCAAAAGCGCTGGAAACGGTGAGATAAGCCTATTTTTGCAACTTTGGTTAAATCTTAAATTTTTCATCACAGATGTGCCCAAGATGCGCAAAAGCGCTGGAAACGGTGAGATAAGCCTATTTTTGCAACTTTGGTTAAAATCTTCATTTTTTCATTACAGATATGCCCAAGATGCACAAAAGTGCTGGAAACGGTGAGATAAGCCTAATTTTGCAACAATGTTTAAGGTTTGGAGGTTTCATAGACTAAAGTTGAAAATCAATGGTTTGACTGCCATAATGAAATAGGGTCACTAATCAACGTGTTTTCTCAAAAGGCCTTCAGTCAAATTCCTTGATACTTAAAATGCATACAGTGGATTATAATAATGAAAAAGGATAATTTGAAATCTTGGTTTCAACTCTAAAGGAACTCTTTAAAAAAAAGATTTTAAGTTTTGGAAACCCCAATGAAAAAGTAGCAACTGCACGGTTTCTACTGTCAGATTGGCTCTAAGTGCCAAAAAGTGCTGGAAACGGAGAGATAAGCCTATTTTTGCAACTTTGGTTAAAATATTAAATTTTTCATCACAGATGTGCCTAAGATGCCCAAAAGCGCTGGAAACGGTGAGATAAGCCTATTTTTGCAACTATGGTTAAAATCTTAAATTTTTCATCACAGATGTGCCCAATATGCGCAAAAGCGCTGGAAACGGTGAGAAAACCCTATTTTTGCAACTATGGTTAAAATCTTAAATTTTTCATCACAGATGTGCCCAAGATGCGCAAAAGCGCTGGAAACGGTGAGATAAACCTATTTTTGCAACTATAATTAAAATCTTAAATTTTTCATCACAAATGTGCCCAAGATGCCAAAAGGCACTGGAAACTGTGAGATAAGCCTATTTTTGCAACTTTGGTTAAAATCTTCATTTTTTCATCACAGATATGCCCAAGGTGCACAAAAGTGCTGGAAACGGTGAGATAAGCCTAATTTTGCAACAATGTTTAAGGTTTGGAGGTTTCATAGACTAAAGTTGAAAATCAGTGGTTTGACTGCCATAATGAAATAGGGTCACTAATCAACGTGAGGCCTTCAGTCAAATTCCTTGATACTTAAAATGCATACAGTGGATTATAATAATGAAAAAGGATAATTTGAAATCTTGGTTTCAACTCTAGAGGAACTCTTTAAAAAAAAGTTTTGAAGTTTTGGAAACCCCAATGAAAAAGTAGCAACTGCACGGTTTCTACTGTCAGATTGGCTCTAAGTGCCAAAAAGTGCTGGAAACAGGGAGATAAGCCTATTTTTGCAACTTTGGTTAAAATCATAAATTTTTCATCACAGATGTGCCCAATATGCGCAAAAGCGCTGGAAACGGTGAGAAAACCCTATTTTTGCAACTATGGTTAAAATCTTAAATTTTTCATCACAGATGTGCCCAAGATGCGCAAAAGCGCTGGAAACGGTGAGATAAACCTATTTTTGCAACTATAATTAAAATCTTAAATTTTTCATCACAAATGTGCCCAAGATGCCCAAAGGCACTGGAAACTGTGAGATAAGCCTATTTTTGCAACTTTGGTTAAAATCTTCATTTTTTCATCACAGATATGCCCAAGGTGCACAAAAGTGCTGGAAACGGTGAGATAAGCCTAATTTTGCAACAATGTTTAAGGTTTGGAGGTTTCATAGACTAAAGTTGAAAATCAGTGGTTTGACTGCCATAATGAAATAGGGTCACTAATCAACGTGAGGCCTTCAGTCAAATTCCTTGATACTTAAAATGCATACAGTGGATTATAATAATGAAAAAGGATAATTTGAAATCTTGGTTTCAACTCTAGAGGAACTCTTTAAAAAAAAGTTTTGAAGTTTTGGAAACCCCAATGAAAAAGTAGCAACTGCACGGTTTCTACTGTCAGATTGGCTCTAAGTGCCAAAAAGTGCTGGAAACAGGGAGATAAGCCTATTTTTGCAACTTTGGTTAAAATCATAAATTTTTCATCACAGATGTGCCCAAGATGCGCAAAAGCGCTGGAAACGGTGAGATAAGCCTATTTTTGCAACTTTGGTTAAAATCTTCATTTTTTCATCACAGATATGCCCAAGATGCACAAAAGTGCTGGAAACGGTGAGATAAGCCTAATTTTGCAACAATGTTTAAGGTTTGGAGGTTTCATAGACTAAAGTTGAAAATCAGTGGTTTGACTGCCATAATGAAATAGGGTCACTAATCAACGTGTTTTCTCAAAAGGCCTTCAGTCAAATTCCTTGATACTTAAAATGCATACAGTGGATTATAATAATGAAAAAGGATAATTTGAAATCTTGGTTTCAACTCTAAAGGAACTCTTTAAAAAAAAGATTTTAAGTTTTGGAAACCCCAATGAAAAAGTAGCAACTGCACGGTTTCTACTGTCAGATTGGCTCTAAGTGCCAAAAAGTGCTGGAAACGGAGAGATAAGCCTATTTTTGCAACTTTGGTTAAAATATTAAATTTTTCATCACAGATGTGCCTAAGATGCCCAAAAGCGCTGGAAACGGTGAGATAAGCCTATTTTTGCAACTATGGTTAAAATCTTAAATTTTTCATCACAGATGTGCCCAATATGCGCAAAAGCGCTGGAAACGGTGAGAAAACCCTATTTTTGCAACTATGGTTAAAATCTTAAATTTTTCATCACAGATGTGCCCAAGATGCGCAAAAGCGCTGGAAACGGTGAGATAAACCTATTTTTGCAACTATAATTAAAATCTTAAATTTTTCATCACAAATGTGCCCAAGATGCCCAAAGGCACTGGAAACTGTGAGATAAGCCTATTTTTGCAACTTTGGTTAAAATCTTCATTTTTTCATCACAGATATGCCCAAGCTGCACAAAAGTGCTGGAAACGGTGAGATAAGCCTAATTTTGCAACAATGTTTAAGGTTTGGAGGTTTCATAGACTAAAGTTGAAAATCAGTGGTTTGACTGCCATAATGAAATAGGGTCACTAATCAACGTGTTTTCTCAAAAGGCCTTCAGTCAAATTCCTTGATACTTAAAATGCATACAGTGGATTATAATAATGAAAAAGGATAATTTGAAATCTTGGTTTCAACTCTAAAGGAACTCTTTAAAAAAAAGATTTTAAGTTTTGGAAACCCCAATGAAAAAGTAGCAACTGCACGGTTTCTACTGTCAGATTGGCTCTAAGTGCCAAAAAGTGCTGGAAACGGAGAGATAAGCCTATTTTTGCAACTTTGGTTAAAATCTTAAATTTTTCATCACAGATTTGCCCAAGATGCCCAAAAGCGCTGGAAACGGTGAGATAAGCCTATTTTTGCAACTATGGTTAAAATCTTAAATTTTTCATCACAGATGTGCCCAATATGCGCAAAAGCGCTGGAAACGGTGAGAAAACCCTATTTTTGCAACTATGGTTAAAATCTTAAATTTTTCATCACAGATGTGCCCAAGATGCGCAAAAGCGCTGGAAACGGTGAGATAAACCTATTTTTGCAACTATAATTAAAATCTTAAATTTTTCATCACAAATGTGCCCAAGATGCCCAAAGGCACTGGAAACTGTGAGATAAGCCTATTTTTGCAACTTTGGTTAAAATCTTCATTTTTTCATCACAGATATGCCCAAGGTGCACAAAAGTGCTGGAAACGGTGAGATAAGCCTAATTTTGCAACAATGTTTAAGGTTTGGAGGTTTCATAGACTAAAGTTGAAAATCAGTGGTTTGACTGCCATAATGAAATAGGGTCACTAATCAACGTGAGGCCTTCAGTCAAATTCCTTGATACTTAAAATGCATACAGTGGATTATAATAATGAAAAAGGATAATTTGAAATCTTGGTTTCAACTCTAGAGGAACTCTTTAAAAAAAAGTTTTGAAGTTTTGGAAACCCCAATGAAAAAGTAGCAACTGCACGGTTTCTACTGTCAGATTGGCTCTAAGTGCCAAAAAGTGCTGGAAACAGGGAGATAAGCCTATTTTTGCAACTTTGGTTAAAATCATAAATTTTTCATCACAGATGTGCCCAAGATGCGCAAAAGCGCTGGAAACGGTGAGATAAGCCTATTTTTGCAACTTTGGTTAAAATCTTCATTTTTTCATCACAGATATGCCCAAGATGCACAAAAGTGCTGGAAACGGTGAGATAAGCCTAATTTTGCAACAATGTTTAAGGTTTGGAGGTTTCATAGACTAAAGTTGAAAATCAGTGGTTTGACTGCCATAATGAAATAGGGTCACTAATCAACGTGTTTTCTCAAAAGGCCTTCAGTCAAATTCCTTGATACTTAAAATGCATACAGTGGATTATAATAATGAAAAAGGATAATTTGAAATCTTGGTTTCAACTCTAAAGGAACTCTTTAAAAAAAAGATTTTAAGTTTTGGAAACCCCAATGAAAAAGTAGCAACTGCACGGTTTCTACTGTCAGATTGGCTCTAAGTGCCAAAAAGTGCTGGAAACGGAGAGATAAGCCTATTTTTGCAACTTTGGTTAAAATATTAAATTTTTCATCACAGATGTGCCCAAGATGCGCAAAAGCGCTGGAAACGGTGAGATAAGCCTATTTTTGCAACTTTGGTTAAATCTTAAATTTTTCATCACAGATGTGCCCAAGATGCGCAAAAGCGCTGGAAACGGTGAGATAAGCCTATTTTTGCAACTTTGGTTAAAATCTTCATTTTTTCATCACAGATATGCCCAAGATGCACAAAAGTGCTGGAAACGGTGAGATAAGCCTAATTTTGCAACAATGTTTAAGGTTTGGAGGTTTCATAGACTAAAGTTGAAAATCAGTGGTTTGACTGCCATAATGAAATAGGGTCACTAATCAACGTGTTTTCTCAAAAGGCCTTCAGTCAAATTCCTTGATACTTAAAATGCATACAGTGGATTATAATAATGAAAAAGGATAATTTGAAATCTTGGTTTCAACTCTAAAGGAACTCTTTAAAAAACAGATTTTAAGTTTTGGAAACCCCAATGAAAAAGCAGCAACTGCACGGTTTTTACTGTCAGATTGGCTCTAAGTGCCAAAAAGTGCTGGAAACGGGGAGATAAGCCTATTTTTGCAACAATGGTTAAAATCTTAAATTTTTCATCACAGATGTGCCCAAGATGCACAAAAGCGCTGGAAACGGTGAGATAAGCCTATTTTTGCAACTTTGGTTAAAATCTTAAATTTTTCATCACAGATGTGCCCAAGGTGCACAAAAGTGCTGGAAACGGTGAGATAAGCCTAATTTTGCAACAATGTTTAAGGTTTAGAGGTTTCATAGACTAAAGTTGAAAATCAGTGGTTTGACTGCCATAATGAAATAGGGTCACTAATCAACGTGTTTTCTCAAAAGGCCTTCAGTCAAATTCCTTGATACTTAAAATGCATACAGTGGATTATAATAATGAAAAAGGATAATTTGAAATCTTGGTTTCAACTCTAAAGGAACTCTTTAAAAAAAAGATTTTAAGTTTTGGAAACCCCAATGAAAAAGTAGCAACTGCACGGTTTCTACTGTCAGATTGGCTCTAAGTGCCAAAAAGTGCTGGAAACGGAGAGATAAGCCTATTTTTGCAACTTTGGTTAAAATCTTAAATTTTTCATCACAGATTTGCCCAAGATGCCCAAAAGCGCTGGAAACGGTGAGATGAGCCTATTTTTGCAACTATGGTTAAAATCTTAAATTTTTCATCACAGATGTGCCCAAGATGCGCAAAAGCGCTGGAAACGGTGAGATAAACCTATTTTTGCAACTATAATTAAAATCTTAAATTTTTCATCACAAATGTGCCCAAGATGCCCAAAGGCACTGGAAACTGTGAGATAAGCCTATTTTTGCAACTTTGGTTAAAATCATAAATTTTTCATCACAGATGTGCCCAAGATGCGCAAAAGCGCTGGAAACGGTGAGATAAGCCTATTTTTGCAACTTTGGTTAAATCTTAAATTTTTCATCACAGATGTGCCCAAGATGCGCAAAAGCGCTGGAAACGGTGAGATAAGCCTATTTTTGCAACTTTGGTTAAAATCTTCATTTTTTCATTACAGATATGCCCAAGATGCACAAAAGTGCTGGAAACGGTGAGATAAGCCTAATTTTGCAACAATGTTTAAGGTTTGGAGGTTTCATAGACTAAAGTTGAAAATCAGTGGTTTGACTGCCATAATGAAATAGGGTCACTAATCAACGTGTTTTCTCAAAAGGCCTTCAGTCAAATTCCTTGATACTTAAAATGCATACAGTGGATTATAATAATGAAAAAGGATAATTTGAAATCTTGGTTTCAACTCTAAAGGAACTCTTTAAAAAAAAGATTTTAAGTTTTGGAAACCCCAATGAAAAAGTAGCAACTGCACGGTTTCTACTGTCAGATTGGCTCTAAGTGCCAAAAAGTGCTGGAAACGGAGAGATAAGCCTATTTTTGCAACTTTGGTTAAAATATTAAATTTTTCATCACAGATGTGCCCAAGATGCCCAAAAGCGCTGGAAACGGTGAGATAAGCCTATTTTTGCAACTATGGTTAAAATCTTAAATTTTTCATCACAAATGTGCCCAATATGCGCAAAAGCGCTGGAAACGGTGAGAAAACCCTATTTTTGCAACTATGGTTAAAATCTTAAATTTTTCATCACAGATGTGCCCAATATGCGCAAAAGCGCTGGAAACGGTGAGAAAACCCCTATTTTTGCAACTATGGTTAAAATCTTAAATTTTTCATCACAGATGTGCCCAAGATGCGCAAAAGCGCTGGAAACGGTGAGATAAACCTATTTTTGCAACTATAATTAAAATCTTAAATTTTTCATCACAAATGTGCCCAAGATGCCCAAAGGCACTGGAAACTGTGAGATAAGCCTATTTTTGCAACTTTGGTTAAAATCTTCATTTTTTCATCACAGATATGCCCAAGGTGCACAAAAGTGCTGGAAACGGTGAGATAAGCCTAATTTTGCAACAATGTTTAAGGTTTGGAGGTTTCATAGACTAAAGTTGAAAATCAGTGGTTTGACTGCCATAATGAAATAGGGTCACTAATCAACGTGAGGCCTTCAGTCAAATTCCTTGATACTTAAAATGCATACAGTGGATTATAATAATGAAAAAGGATAATTTGAAATCTTGGTTTCAACTCTAGAGGAACTCTTTAAAAAAAAGTTTTGAAGTTTTGGAAACCCCAATGAAAAAGTAGCAACTGCACGGTTTCTACTGTCAGATTGGCTCTAAGTGCCAAAAAGTGCTGGAAACAGGGAGATAAGCCTATTTTTGCAACTTTGGTTAAAATCATAAATTTTTCATCACAGATGTGCCCAAGATGCGCAAAAGCGCTGGAAACGGTGAGATAAGCCTATTTTTGCAACTTTGGTTAAATCTTAAATTTTTCATCACAGATGTGCCCAAGATGCGCAAAAGCGCTGGAAACGGTGAGATAAGCCTATTTTTGCAACTTTGGTTAAAATCTTCATTTTTTCATCACAGATATGCCCAAGATGCACAAAAGTGCTGGAAACGGTGAGATAAGCCTAATTTTGCAACAATGTTTAAGGTTTGGAGGTTTCATAGACTAAAGTTGAAAATCTGTGGTTTGACTGCCATAATGAAATAGGGTCACTAATCAACGTGTTTTCTCAAAAGGCCTTCAGTCAAATTCCTTGATACTTAAAATGCATACAGTGGATTATAATAATGAAAAAGGATAATTTGAAATCTTGGTTTCAACTCTAAAGGAACTCTTTAAAAAAAAGATTTTAAGTTTTGGAAACCCCAATGAAAAAGTAGCAACTGCACGGTTTCTACTGTCAGATTGGCTCTAAGTGCCAAAAAGTGCTGGAAACGGAGAGATAAGCCTATTTTTGCAACTTTGGTTAAAATCTTAAATTTTTCATCACAAATGTGCCCAAGATGCCCAAAGGCACTGGAAACTGTGAGATAAGCCTATTTTTGCAACTTTGGTTAAAATCTTCATTTTTTCATCACAGATATGCCCAAGGTGCACAAAAGTGCTGGAAACGGTGAGATAAGCCTAATTTTGCAACAATGTTTAAGGTTTGGAGGTTTCATAGACTAAAGTTGAAAATCAGTGGTTTGACTGCCATAATGAAATAGGGTCACTAATCAACGTGTTTTCTCAAAAGGCCTTCAGTCAAATTCCTTGATACTTAAAATGCATACAGTGGATTATAATAATGAAAAAGGATAATTTGAAATCTTGGTTTCAACTCTAGAGGAACTCTTTAAAAAAAAGATTTGAAGTTTTGGAAACCCCAATGAAAAAGTAGCAACTGCACGGTTTCTACTGTCAGATTGGCTCTAAGTGCCAAAAAGTGCTGGAAACAGGGAGATAAGCCTATTTTTGCAACTTTGGTTAAAATCATACATTTTTCATCACAGATGTGCCCAAGATGCGCAAAAGCGCTGGAAACGGTGAGATAAGCCTATTTTTGCAACTTTGGTTAAATCTTAAATTTTTCATCACAGATGTGCCCAAGATGCGCAAAAGCGCTGGAAACGGTGAGATAAGCCTATTTTTGCAACTTTGGTTAAAATCTTCATTTTTTCATTACAGATATGCCCAAGATGCACAAAAGTGCTGGAAACGGTGAGATAAGCCTAATTTTGCAACAATGTTTAAGGTTTGGAGGTTTCATAGACTAAAGTTGAAAATCAATGGTTTGACTGCCATAATGAAATAGGGTCACTAATCAACGTGTTTTCTCAAAAGGCCTTCAGTCAAATTCCTTGATACTTAAAATGCATACAGTGGATTATAATAATGAAAAAGGATAATTTGAAATCTTGGTTTCAACTCTAAAGGAACTCTTTAAAAAAAAGATTTTAAGTTTTGGAAACCCCAATGAAAAAGTAGCAACTGCACGGTTTCTACTGTCAGATTGGCTCTAAGTGCCAAAAAGTGCTGGAAACGGAGAGATAAGCCTATTTTTGCAACTTTGGTTAAAATATTAAATTTTTCATCACAGATGTGCCTAAGATGCCCAAAAGCGCTGGAAACGGTGAGATAAGCCTATTTTTGCAACTATGGTTAAAATCTTAAATTTTTCATCACAGATGTGCCCAATATGCGCAAAAGCGCTGGAAACGGTGAGAAAACCCTATTTTTGCAACTATGGTTAAAATCTTAAATTTTTCATCACAGATGTGCCCAAGATGCGCAAAAGCGCTGGAAACGGTGAGATAAACCTATTTTTGCAACTATAATTAAAATCTTAAATTTTTCATCACAAATGTGCCCAAGATGCCCAAAGGCACTGGAAACTGTGAGATAAGCCTATTTTTGCAACTTTGGTTAAAATCTTCATTTTTTCATCACAGATATGCCCAAGCTGCACAAAAGTGCTGGAAACGGTGAGATAAGCCTAATTTTGCAACAATGTTTAAGGTTTGGAGGTTTCATAGACTAAAGTTAAAAATCAGTGGTTTGACTGCCATAATGAAATAGGGTCACTAATCAACGTGTTTTCTCAAAAGGCCTTCAGTCAAATTCCTTGATACTTAAAATGCATACAGTGGATTATAATAATGAAAAAGGATAATTTGAAATCTTGGTTTCAACTCTAAAGGAACTCTTTAAAAAAAAGATTTTAAGTTTTGGAAACCCCAATGAAAAAGTAGCAACTGCACGGTTTCTACTGTCAGATTGGCTCTAAGTGCCAAAAAGTGCTGGAAACGGAGAGATAAGCCTATTTTTGCAACTTTGGTTAAAATCTTAAATTTTTCATCACAGATTTGCCCAAGATGCCCAAAAGCGCTGGAAACGGTGAGATAAGCCTATTTTTGCAACTATGGTTAAAATCTTAAATTTTTCATCACAGATGTGCCCAATATGCGCAAAAGCGCTGGAAACGGTGAGAAAACCCCTATTTTTGCAACTATGGTTAAAATCTTAAATTTTTCATCACAGATGTGCCCAAGATGCGCAAAAGCGCTGGAAACGGTGAGATAAGCCTATTTTTGCAACTTTGGTTAAATCTTAAATTTTTCATCACAAATGTGCCCAAGATGCCCAAAGGCGCTGGAAACGGTGAGATAAGCCTATTTTTGCAACTTTGGTTAAAATCTTCATTTTTTCATCACAGATATGCCCAAGGTGCACAAAAGTGCTGGAAACGGTGAGATAAGCCTAATTTTGCAACAATGTTTAAGGTTTGGAGGTTTCATAGACTAAAGTTGAAAATCAGTGGTTTGACTGCCATAATGACATAGGGTCACTAATCAACGTGTTTTCTCAAAAGGCCTTCAGTCAAATTCCTTGATACTTAAAATGCATACAGTGGATTATAATAATGAAAAAGGATAATTTGAAATCTTGGTTTCAACTCTAAAGGAACTCTTTAAAAAAAAGATTTTAAGTTTTGGAAACCCCAATGAAAAAGTAGCAACTGCACGGTTTCTACTGTCAGATTGGCTCTAAGTGCCAAAAAGTGCTGGAAACGGAGAGATAAGCCTATTTTTGCAACTTTGGTTAAAATATTAAATTTTTCATCACAGATGTGCCTAAGATGCCCAAAAGCGCTGGAAACGGTGAGATAAGCCTATTTTTGCAACTATGGTTAAAATCTTAAATTTTTCATCACAGATGTGCCCAATATGCGCAAAAGCGCTGGAAACGGTGAGAAAACCCTATTTTTGCAACTATGGTTAAAATCTTAAATTTTTCATCACAGATGTGCCCAAGATGCGCAAAAGCGCTGGAAACGGTGAGATAAACCTATTTTTGCAACTATAATTAAAATCTTAAATTTTTCATCACAAATGTGCCCAAGATGCCCAAAGGCACTGGAAACTGTGAGATAAGCCTATTTTTGCAACTTTGGTTAAAATCTTCATTTTTTCATCACAGATATGCCCAAGCTGCACAAAAGTGCTGGAAACGGTGAGATAAGCCTAATTTTGCAACAATGTTTAAGGTTTGGAGGTTTCATAGACTAAAGTTGAAAATCAGTGGTTTGACTGCCATAATGAAATAGGGTCACTAATCAACGTGTTTTCTCAAATGGCCTTCAGTCAAATTCCTTGATACTTAAAATGCATACAGTGGATTATAATAATGAAAAAGGATAATTTGAAATCTTGGTTTCAACTCTAAAGGAACTCTTTAAAAAAAAGATTTTAAGTTTTGGAAACCCCAATGAAAAAGTAGCAACTGCACGGTTTCTACTGTCAGATTGGCTCTAAGTGCCAAAAAGTGCTGGAAACGGAGAGATAAGCCTATTTTTGCAACTTTGGTTAAAATCTTAAATTTTTCATCACAGATTTGCCCAAGATGCCCAAAAGCGCTGGAAACGGTGAGATAAGCCTATTTTTGCAACTATGGTTAAAATCTTAAATTTTTCATCACAGATGTGCCCAATATGCGCAAAAGCGCTGGAAACGGTGAGAAAACCCTATTTTTGCAACTATGGTTAAAATCTTAAATTTTTCATCACAGATGTGCCCAAGATGCGCAAAAGCGCTGAAAACGGTGAGATAAACCTATTTTTGCAACTATAATTAAAATCTTAAATTTTTCATCACAAATGTGCCCAAGATGCCCAAAGGCACTGGAAACTGTGAGATAAGCCTATTTTTGCAACTTTGGTTAAAATCTTCATTTTTTCATCACAGATATGCCCAAGGTGCACAAAAGTGCTGGAAACGGTGAGATAAGCCTAATTTTGCAACAATGTTTAAGGTTTGGAGGTTTCATAGACTAAAGTTGAAAATCAGTGGTTTGACTGCCATAATGAAATAGGGTCACTAATCAACGTGAGGCCTTCAGTCAAATTCCTTGATACTTAAAATGCATACAGTGGATTATAATAATGAAAAAGGATAATTTGAAATCTTGGTTTCAACTCTAGAGGAACTCTTTAAAAAAAAGTTTTGAAGTTTTGGAAACCCCAATGAAAAAGTAGCAACTGCACGGTTTCTACTGTCAGATTGGCTCTAAGTGCCAAAAAGTGCTGGAAACAGGGAGATAAGCCTATTTTTGCAACTTTGGTTAAAATCATAAATTTTTCATCACAGATGTGCCCAAGATGCGCAAAAGCGCTGGAAACGGTGAGATAAGCCTATTTTTGCAACTTTGGTTAAATCTTAAATTTTTCATCACAGATGTGCCCAAGATGCGCAAAAGCGCTGGAAACGGTGAGATAAGCCTATTTTTGCAACTTTGGTTAAAATCTTCATTTTTTCATCACAGATATGCCCAAGATGCACAAAAGTGCTGGAAACGGTGAGATAAGCCTAATTTTGCAACAATGTTTAAGGTTTGGAGGTTTCATAGACTAAAGTTGAAAATCAGTGGTTTGACTGCCATAATGAAATAGGGTCACTAATCAACGTGTTTTCTCAAAAGGCCTTCAGTCAAATTCCTTGATACTTAAAATGCATACAGTGGATTATAATAATGAAAAAGGATAATTTGAAATCTTGGTTTCAACTCTAAAGGAACTCTTTAAAAAAAAGATTTTAAGTTTTGGAAACCCCAATGAAAAAGTAGCAACTGCACGGTTTCTACTGTCAGATTGGCTCTAAGTGCCAAAAAGTGCTGGAAACGGAGAGATAAGCCTATTTTTGCAACTTTGGTTAAAATATTAAATTTTTCATCACAGATGTGCCCAAGATGCGCAAAAGCGCTGGAAACGGTGAGATAAGCCTATTTTTGCAACTTTGGTTAAATCTTAAATTTTTCATCACAGATGTGCCCAAGATGCGCAAAAGCGCTGGAAACGGTGAGATAAGCCTATTTTTGCAACTTTGGTTAAAATCTTCATTTTTTCATCACAGATATGCCCAAGATGCACAAAAGTGCTGGAAACGGTGAGATAAGCCTAATTTTGCAACAATGTTTAAGGTTTGGAGGTTTCATAGACTAAAGTTGAAAATCAGTGGTTTGACTGCCATAATGAAATAGGGTCACGAATCAACGTGTTTTCTCAAAAGGCCTTCAGTCAAATTCCTTGATACTTAAAATGCATACAGTGGATTATAATAATGAAAAAGGATAATCTGAAATCTTGGTTTCAACTCTAAAGGAACTCTTTAAAAAAAAGATTTTAAGTTTTGGAAACCCCAATGAAAAAGTAGCAACTGCACGGTTTCTACTGTCAGATTGGCTCTAAGTGCCAAAAAGTGCTGGAAACGGAGAGATAAGCCTATTTTTGCAACTTTGGTTAAAATCTTAAATTTTTCATCACAGATTTGCCCAAGATGCCCAAAAGCGCTGGAAACGGTGAGATAAGCCTATTTTTGCAACTATGGTTAAAATCTTAAATTTTTCATCACAGATGTGCCCAATATGCGCAAAAGCGCTGGAAACGGTGAGAAAACCCTATTTTTGCAACTATGGTTAAAATCTTAAATTTTTCATCACAGATGTGCCCAAGATGCGCAAAAGCGCTGGAAACGGTGAGATAAACCTATTTTTGCAACTATAATTAAAATCTTAAATTTTTCATCACAAATGTGCCCAAGATGCCCAAAGGCACTGGAAACTGTGAGATAAGCCTGTTTTTGCAACTTTGGTTAAAATCTTCATTTTTTCATCACAGATATGCCCAAGGTGCACAAAAGTGCTGGAAACGGTGAGATAAGCCTAATTTTGCAACAATGTTTAAGGTTTGGAGGTTTCATAGACTAAAGTTGAAAATCAGTGGTTTGACTGCCATAATGAAATAGGGTCACTAATCAACGTGTTTTCTCAAAAGGCCTTCAGTCAAATTCCTTGATACTTAAAATGCATACAGTGGATTATAATAATGAAAAAGGATAATTTGAAATCTTGGTTTCAACTCTAGAGGAACTCTTTAAAAAAAAGATTTTAAGTTTTGGAAACCCCAATGAAAAAGTAGCAACTGCACGGTTTCTACTGTCAGATTGGCTCTAAGTGCCAAAAAGTGCTGGAAACAGGGAGATAAGCCTATTTTTGCAACTTTGGTTAAAATCATAAATGTTTCATCACAGATGTGCCCAAGATGCGCAAAAGCGCTGGAAACGGTGAGATAAGCCTATTTTTGCAACTTTGGTTAAAATCTTCATTTTTTCATTACAGATATGCCCAAGATGCACAAAAGTGCTGGAAACGGTGAGATAAGCCTAATTTTGCAACAATGTTTAAGGTTTGGAGGTTTCATAGACTAAAGTTGAAAATCAGTGGTTTGACTGCCATAATGAAATAGGGTCACTAATCAACGTGTTTTCTCAAAAGGCCTTCAGTCAAATTCCTTGATACTTAAAATGCATACAGTGGATTATAATAATGAAAAAGGATAATTTGAAATCTTGGTTTCAACTCTAAAGGAACTCTTTAAAAAACAGATTTTAAGTTTTGGAAACCCCAATGAAAAAGTAGCAACTGCACGGTTTTTACTGTCAGATTGGCTCTAAGTGCCAAAAAGTGCTGGAAACAGGGAGATAAGCCTATTTTTGCAACTTTGGTTAAAATCATAAATTTTTCATCACAGATGTGCCCAAGATGCGCAAAAGCGCTGGAAACGGTGAGATAAGCCTATTTTTGCAACTTTGGTTAAATCTTAAATTTTTCATCACAGATGTGCCCAAGATGCGCAAAAGCGCTGGAAACGGTGAGATAAGCCTATTTTTGCAACTTTGGTTAAAATCTTCATTTTTTCATTACAGATATGCCCAAGATGCACAAAAGTGCTGGAAACGGTGAGATAAGCCTAATTTTGCAACAATGTTTAAGGTTTGGAGGTTTCATAGACTAAAGTTGAAAATCAGTGGTTTGACTGCCATAATGAAATAGGGTCACTAATCAACGTGTTTTCTCAAAAGGCCTTCAGTCAAATTCCTTGATACTTAAAATGCATACAGTGGATTATAATAATGAAAAAGGATAATTTGAAATCTTGGTTTCAACTCTAAAGGAACTCTTTAAAAAACAGATTTTAAGTTTTGGAAACCCCAATGAAAAAGTAGCAACTGCACGGTTTTTACTGTCAGATTGGCTCTAAGTGCCAAAAAGTGCTGGAAACGGGGAGATAAGCCTATTTTTGCAACAATGGTTAAAATCTTCAATTTTTCATCACAGATGTGCCCAAGATGCACAAAAGCGCTGGAAACGGTGAGATAAGCCTATTTTTGCAACTTTGGTTAAAATCTTAAATTTTTCATCACAGATGTGCCCAAGATGCGCAAAAGCGCTGGAAACGGTGAGATAAACCTATTTTTGCAACTATAATTAAAATCTTAAATTTTTCATCACAGATGTGCCCAAGATGCGCAAAAGCGCTGGAAACGGTGAGATAAGCCTATTTTTGCAACTTTGGTTAAATCTTAAATTTTTCATCACAGATGTGCCCAAGATGCGCAAAAGCGCTGGAAACGGTGAGATAAGCCTATTTTTGCAACTTTGGTTAAAATCTTCATTTTTTCATTACAGATATGCCCAAGATGCACAAAAGTGCTGGAAACGGTGAGATAAGCCTAATTTTGCAACAATGTTTAAGGTTTGGAGGTTTCATAGACTAAAGTTGAAAATCAATGGTTTGACTGCCATAATGAAATAGGGTCACTAATCAACGTGTTTTCTCAAAAGGCCTTCAGTCAAATTCCTTGATACTTAAAATGCATACAGTGGATTATAATAATGAAAAAGGATAATTTGAAATCTTGGTTTCAACTCTAAAGGAACTCTTTAAAAAAAAGATTTTAAGTTTTGGAAACCCCAATGAAAAAGTAGCAACTGCACGGTTTCTACTGTCAGATTGGCTCTAAGTGCCAAAAAGTGCTGGAAACGGAGAGATAAGCCTATTTTTGCAACTTTGGTTAAAATATTAAATTTTTCATCACAGATGTGCCTAAGATGCCCAAAAGCGCTGGAAACGGTGAGATAAGCCTATTTTTGCAACTATGGTTAAAATCTTAAATTTTTCATCACAGATGTGCCCAATATGCGCAAAAGCGCTGGAAACGGTGAGAAAACCCTATTTTTGCAACTATGGTTAAAATCTTAAATTTTTCATCACAGATGTGCCCAAGATGCGCAAAAGCGCTGGAA
The DNA here is from genome assembly GCF_947347685.1 of Pleuronectes platessa. NCBI lineage: Eukaryota > Metazoa > Chordata > Actinopteri > Pleuronectiformes > Pleuronectidae > Pleuronectes > Pleuronectes platessa. The sequence continues at coordinate 189,930 of NW_026518901.1, read as the reverse complement.
ACGGTGAGATAAACCTATTTTTGCAACTATAATTAAAATCTTAAATTTTTCATCACAAATGTGCCCAAGATGCCCAAAGGCACTGGAAACTGTGAGATAAGCCTATTTTTGCAACTTTGGTTAAATCTTAAATTTTTCATCACAGATGTGCCCAAGATGCGCAAAAGCGCTGGAAACGGTGAGATAAGCCTATTTTTGCAACTTTGGTTAAAATCTTCATTTTTTCATTACAGATATGCCCAAGATGCACAAAAGTGCTGGAAACGGTGAGATAAGCCTAATTTTGCAACAATGTTTAAGGTTTGGAGGTTTCATAGACTAAAGTTGAAAATCAGTGGTTTGACTGCCATAATGAAATAGGGTCACTAATCAACGTGTTTTCTCAAAAGGCCTTCAGTCAAATTCCTTGATACTTAAAATGCATACAGTGGATTATAATAATGAAAAAGGATAATTTGAAATCTTGGTTTCAACTCTAAAGGAACTCTTTAAAAAACAGATTTTAAGTTTTGGAAACCCCAATGAAAAAGTAGCAACTGCACGGTTTTTACTGTCAGATTGGCTCTAAGTGCCAAAAAGTGCTGGAAACGGGGAGATAAGCCTATTTTTGCAACAATGGTTAAAATCTTCAATTTTTCATCACAGATGTGCCCAAGATGCACAAAAGCGCTGGAAACGGTGAGATAAGCCTATTTTTGCAACTTTGGTTAAAATCTTAAATTTTTCATCACAGATGTGCCCAAGATGCGCAAAAGCGCTGGAAACGGTGAGATAAACCTATTTTTGCAACTATAATTAAAATCTTAAATTTTTCATCACAGATGTGCCCAAGATGCGCAAAAGCGCTGGAAACGGTGAGATAAGCCTATTTTTGCAACTTTGGTTAAATCTTAAATTTTTCATCACAGATGTGCCCAAGATGCGCAAAAGCGCTGGAAACGGTGAGATAAGCCTATTTTTGCAACTTTGGTTAAAATCTTCATTTTTTCATTACAGATATGCCCAAGATGCACAAAAGTGCTGGAAACGGTGAGATAAGCCTAATTTTGCAACAATGTTTAAGGTTTGGAGGTTTCATAGACTAAAGTTGAAAATCAATGGTTTGACTGCCATAATGAAATAGGGTCACTAATCAACGTGTTTTCTCAAAAGGCCTTCAGTCAAATTCCTTGATACTTAAAATGCATACAGTGGATTATAATAATGAAAAAGGATAATTTGAAATCTTGGTTTCAACTCTAAAGGAACTCTTTAAAAAAAAGATTTTAAGTTTTGGAAACCCCAATGAAAAAGTAGCAACTGCACGGTTTCTACTGTCAGATTGGCTCTAAGTGCCAAAAAGTGCTGGAAACGGAGAGATAAGCCTATTTTTGCAACTTTGGTTAAAATATTAAATTTTTCATCACAGATGTGCCTAAGATGCCCAAAAGCGCTGGAAACGGTGAGATAAGCCTATTTTTGCAACTATGGTTAAAATCTTAAATTTTTCATCACAGATGTGCCCAATATGCGCAAAAGCGCTGGAAACGGTGAGAAAACCCTATTTTTGCAACTATGGTTAAAATCTTAAATTTTTCATCACAGATGTGCCCAAGATGCGCAAAAGCGCTGGAAACGGTGAGATAAACCTATTTTTGCAACTATAATTAAAATCTTAAATTTTTCATCACAAATGTGCCCAAGATGCCCAAAGGCACTGGAAACTGTGAGATAAGCCTATTTTTGCAACTTTGGTTAAAATCTTCATTTTTTCATCACAGATATGCCCAAGCTGCACAAAAGTGCTGGAAACGGTGAGATAAGCCTAATTTTGCAACAATGTTTAAGGTTTGGAGGTTTCATAGACTAAAGTTGAAAATCAGTGGTTTGACTGCCATAATGAAATAGGGTCACTAATCAACGTGTTTTCTCAAAAGGCCTTCAGTCAAGTTCCTTGATACTTAAAATGCATACAGTGGATTATAATAATGAAAAAGGATAATTTGAAATCTTGGTTTCAACTCTAAAGGAACTCTTTAAAAAAAAGATTTTAAGTTTTGGAAACCCCAATGAAAAAGTAGCAACTGCACGGTTTCTACTGTCAGATTGGCTCTAAGTGCCAAAAAGTGCTGGAAACGGAGAGATAAGCCTATTTTTGCAACTTTGGTTAAAATCTTAAATTTTTCATCACAGATTTGCCCAAGATGCCCAAAAGCGCTGGAAACGGTGAGATAAGCCTATTTTTGCAACTATGGTTAAAATCTTAAATTTTTCATCACAGATGTGCCCAATATGCGCAAAAGCGCTGGAAACGGTGAGAAAACCCTATTTTTGCAACTATGGTTAAAATCTTAAATTTTTCATCACAGATGTGCCCAAGATGCGCAAAAGCGCTGGAAACGGTGAGATAAACCTATTTTTGCAACTATAATTAAAATCTTAAATTTTTCATCACAAATGTGCCCAAGATGCCCAAAGGCACTGGAAACTGTGAGATAAGCCTATTTTTGCAACTTTGGTTAAAATCTTCATTTTTTCATCACAGATATGCCCAAGGTGCACAAAAGTGCTGGAAACGGTGAGATAAGCCTAATTTTGCAACAATGTTTAAGGTTTGGAGGTTTCATAGACTAAAGTTGAAAATCAGTGGTTTGACTGCCATAATGAAATAGGGTCACTAATCAACGTGAGGCCTTCAGTCAAATTCCTTGATACTTAAAATGCATACAGTGGATTATAATAATGAAAAAGGATAATTTGAAATCTTGGTTTCAACTCTAGAGGAACTCTTTAAAAAAAAGTTTTGAAGTTTTGGAAACCCCAATGAAAAAGTAGCAACTGCACGGTTTCTACTGTCAGATTGGCTCTAAGTGCCAAAAAGTGCTGGAAACAGGGAGATAAGCCTATTTTTGCAACTTTGGTTAAAATCATAAATTTTTCATCACAGATGTGCCCAAGATGCGCAAAAGCGCTGGAAACGGTGAGATAAGCCTATTTTTGCAACTTTGGTTAAATCTTAAATTTTTCATCACAGATGTGCCCAAGATGCGCAAAAGCGCTGGAAACGGTGAGATAAGCCTATTTTTGCAACTTTGGTTAAAATCTTCATTTTTTCATCACAGATATGCCCAAGATGCACAAAAGTGCTGGAAACGGTGAGATAAGCCTAATTTTGCAACAATGTTTAAGGTTTGGAGGTTTCATAGACTAAAGTTGAAAATCAGTGGTTTGACTGCCATAATGAAATAGGGTCACTAATCAACGTGTTTTCTCAAAAGGCCTTCAGTCAAATTCCTTGATACTTAAAATGCATACAGTGGATTATAATAATGAAAAAGGATAATTTGAAATCTTGGTTTCAACTCTAAAGGAACTCTTTAAAAAAAAGATTTTAAGTTTTGGAAACCCCAATGAAAAAGTAGCAACTGCACGGTTTCTACTGTCAGATTGGCTCTAAGTGCCAAAAAGTGCTGGAAACGGAGAGATAAGCCTATTTTTGCAACTTTGGTTAAAATATTAAATTTTTCATCACAGATGTGCCCAAGATGCGCAAAAGCGCTGGAAACGGTGAGATAAGCCTATTTTTGCAACTTTGGTTAAATCTTAAATTTTTCATCACAGATGTGCCCAAGATGCGCAAAAGCGCTGGAAACGGTGAGATAAGCCTATTTTTGCAACTTTGGTTAAAATCTTCATTTTTTCATCACAGATATGCCCAAGATGCACAAAAGTGCTGGAAACGGTGAGATAAGCCTAATTTTGCAACAATGTTTAAGGTTTGGAGGTTTCATAGACTAAAGTTGAAAATCAGTGGTTTGACTGCCATAATGAAATAGGGTCACTAATCAACGTGTTTTCTCAAAAGGCCTTCAGTCAAATTCCTTGATACTTAAAATGCATACAGTGGATTATAATAATGAAAAAGGATAATTTGAAATCTTGGTTTCAACTCTAAAGGAACTCTTTAAAAAACAGATTTTAAGTTTTGGAAACCCCAATGAAAAAGTAGCAACTGCACGGTTTTTACTGTCAGATTGGCTCTAAGTGCCAAAAAGTGCTGGAAACGGGGAGATAAGCCTATTTTTGCAACAATGGTTAAAATCTTCAATTTTTCATCACAGATGTGCCCAAGATGCACAAAAGCGCTGGAAACGGTGAGATAAGCCTATTTTTGCAACTTTGGTTAAAATCTTAAATTTTTCATCACAGATGTGCCCAAGGTGCACAAAAGTGCTGGAAACGGTGAGATAAGCCTAATTTTGCAACAATGTTTAAGGTTTAGAGGTTTCATAGACTAAAGTTGAAAATCAGTGGTTTGACTGCCATAATGAAATAGGGTCACTAATCAACGTGTTTTCTCAAAAGGCCTTCAGTCAAATTCCTTGATACTTAAAATGCATACAGTGGATTATAATAATGAAAAAGGATAATTTGAAATCTTGGTTTCAACTCTAAAGGAACTCTTTAAAAAAAAGATTTTAAGTTTTGGAAACCCCAATGAAAAAGTAGCAACTGCACGGTTTCTACTGTCAGATTGGCTCTAAGTGCCAAAAAGTGCTGGAAACGGAGAGATAAGCCTATTTTTGCAACTTTGGTTAAAATCTTAAATTTTTCATCACAGATTTGCCCAAGATGCCCAAAAGCGCTGGAAACGGTGAGATAAGCCAATTTTTGCAACTATGGTTAAAATCTTAAATTTTTCATCACAGATGTGCCCAATATGCGCAAAAGCGCTGGAAACGGTGAGAAAACCCTATTTTTGCAACTATGGTTAAAATCTTAAATTTTTCATCACAGATGTGCCCAAGATGCGCAAAAGCGCTGGAAACGGTGAGATAAACCTATTTTTGCAACTATAATTAAAATCTTAAATTTTTCATCACAAATGTGCCCAAGATGCCCAAAGGCACTGGAAACTGTGAGATAAGCCTCTTTTTGCAACTTTGGTTAAAATCATAAATTTTTCATCACAGATGTGCCCAAGATGCGCAAAAGCGCTGGAAACGGTGAGATAAGCCTATTTTTGCAACTTTGGTTAAATCTTAAATTTTTCATCACAGATGTGCCCAAGATGCGCAAAAGCGCTGGAAACGGTGAGATAAGCCTATTTTTGCAACTTTGGTTAAAATCTTCATTTTTTCATTACAGATATGCCCAAGATGCACAAAAGTGCTGGAAACGGTGAGATAAGCCTAATTTTGCAACAATGTTTAAGGTTTGGAGGTTTCATAGACTAAAGTTGAAAATCAGTGGTTTGACTGCCATAATGAAATAGGGTCACTAATCAACGTGAGGCCTTCAGTCAAATTCCTTGATACTTAAAATGCATACAGTGGATTATAATAATGAAAAAGGATAATTTGAAATCTTGGTTTCAACTCTAAAGGAACTCTTTAAAAAACAGATTTTAAGTTTTGGAAACCCCAATGAAAAAGTAGCAACTGCACGGTTTTTACTGTCAGATTGGCTCTAAGTGCCAAAAAGTGCTGGAAACGGGGAGATAAGCCTATTTTTGCAACAATGGTTAAAATCTTCAATTTTTCATCACAGATGTGCCCAAGATGCACAAAAGCGCTGGAAACGGTGAGATAAGCCTATTTTTGCAACTTTGGTTAAAATCTTAAATTTTTCATCACAGATGTGCCCAAGATGCGCAAAAGCGCTGGAAACGGTGAGATAAACCTATTTTTGCAACTATAATTAAAATCTTAAATTTTTCATCACAAATGTGCCCAAGATGCCCAAAGGCGCTGGAAACGGTGAGATAAGCCTATTTTTGCAACTTTGGTTAAAATCTTCATTTTTTCATCACAGATATGCCCAAGGTGCACAAAAGTGCTGGAAACGGTGAGATAAGCCTAATTTTGCAACAATGTTTAAGGTTTGGAGGTTTCATAGACTAAAGTTGAAAATCAGTGGTTTGACTGCCATAATGAAATAGGGTCACTAATCAACGTGAGGCCTTCAGTCAAATTCCTTGATACTTAAAATGCATACAGTGGATTATAATAATGAAAAAGGATAATTTGAAATCTTGGTTTCAACTCTAGAGGAACTCTTTAAAAAAAAGTTTTGAAGTTTTGGAAACCCCAATGAAAAAGTAGCAACTGCACGGTTTCTACTGTCAGATTGGCTCTAAGTGCCAAAAAGTGCTGGAAACAGGGAGATAAGCCTATTTTTGCAACTTTGGTTAAAATCATAAATTTTTCATCACAGATGTGCCCAATATGCGCAAAAGCGCTGGAAACGGTGAGATAAGCCTATTTTTGCAACTTTGGTTAAATCTTAAATTTTTCATCACAGATGTGCCCAAGATGCGCAAAAGCGCTGGAAACGGTGAGATAAGCCTATTTTTGCAACTTTGGTTAAAATCTTCATTTTTTCATCACAGATATGCCCAAGATGCACAAAAGTGCTGGAAACGGTGAGATAAGCCTAATTTTGCAACAATGTTTAAGGTTTGGAGGTTTCATAGACTAAAGTTGAAAATCAGTGGTTTGACTGCCATAATGAAATAGGGTCACTAATCAACGTGTTTTCTCAAAAGGCCTTCAGTCAAATTCCTTGATACTTAAAATGCATACAGTGGATTATAATAATGAAAAAGGATAATTTGAAATCTTGGTTTCAACTCTAAAGGAACTCTTTAAAAAAAAGATTTTAAGTTTTGGAAACCCCAATGAAAAAGTAGCAACTGCACGGTTTCTACTGTCAGATTGGCTCTAAGTGCCAAAAAGTGCTGGAAACGGAGAGATAAGCCTATTTTTGCAACTTTGGTTAAAATATTAAATTTTTCATCACAGATGTGCCCAAGATGCCCAAAAGCGCTGGAAACGGTGAGATAAGCCTATTTTTGCAACTTTGGTTAAAATCTTAAATTTTTCATCACAGATGTGCCCAATATGCGCAAAAGCGCTGGAAACGGTGAGAAAACCCTATTTTTGCAACTATGGTTAAAATCTTAAATTTTTCATCACAGATGTGCCCAAGATGCGCAAAAGCGCTGGAAACGGTGAGATAAACCTATTTTTGCAACTATAATTAAAATCTTAAATTTTTCATCACAAATGTGCCCAAGATGCCCAAAGGCACTGGAAACTGTGAGATAAGCCTATTTTTGCAACTTTGGTTAAAATCTTAAATTTTTCATCACAGATGTGCCCAATATGCGCAAAAGCGCTGGAAACGGTGAGAAAACCCTATTTTTGCAACTATGGTTAAAATCTTAAATTTTTCATCACAGATGTGCCCAAGATGCGCAAAAGCGCTGGAAACGGTGAGATAAACCTATTTTTGCAACTATAATTAAAATCTTAAATTTTTCATCACAAATGTGCCCAAGATGCCCAAAGGCACTGGAAACTGTGAGATAAGCCTGTTTTTGCAACTTTGGTTAAAATCTTCATTTTTTCATCACAGATATGCCCAAGGTGCACAAAAGTGCTGGAAACGGTGAGATAAGCCTAATTTTGCAACAATGTTTAAGGTTTGGAGGTTTCATAGACTAAAGTTGAAAATCAGTGGTTTGACTGCCATAATGAAATAGGGTCACTAATCAACGTGTTTTCTCAAAAGGCCTTCAGTCAAATTCCTTGATACTTAAAATGCATACAGTGGATTATAATAATGAAAAAGGATAATTTGAAATCTTGGTTTCAACTCTAGAGGAACTCTTTAAAAAAAAGATTTGAAGTTTTGGAAACCCCAATGAAAAAGTAGCAACTGCACGGTTTCTACTGTCAGATTGGCTCTAAGTGCCAAAAAGTGCTGGAAACAGGGAGATAAGCCTATTTTTGCAACTTTGGTTAAAATCATACATTTTTCATCACAGATGTGCCCAAGATGCGCAAAAGCGCTGGAAACGGTGAGATAAGCCTATTTTTGCAACTTTGGTTAAATCTTAAATTTTTCATCACAGATGTGCCCAAGATGCGCAAAAGCGCTGGAAACGGTGAGATAAGCCTATTTTTGCAACTTTGGTTAAAATCTTCATTTTTTCATCACAGATATGCCCAAGATGCACAAAAGTGCTGGAAACGGTGAGATAAGCCTAATTTTGCAACAATGTTTAAGGTTTGGAGGTTTCATAGACTAAAGTTGAAAATCAGTGGTTTGACTGCCATAATGAAATAGGGTCACTAATCAACGTGTTTTCTCAAAAGGCCTTCAGTCAAATTCCTTGATACTTAAAATGCATACAGTGGATTATAATAATGAAAAAGGATAATTTGAAATCTTGGTTTCAACTCTAAAGGAACTCTTTAAAAAAAAGATTTTAAGTTTTGGAAACCCCAATGAAAAAGTAGCAACTGCACGGTTTCTACTGTCAGATTGGCTCTAAGTGCCAAAAAGTGCTGGAAACGGAGAGATAAGCCTATTTTTGCAACTTTGGTTAAAATATTAAATTTTTCATCACAGATGTGCCTAAGATGCCCAAAAGCGCTGGAAACGGTGAGATAAGCCTATTTTTGCAACTTTGGTTAAAATCTTCATTTTTTCATCACAGATATGCCCAAGGTGCACAAAAGTGCTGGAAACGGTGAGATAAGCCTAATTTTGCAACAATGTTTAAGGTTTGGAGGTTTCATAGACTAAAGTCGAAAATCAGTGGTTTGACTGCCATAATGAAATAGGGTCACTAATCAACGTGTTTTCTCAAAAGGCCTTCAGTCAAATTCCTTGATACTTAAAATGCATACAGTGGATTATAATAATGAAAAAGGATAATTTGAAATCTTGGTTTCAACTCTAAAGGAACTCTTTAAAAAAAAGATTTTAAGTTTTGGAAACCCCAATGAAAAAGTAGCAACTGCACGGTTTCTACTGTCAGATTGGCTCTAAGTGCCAAAAAGTGCTGGAAACGGAGAGATAAGCCTATTTTTGCAACTTTGGTTAAAATCTTAAATTTTTCATCACAGATTTGCCCAAGATGCCCAAAAGCGCTGGAAACGGTGAGATAAGCCTATTTTTGCAACTATGGTTAAAATCTTAAATTTTTCATCACAGATGTGCCCAATATGCGCAAAAGCGCTGGAAACGGTGAGAAAACCCTATTTTTGCAACTATGGTTAAAATCTTAAATTTTTCATCACAGATGTGCCCAAGATGCGCAAAAGCGCTGGAAACGGTGAGATAAACCTATTTTTGCAACTATAATTAAAATCTTAAATTTTTCATCACAAATGTGCCCAAGATGCCCAAAGGCACTGGAAACTGTGAGATAAGCCTATTTTTGCAACTTTGGTTAAAATCTTCATTTTTTCATCACAGATATGCCCAAGGTGCACAAAAGTGCTGGAAACGGTGAGATAAGCCTAATTTTGCAACAATGTTTAAGGTTTGGAGGTTTCATAGACTAAAGTTGAAAATCAGTGGTTTGACTGCCATAATGAAATAGGGTCACTAATCAACGTGAGGCCTTCAGTCAAATTCCTTGATACTTAAAATGCATACAGTGGATTATAATAATGAAAAAGGATAATTTGAAATCTTGGTTTCAACTCTAGAGGAACTCTTTAAAAAAAAGTTTTGAAGTTTTGGAAACCCCAATGAAAAAGTAGCAACTGCACGGTTTCTACTGTCAGATTGGCTCTAAGTGCCAAAAAGTGCTGGAAACAGGGAGATAAGCCTATTTTTGCAACTTTGGTTAAAATCATAAATTTTTCATCACAGATGTGCCCAAGATGCGCAAAAGCGCTGGAAACGGTGAGATAAGCCTATTTTTGCAACTTTGGTTAAATCTTAAATTTTTCATCACAGATGTGCCCAAGATGCGCAAAAGCGCTGGAAACGGTGAGATAAGCCTATTTTTGCAACTTTGGTTAAAATCTTCATTTTTTCATCACAGATATGCCCAAGATGCACAAAAGTGCTGGAAACGGTGAGATAAGCCTAATTTTGCAACAATGTTTAAGGTTTGGAGGTTTCATAGACTAAAGTTGAAAATCAGTGGTTTGACTGCCATAATGAAATAGGGTCACTAATCAACGTGTTTTCTCAAAAGGCCTTCAGTCAAATTCCTTGATACTTAAAATGCATACAGTGGATTATAATAATGAAAAAGGATAATTTGAAATCTTGGTTTCAACTCTAAAGGAACTCTTTAAAAAAAAGATTTTAAGTTTTGGAAACCCCAATGAAAAAGTAGCAACTGCACGGTTTCTACTGTCAGATTGGCTCTAAGTGCCAAAAAGTGCTGGAAACGGAGAGATAAGCCTATTTTTGCAACTTTGGTTAAAATATTAAATTTTTCATCACAGATGTGCCCAAGATGCCCAAAAGCGCTGGAAACGGTGAGATAAGCCTATTTTTGCAACTATGGTTAAAATCTTAAATTTTTCATCACAGATGTGCCCAAGATGCGCAAAAGCGCTGGAAACGGTGAGATAAACCTATTTTTGCAACTATAATTAAAATCTTAAATTTTTCATCACAAATGTGCCCAAGATGCCCAAAGGCACTGGAAACTGTGAGATAAGCCTATTTTTGCAACTTTGGTTAAAATCTTCATTTTTTCATCACAGATATGCCCAAGGTGCACAAAAGTGCTGGAAACGGTGAGATAAGCCTAATTTTGCAACAATGTTTAAGGTTTGGAGGTTTCATAGACTAAAGTTGAAAATCAGTGGTTTGACTGCCATAATGAAATAGGGTCACTAATCAACGTGTTTTCTCAAAAGGCCTTCAGTCAAATTCCTTTATACTTAAAATGCATACAGTGGATTATAATAATGAAAAAGGATAATTTGAAATCTTGGTTTCAACTCTAGAGGAACTCTTTAAAAAAAAGATTTGAAGTTTTGGAAACCCCAATGAAAAAGTAGCAACTGCACGGTTTCTACTGTCAGATTGGCTCTAAGTGCCAAAAAGTGCTGGAAACAGGGAGATAAGCCTATTTTTGCAACTTTGGTTAAAATCTTAAATTTTTCATCACAGATGTGCCCAAGATGCCCAAAAGCGCTGGAAACGGGGAGATAAGCCTTTTTTTGCAACTTTAGTTAAAATCTTAAATTTTTCATCACAGATGTGCCCAAGATGCGCAAAAGCGCTGGAAACGGTGAGATAAACCTATTTTTGCAACTATAATTAAAATCTTAAATTTTTCATCACAAATGTGCCCAAGATGCCCAAAGGCGCTGGAAACGGTGAGATAAGCCTATTTTTGCAACTTTGGTTAAAATCTTCATTTTTTCATCACAGATATGCCCAAGGTGCACAAAAGTGCTGGAAACGGTGAGATAAGCCTAATTTTGCAACAATGTTTAAGGTTTGGAGGTTTCATAGACTAAAGTTGAAAATCAGTGGTTTGACTGCCATAATGACATAGGGTCACTAATCAACGTGTTTTCTCAAAAGGCCTTCAGTCAAATTCCTTGATACTTAAAATGCATACAGTGGATTATAATAATGAAAAAGGATAATTTGAAATCTTGGTTTCAACTCTAAAGGAACTCTTTAAAAAAAAGATTTTAAGTTTTGGAAACCCCAATGAAAAAGTAGCAACTGCACGGTTTCTACTGTCAGATTGGCTCTAAGTGCCCAAAAGCGCTGGAAACGGTGAGATAAGCCTATTTTTGCAACTATGGTTAAAATCTTAAATTTTTCATCACAGATGTGCCCAATATGCGCAAAAGCGCTGGAAACGGTGAGAAAACCCTATTTTTGCAACTATGGTTAAAATCTTAAATTTTTCATCACAGATGTGCCCAAGATGCGCAAAAGCGCTGGAAACGGTGAGATAAGCCTATTTTTGCAACTTTGGTTAAAATCTTCATTTTTTCATCACAGATATGCCCAAGGTGCACAAAAGTGCTGGAAACGGTGAGATAAGCCTAATTTTGCAACAATGTTTAAGGTTTGGAGGTTTCATAGACTAAAGTTGAAAATCAGTGGTTTGACTGCCATAATGACATAGGGTCACTAATCAACGTGTTTTCTCAAAAGGCCTTCAGTCAAATTCCTTGATACTTAAAATGCATACAGTGGATTATAATAATGAAAAAGGATAATTTGAAATCTTGGTTTCAACTCTAAAGGAACTCTTTAAAAAAAAGATTTTAAGTTTTGGAAACCCCAATGAAAAAGAAGCAACTGCACGGTTTCTACTGTCAGATTGGCTCTAAGTGCCAAAAAGTGCTGGAAACGGAGAGATAAGCCTATTTTTGCAACTTTGGTTAAAATCTTAAATTTTTCATAACAGATTTGCCCAAGATGCCCAAAAGCGCTGGAAACGGTGAGATAAGCCTATTTTTGCAACTATGGTTAAAATCTTAAATTTTTCATCACAGATGTGCCCAATATGCGCAAAAGCGCTGGAAACGGTGAGAAAACCCTATTTTTGCAACTATGGTTAAAATCTTAAATTTTTCATCACAGATGTGCCCAAGATGCGCAAAAGCGCTGGAAACGGTGAGATAAACCTATTTTTGCAACTATAATTAAAATCTTAAATTTTTCATCACAAATGTGCCCAAGATGCCCAAAGGCACTGGAAACTGTGAGATAAGCCTATTTTTGCAACTTTGGTTAAAATCTTCATTTTTTCATCACAGATATGCCCAAGGTGCACAAAAGTGCTGGAAACGGTGAGATAAGCCTAATTTTGCAACAATGTTTAAGGTTTGGAGTTTTCATAGACTAAAGTTGAAAATCAGTGGTTTGACTGCCATAATGAAATAGGGTCACTAATCAACGTGTTTTCTCAAAAGGCCTTCAGTCAAATTCCTTGATACTTAAAATGCATACAGTGGATTATAATAATGAAAAAGGATAATTTGAAATCTTGGTTTCAACTCTAGAGGAACTCTTTAAAAAAAAGATTTGAAGTTTTGGAAACCCCAATGAAAAAGTAGCAACTGCACGGTTTCTACTGTCAGATTGGCTCTAAGTGCCAAAAAGTGCTGGAAACAGGGAGATAAGCCTATTTTTGCAACTTTGGTTAAAATCTTAAATTTTTCATCACAGATGTGCCCAAGATGCCCAAAAGCGCTGGAAACGGGGAGATAAGCCTTTTTTTGCAACTTTGGTTAAAATCTTAAATTTTTCATCACAGATGTGCCTAAGATGCCCAAAAGCGCTGGAAACGGTGAGATAAGCCTATTTTTGCAACTATGGTTAAAATCTTAAATTTTTCATCACAGATGTGCCCAATATGCGCAAAAGCGCTGGAAACGGTGAGAAAACCCTATTTTTGCAACTATGGTTAAAATCTTAAATTTTTCATCACAGATGTGCCCAAGATGCGCAAAAGCGCTGGAAACGGTGAGATAAACCTATTTTTGCAACTATAATTAAAATCTTAAATTTTTCATCACAAATGTGCCCAAGATGCCCAAAGGCACTGGAAACTGTGAGATAAGCCTATTTTTGCAACTTTGGTTAAAATCTTCATTTTTTCATCACAGATATGCCCAAGGTGCACAAAAGTGCTGGAAACGGTGAGATAAGCCTAATTTTGCAACAATGTTTAAGGTTTGGAGGTTTCATAGACTAAAGTTGAAAATCAGTGGTTTGACTGCCATAATGAAATAGGGTCACTAATCAACGTGTTTTCTCAAAAGGCCTTCAGTCAAATTCCTTGATACTTAAAATGCATACAGTGGATTATAATAATGAAAAAGGATAATTTGAAATCTTGGTTTCAACTCTAGAGGAACTCTTTAAAAAAAAGATTTGAAGTTTTGGAAACCCCAATGAAAAAGTAGCAACTGCATGGTTTCTACTGTCAGATTGGCTCTAAGTGCCAAAAAGTGCTGGAAACGGAGAGATAAGCCTATTTTTGCAACTTTGGTTAAAATATTAAATTTTTCATCACAGATGTGCCTAAGATGCCCAAAAGCGCTGGAAACGGTGAGATAAGCCTATTTTTGCAACTATGGTTAAAATCTTAAATTTTTCATCACAGATAAGCCCAATATGCGCAAAAGCGCTGGAAACGGTGAGAAAACCCTATTTTTGCAACTATGGTTAAAATCTTAAATTTTTCATCACAGATGTGCCCAAGATGCGCAAAAGCGCTGGAAACGGTGAGATAAACCTATTTTTGCAACTATAATTAAAATCTTAAATTTTTCATCACAAATGTGCCCAAGATGCCCAAAGGCACTGGAAACTGTGAGATAAGCCTATTTTTGCAACTTTGGTTAAAATCTTCATTTTTTCATCACAGATATGCCCAAGGTGCACAAAAGTGCTGGAAACGGTGAGATAAGCCTAATTTTGCAACAATGTTTAAGGTTTGGAGGTTTCATAGACTAAAGTTGAAAATCAGTGGTTTGACTGCCATAATGAAATAGGGTCACTAATCAACGTGTTTTCTCAAAAGGCCTTCAGTCAAATTCCTTGATACTTAAAATGCATACAGTGGATTATAATAATGAAAAAGGATAATTTGAAATCTTGGTTTCAACTCTAGAGGAACTCTTTAAAAAAAAGATTTGAAGTTTTGGAAACCCCAATGAAAAAGTAGCAACTGCATGGTTTCTACTGTCAGATTGGCTCTAAGTGCCAAAAAGTGCTGGAAACAGGGAGATAAGCCTATTTTTGCAACTTTGGTTAAAATATTAAATTTTTCATCACAGATGTGCCCAAGATGCCCAAAAGCGCTGGAAACGGTGAGATAAGCCTAATTTTGCAACAATGTTTAAGGTTTGGAGGTTTCCTAGACTAAAGTTGAAAATCAGTGGTTTGACTGCCATAATGAAATAGGGTCACTAATCAACGTGTTTTCTCAAAAGGCCTTCAGTCAAATTCCTTGATACTTAAAATGCATACAGTGGATTATAATAATGAAAAAGGATAATTTGAAATCTTGGTTTCAACTCTAAAGGAACTCTTTAAAAAAAAGATTTTAAGTTTTGGAAACCCCAATGAAAAAGTAGCAACTGCACGGTTTCTACTGTCAGATTGGCTCTAAGTGCCAAAAAGTGCTGGAAACGGAGAGATAAGCCTATTTTTGCAACTTTGGTTAAAATCTTAAATTTTTCATCACAGATTTGCCCAAGATGCCCAAAAGCGCTGGAAACGGTGAGATAAGCCTATTTTTGCAACTATGGTTAAAATCTTAAATTTTTCATCACAGATGTGCCCAATATGCGCAAAAGCGCTGGAAACGGTGAGAAAACCCTATTTTTGCAACTATGGTTAAAATCTTAAATTTTTCATCACAGATGTGCCCAAGATGCGCAAAAGCGCTGGAAACGGTGAGATAAACCTATTTTTGCAACTATAATTAAAATCTTAAATTTTTCATCACAAATGTGCCCAAGATGCCCAAAGGCACTGGAAACTGTGAGATAAGCCTATTTTTGCAACTTTGGTTAAAATCTTCATTTTTTCATCACAGATATGCCCAAGGTGCACAAAAGTGCTGGAAACGGTGAGATAAGCCTAATTTTGCAACAATGTTTAAGGTTTGGAGGTTTCATAGACTAAAGTTGAAAATCAGTGGTTTGACTGCCATAATGAAATAGGGTCACTAATCAACGTGAGGCCTTCAGTCAAATTCCTTGATACTTAAAATGCATACAGTGGATTATAATAATGAAAAAGGATAATTTGAAATCTTGGTTTCAACTCTAGAGGAACTCTTTAAAAAAAAGATTTGAAGTTTTGGAAACCCCAATGAAAAAGTAGCAACTGCACGGTTTCTACTGTCAGATTGGCTCTAAGTGCCAAAAAGTGCTGGAAAGAGGGAGATAAGCCTATTTTTGCAACTTTGGTTAAAATCATAAATTTTTCATCACAGATGTGCCCAATATGCGCAAAAGCGCTGGAAACGGTGAGAAAACCCTATTTTTGCAACTATGGTTAAAATCTTAAATTTTTCATCACAGATGTGCCCAAGATGCGCAAAAGCGCTGGAAACGGTGAGATAAACCTATTTTTGCAACTATAATTAAAATCTTAAATTTTTCATCACAAATGTGCCCAAGATGCCCAAAGGCACTGGAAACTGTGAGATAAGCCTATTTTTGCAACTTTGGTTAAAATCTTCATTTTTTCATCACAGATATGCCCAAGGTGCACAAAAGTGCTGGAAACGGTGAGATAAGCCTAATTTTGCAACAATGTTTAAGGTTTGGAGGTTTCATAGACTAAAGTTGAAAATCAGTGGTTTGACTGCCATAATGAAATAGGGTCACTAATCAACGTGTTTTCTCAAAAGGCCTTCAGTCAAATTCCTTGATACTTAAAATGCATACAGTGGATTATAATAATGAAAAAGGATAATTTGAAATCTTGGTTTCAACTCTAGAGGAACTCTTTAAAAAAAAGATTTGAAGTTTTGGAAACCCCAATGAAAAAGTAGCAACTGCACGGTTTCTACTGTCAGATTGGCTCTAAGTGCCAAAAAGTGCTGGAAACAGGGAGATAAGCCTATTTTTGCAACTTTGGTTAAAATCATAAATTTTTCATCACAGATGTGCCCAAGATGCGCAAAAGCGCTGGAAACGGTGAGATAAGCCTATTTTTGCAACTTTGGTAAATCTTAAATTTTTCATCACAGATGTGCCCAAGATGCGCAAAAGCGCTGGAAACGGTGAGATAAGCCTATTTTTGCAACTTTGGTTAAAATCTTCATTTTTTCATTACAGATATGCCCAAGATGCACAAAAGTGCTGGAAACGGTGAGATAAGCCTAATTTTGCAACAATGTTTAAGGTTTGGAGGTTTCATAGACTAAAGTTGAAAATCAATGGTTTGACTGCCATAATGAAATAGGGTCACTAATCAACGTGTTTTCTCAAAAGGCCTTCAGTCAAATTCCTTGATACTTAAAATGCATACAGTGGATTATAATAATGAAAAAGGATAATTTGAAATCTTGGTTTCAACTCTAAAGGAACTCTTTAAAAAAAAGATTTTAAGTTTTGGAAACCCCAATGAAAAAGTAGCAACTGCACGGTTTCTACTGTCAGATTGGCTCTAAGTGCCAAAAAGTGCTGGAAACGGAGAGATAAGCCTATTTTTGCAACTTTGGTTAAAATCTTAAATTTTTCATCACAGATGTGCCCAATATGCGCAAAAGCGCTGGAAACGGTGAGAAAACCCTATTTTTGCAACTATGGTTAAAATCTTAAATTTTTCATCACAGATGTGCCCAAGATGCGCAAAAGCGCTGGAAACGGTGAGATAAACCTATTTTTGCAACTATAATTAAAATCTTAAATTTTTCATCACAAATGTGCCCAAGATGCCCAAAGGCACTGGAAACTGTGAGATAAGCCTATTTTTGCAACTTTGGTTAAAATCTTCATTTTTTCATCACAGATATGCCCAAGGTGCACAAAAGTGCTGGAAACGGTGAGATAAGCCTAATTTTGCAACAATGTTTAAGGTTTGGAGGTTTCATAGACTAAAGTTGAAAATCAGTGGTTTGACTGCCATAATGAAATAGGGTCACTAATCAACGTGTTTTCTCAAAAGGCCTTCAGTCAAATTCCTTGATACTTAAAATGCATACAGTGGATTATAATAATGAAAAAGGATAATTTGAAATCTTGGTTTCAACTCTAGAGGAACTCTTTAAAAAAAAGATTTGAAGTTTTGGAAACCCCAATGAAAAAGTAGCAACTGCACGGTTTCTACTGTCAGATTGGCTCTAAGTGCCAAAAAGTGCTGGAAACAGGGAGATAAGCCTATTTTTGCAACTTTGGTTAAAATCATAAATTTTTCATCACAGATGTGCCCAAGATGCGCAAAAGCGCTGGAAACGGTGAGATAAGCCTATTTTTGCAACTTTGGTTAAATCTTAAATTTTTCATCACAGATGTGCCCAAGATGCGCAAAAGCGCTGGAAACGGTGAGATAAGCCTATTTTTGCAACTTTGGTTAAAATCTTCATTTTTTCATTACAGATATGCCCAAGATGCACAAAAGTGCTGGAAACGGTGAGATAAGCCTAATTTTGCAACAATGTTTAAGGTTTGGAGGTTTCATAGACTAAAGTTGAAAATCAATGGTTTGACTGCCATAATGAAATAGGGTCACTAATCAACGTGTTTTCTCAAAAGGCCTTCAGTCAAATTCCTTGATACTTAAAATGCATACAGTGGATTATAATAATGAAAAAGGATAATTTGAAATCTTGGTTTCAACTCTAAAGGAACTCTTTAAAAAAAAGATTTTAAGTTTTGGAAACCCCAATGAAAAAGTAGCAACTGCACGGTTTCTACTGTCAGATTGGCTCTAAGTGCCAAAAAGTGCTGGAAACGGAGAGATAAGCCTATTTTTGCAACTTTGGTTAAAATATTAAATTTTTCATCACAGATGTGCCTAAGATGCCCAAAAGCGCTGGAAACGGTGAGATAAGCCTATTTTTGCAACTATGGTTAAAATCTTAAATTTTTCATCACAGATGTGCCCAATATGCGCAAAAGCGCTGGAAACGGTGATAAAACCCTATTTTTGCAACTATGGTTAAAATCTTAAATTTTTCATCACAGATGTGCCCAAGATGCGCAAAAGCGCTGGAAACGGTGAGATAAACCTATTTTTGCAACTATAATTAAAATCTTAAATTTTTCATCACAAATGTGCCCAAGATGCCCAAAGGCACTGGAAACTGTGAGATAAGCCTATTTTTGCAACTTTGGTTAAAATCTTCATTTTTTCATCACAGATATGCCCAAGGTGCACAAAAGTGCTGGAAACGGTGAGATAAGCCTAATTTTGCAACAATGTTTAAGGTTTGGAGGTTTCATAGACTAAAGTTGAAAATCAGTGGTTTGACTGCCATAATGAAATAGGGTCACTAATCAACGTGAGGCCTTCAGTCAAATTCCTTGATACTTAAAATGCATACAGTGGATTATAATAATGAAAAAGGATAATTTGAAATCTTGGTTTCAACTCTAGAGGAACTCTTTAAAAAAAAGTTTTGAAGTTTTGGAAACCCCAATGAAAAAGTAGCAACTGCACGGTTTCTACTGTCAGATTGGCTCTAAGTGCCAAAAAGTGCTGGAAACAGGGAGATAAGCCTATTTTTGCAACTTTGGTTAAAATCATAAATTTTTCATCACAGATGTGCCCAAGATGCGCAAAAGCGCTGGAAACGGTGAGATAAGCCTATTTTTGCAACTTTGGTTAAATCTTAAATTTTTCATCACAGATGTGCCCAAGATGCGCAAAAGCGCTGGAAACGGTGAGATAAGCCTATTTTTGCAACTTTGGTTAAAATCTTCATTTTTTCATCACAGATATGCCCAAGATGCACAAAAGTGCTGGAAACGGTGAGATAAGCCTAATTTTGCAACAATGTTTAAGGTTTGGAGGTTTCATAGACTAAAGTTGAAAATCAGTGGTTTGACTGCCATAATGAAATAGGGTCACTAATCAACGTGTTTTCTCAAAAGGCCTTCAGTCAAATTCCTTGATACTTAAAATGCATACAGTGGATTATAATAATGAAAAAGGATAATTTGAAATCTTGGTTTCAACTCTAAAGGAACTCTTTAAAAAAAAGATTTTAAGTTTTGGAAACCCCAATGAAAAAGTAGCAACTGCACGGTTTCTACTGTCAGATTGGCTCTAAGTGCCAAAAAGTGCTGGAAACGGAGAGATAAGCCTATTTTTGCAACTTTGGTTAAAATATTAAATTTTTCATCACAGATGTGCCCAAGATGCGCAAAAGCGCTGGAAACGGTGAGATAAGCCTATTTTTGCAACTTTGGTTAAATCTTAAATTTTTCATCACAGATGTGCCCAAGATGCGCAAAAGCGCTGGAAACGGTGAGATAAGCCTATTTTTGCAACTTTGGTTAAAATCTTCATTTTTTCATCACAGATATGCCCAAGATGCACAAAAGTGCTGGAAACGGTGAGATAAGCCTAATTTTGCAACAATGTTTAAGGTTTGGAGGTTTCATAGACTAAAGTTGAAAATCAGTGGTTTGACTGCCATAATGAAATAGGGTCACTAATCAACGTGTTTTCTCAAAAGGCCTTCAGTCAAATTCCTTGATACTTAAAATGCATACAGTGGATTATAATAATGAAAAAGGATAATTTGAAATCTTGGTTTCAACTCTAAAGGAACTCTTTAAAAAACAGATTTTAAGTTTTGGAAACCCCAATGAAAAAGTAGCAACTGCACGGTTTTTACTGTCAGATTGGCTCTAAGTGCCAAAAAGTGCTGGAAACGGGGAGATAAGCCTATTTTTGCAACAATGGTTAAAATCTTCAATTTTTCATCACAGATGTGCCCAAGATGCACAAAAGCGCTGGAAACGGTGAGATAAGCCTATTTTTGCAACTTTGGTTAAAATCTTAAATTTTTCATCACAGATGTGCCCAAGGTGCACAAAAGTGCTGGAAACGGTGAGATAAGCCTAATTTTGCAACAATGTTTAAGGTTTAGAGGTTTCATAGACTAAAGTTGAAAATCAGTGGTTTGACTGCCATAATGAAATAGGGTCACGAATCAACGTGTTTTCTCAAAAGGCCTTCAGTCAAATTCCTTGATACTTAAAATGCATACAGTGGATTATAATAATGAAAAAGGATAATTTGAAATCTTGGTTTCAACTCTAAAGGAACTCTTTAAAAAAAAGATTTTAAGTTTTGGAAACCCCAATGAAAAAGTAGCAACTGCACGGTTTCTACTGTCAGATTGGCTCTAAGTGCCAAAAAGTGCTGGAAACGGAGAGATAAGCCTATTTTTGCAACTTTGGTTAAAATCTTAAATTTTTCATCACAGATTTGCCCAAGATGCCCAAAAGCGCTGGAAACGGTGAGATAAGCCTATTTTTGCAACTATGGTTAAAATCTTAAATTTTTCATCACAGATGTGCCCAATATGCGCAAAAGCGCTGGAAACGGTGAGAAAACCCTATTTTTGCAACTATGGTTAAAATCTTAAATTTTTCATCACAGATGTGCCCAAGATGCGCAAAAGCGCTGGAAACGGTGAGATAAACCTATTTTTGCAACTATAATTAAAATCTTAAATTTTTCATCACAAATGTGCCCAAGATGCCCAAAGGCACTGGAAACGGTGAGATAAGCCTAATTTTGCAACAATGTTTAAGGTTTGGAGGTTTCATAGACTAAAGTTGAAAATCAGTGGTTTGACTGCCATAATGAAATAGGGTCACTAATCAACGTGTTTTCTCAAAAGGCCTTCAGTCAAATTCCTTGATACTTAAAATGCATACAGTGGATTATAATAATGAAAAAGGATAATTTGAAATCTTGGTTTCAACTCTAGAGGAACTCTTTAAAAAAAAGATTTTAAGTTTTGGAAACCCCAATGAAAAAGTAGCAACTGCACGGTTTCTACTGTCAGATTGGCTCTAAGTGCCAAAAAGTGCTGGAAACAGGGAGATAAGCCTATTTTTGCAACTTTGGTTAAAATCATAAATGTTTCATCACAGATGTGCCCAAGATGCGCAAAAGCGCTGGAAACGGTGAGATAAGCCTATTTTTGCAACTTTGGTTAAAATCTTCATTTTTTCATTACAGATATGCCCAAGATGCACAAAAGTGCTGGAAACGGTGAGATAAGCCTAATTTTGCAACAATGTTTAAGGTTTGGAGGTTTCATAGACTAAAGTTGAAAATCAGTGGTTTGACTGCCATAATGAAATAGGGTCACTAATCAACGTGTTTTCTCAAAAGGCCTTCAGTCAAATTCCTTGATACTTAAAATGCATACAGTGGATTATAATAATGAAAAAGGATAATTTGAAATCTTGGTTTCAACTCTAAAGGAACTCTTTAAAAAACAGATTTTAAGTTTTGGAAACCCCAATGAAAAAGTAGCAACTGCACGGTTTTTACTGTCAGATTGGCTCTAAGTGCCAAAAAGTGCTGGAAACAGGGAGATAAGCCTATTTTTGCAACTTTGGTTAAAATCATAAATTTTTCATCACAGATGTGCCCAAGATGCGCAAAAGCGCTGGAAACGGTGAGATAAGCCTATTTTTGCAACTTTGGTTAAATCTTAAATTTTTCATCACAGATGTGCCCAAGATGCGCAAAAGCGCTGGAAACGGTGAGATAAGCCTATTTTTGCAACTTTGGTTAAAATCTTCATTTTTTCATTACAGATATGCCCAAGATGCACAAAAGTGCTGGAAACGGTGAGATAAGCCTAATTTTGCAACAATGTTTAAGGTTTGGAGGTTTCATAGACTAAAGTTGAAAATCAGTGGTTTGACTGCCATAATGAAATAGGGTCACTAATCAACGTGTTTTCTCAAAAGGCCTTCAGTCAAATTCCTTGATACTTAAAATGCATACAGTGGATTATAATAATGAAAAAGGATAATTTGAAATCTTGGTTTCAACTCTAAAGGAACTCTTTAAAAAAAAGATTTTAAGTTTTGGAAACCCCAATGAAAAAGTAGCAACTGCACGGTTTCTACTGTCAGATTGGCTCTAAGTGCCAAAAAGTGCTGGAAACGGAGAGATAAGCCTATTTTTGCAACTTTGGTTAAAATATTAAATTTTTCATCACAGATGTGCCTAAGATGCCCAAAAGCGCTGGAAACGGTGAGATAAGCCTATTTTTGCAACTATAATTAAAATCTTAAATTTTTCATCACAAATGTGCCCAAGATGCCCAAAGGCACTGGAAACTGTGAGATAAGCCTATTTTTGCAACTTTGGTTAAAATCTTCATTTTTTCATCACAGATATGCCCAAGCTGCACAAAAGTGCTGGAAACGGTGAGATAAGCCTAATTTTGCAACAATGTTTAAGGTTTGGAGGTTTCATAGACTAAAGTTGAAAATCAGTGGTTTGACTGCCATAATGAAATAGGGTCACTAATCAACGTGTTTTCTCAAAAGGCCTTCAGTCAAATTCCTTGATACTTAAAATGCATACAGTGGATTATAATAATGAAAAAGGATAATTTGAAATCTTGGTTTCAACTCTAAAGGAACTCTTTAAAAAAAAGATTTTAAGTTTTGGAAACCCCAATGAAAAAGTAGCAACTGCACGGTTTCTACTGTCAGATTGGCTCTAAGTGCCAAAAAGTGCTGGAAACGGAGAGATAAGCCTATTTTTGCAACTTTGGTTAAAATCTTAAATTTTTCATCACAGATTTGCCCAAGATGCCCAAAAGCGCTGGAAACGGTGAGATAAGCCTATTTTTGCAACTATGGTTAAAATCTTAAATTTTTCATCACAGATGTGCCCAATATGCGCAAAAGCGCTGGAAACGGTGATAAAACCCTATTTTTGCAACTATGGTTAAAATCTTAAATTTTTCATCACAGATGTGCCCAAGATGCGCAAAAGCGCTGGAAACGGTGAGATAAACCTATTTTTGCAACTATAATTAAAATCTTAAATTTTTCATCACAAATGTGCCCAAGATGCCCAAAGGCACTGGAAACTGTGAGATAAGCCTATTTTTGCAACTTTGGTTAAAATCTTCATTTTTTCATCACAGATATGCCCAAGGTGCACAAAAGTGCTGGAAACGGTGAGATAAGCCTAATTTTGCAACAATGTTTAAGGTTTGGAGGTTTCATAGACTAAAGTTGAAAATCAGTGGTTTGACTGCCATAATGAAATAGGGTCACTAATCAACGTGAGGCCTTCAGTCAAATTCCTTGATACTTAAAATGCATACAGTGGATTATAATAATGAAAAAGGATAATTTGAAATCTTGGTTTCAACTCTAGAGGAACTCTTTAAAAAAAAGTTTTGAAGTTTTGGAAACCCCAATGAAAAAGTAGCAACTGCACGGTTTCTACTGTCAGATTGGCTCTAAGTGCCAAAAAGTGCTGGAAACAGGGAGATAAGCCTATTTTTGCAACTTTGGTTAAAATCATAAATTTTTCATCACAGATGTGCCCAAGATGCGCAAAAGCGCTGGAAACGGTGAGATAAGCCTATTTTTGCAACTTTGGTTAAATCTTAAATTTTTCATCACAGATGTGCCCAAGATGCGCAAAAGCGCTGGAAACGGTGAGATAAGCCTATTTTTGCAACTTTGGTTAAAATCTTCATTTTTTCATCACAGATATGCCCAAGATGCACAAAAGTGCTGGAAACGGTGAGATAAGCCTAATTTTGCAACAATGTTTAAGGTTTGGAGGTTTCATAGACTAAAGTTGAAAATCAGTGGTTTGACTGCCATAATGAAATAGGGTCACTAATCAACGTGTTTTCTCAAAAGGCCTTCAGTCAAATTCCTTGATACTTAAAATGCATACAGTGGATTATAATAATGAAAAAGGATAATTTGAAATCTTGGTTTCAACTCTAGAGGAACTCTTTAAAAAAAAGATTTGAAGTTTTGGAAACCCCAATGAAAAAGTAGCAACTGCACGGTTTCTACTGTCAGATTGGCTCTAAGTGCCAAAAAGTGCTGGAAACAGGGAGATAAGCCTATTTTTGCAACTTTGGTTAAAATCATAAATTTTTCATCACAGTTGTGCCCAAGATGCGCAAAAGCGCTGGAAACGGTGAGATAATCTTATTTTTGCAACTTTGGTTAAATCTTAAATTTTTCATCACAGATGTGCCCAAGATGCGCAAAAGCGCTGGAAACGGTGAGATAAGACTATTTTTGCAACTTTGGTTAAAATCTTCATTTTTTCATCACAGATATGCCCAAGATGCACAAAAGTGCTGGAAACGGTGAGATAAGCCTAATTTTGCAACAATGTTTAAGGTTTGGAGGTTTCATAGACTAAAGTTGAAAATCAGTGGTTTGACTGCCATAATGAAATAGGGTCACTAATCAACGTGTTTTCTCAAAAGGCCTTCAGTCAAATTCCTTGATACTTAAAATGCATACAGTGGATTATAATAATGAAAAAGGATAATTTGAAATCTTGGTTTCAACTCTAAAGGAACTCTTTAAAAAACAGATTTTAAGTTTTGGAAACCCCAATGAAAAAGTAGCAACTGCACGGTTTTTACTGTCAGATTGGCTCTAAGTGCCAAAAAGTGCTGGAAACGGGGAGATAAGCCTATTTTTGCAACAATGGTTAAAATCTTCAATTTTTCATCACAGATGTGCCCAAGATGCACAAAAGCGCTGGAAACGGTGAGATAAGCCTATTTTTGCAACTTTGGTTAAAATCTTAATTTTTTCATCACAGATATGCCCAAGGTGCACAAAAGTGCTGGAAACGGTGAGATAAGCCTAATTTTGCAACAATGTTTAAGGTTTGGAGGTTTCATAGACTAAAGTTGAAAATCAGTGGTTTGACTGCCATAATGAAATAGGGTCACTAATCAACGTGTTTTCTCAAAAGGCCTTCAGTCAAATTCCTTGATACTTAAAATGCATACAGTGGATTATAATAATGAAAAAGGATAATTTGAAATCTTGGTTTCAACTCTAAAGGAACTCTTTAAAAAAAAGATTTTAAGTTTTGGAAACCCCAATGAAAAAGTAGCAACTGCACGGTTTCTACTGTTCAGATTGGCTCTAAGTGCCAAAAAGTGCTGGAAACGGGGAGATAAGCCTATTTTTGCAACAATGGTTAAAATCTTCAAGTTTTCATCACAGATGTGCCCAAGATGCACAAAAGCGCTGGAAACGGTGAGATAAGCCTATTTTTGCAACTTTGGTTAAAATCTTAAATTTTTCATCACAGATGTGCCCAAGATGCCCAAAAGCACTGGAAACGGGGAGATAAGCCTTTTTTTGCAACTTTGGTTAAAATCTTAAATTTTTCATCACAGATGTGCCCAAGATGCGCAAAAGCGCTGGAAACGGTGAGATAAACCTATTTTTGCAACTATAATTAAAATCTTAAATTTTTCATCACAAATGTGCCCAAGATGCCCAAAGGCGCGGGAAACGGTGAGATAACCCTATTTTTGCAACTTTGGTTAAAATCTTAAATTTTTCATCACAGATGTGCCCAAGATGCGCAAAAGCGCTGGAAACGGTGAGATAAACCTATTTTTGCAACTATAATTAAAATCTTAAATTTTTCATCACAAATGTGCCCAAGATGCCCAAAGGCGCTGGAAACGGTGAGATAAGCCTATTTTTGCAACTTTGGTTAAAATCTTCATTTTTTCATCACAGATATGCCCAAGGTGCACAAAAGTGCTGGAAACGGTGAGATAAGCCTAATTTTGCAACAATGTTTAAGGTTTGGAGGTTTCATAGACTAAAGTTGAAAATCAGTGGTTTGACTGCCATAATGAAATAGGGTCACTAATCAACGTGTTTTCTCAAAAGGCCTTCAGTCAAATTCCTTGATACTTAAAATGCATACAGTGGATTATAATAATGAAAAAGGATAATTTGAAATCTTGGTTTCAACTCTAAAGGAACTCTTTAAAAAAAAGATTTTAAGTTTTGGAAACCCCAATGAAAAAGTAGCAACTGCACGGTTTCTACTGTCAGATTGGCTCTAAGTGCCAAAAAGTGCTGGAAACGGAGAGATAAGCCTATTTTTGCAACTTTGGTTAAAATCTTAAATTTTTCATCACAGATTTGCCCAAGATGCCCAAAAGCGCTGGAAACGGTGAGATAAGCCTATTTTTGCAACTATGGTTAAAATCTTAAATTTTTCATCACAGATGTGCCCAATATGCGCAAAAGCGCTGGAAACGGTGAGAAAACCCTATTTTTGCAACTATGGTTAAAATCTTAAATTTTTCATCACAAATGTGCCCAAGATGCGCAAAAGCGCTGGAAACGGTGAGATAAGCCTATTTTTGCAACTTTGGTTAAATCTTAAATTTTTCATCACAGATATGCCCAAGATGCACAAAAGTGCTGGAAACGGTGAGATAAGCCTAATTTTGCAACAATGTTTAAGGTTTGGAGGTTTCATAGACTAAAGTTGAAAATCAGTGGTTTGACTGCCATAATGAAATAGGGTCACTAATCAACGTGTTTTCTCAAAAGGCCTTCAGTCAAATTCCTTGATACTTAAAATGCATACAGTGGATTATAATAATGAAAAAGGATAATTTGAAATCTTGGTTTCAACTCTAAAGGAACTCTTTAAAAAAAAGATTTTAAGTTTTGGAAACCCCAATGAAAAAGTAGCAACTGCACGGTTTCTACTGTTCAGATTGGCTCTAAGTGCCAAAAAGTGCTGGAAACGGGGAGATAAGCCTATTTTTGCAACAATGGTTAAAATCTTCAATTTTTCATCACAGATGTGCCCAAGATGCACAAAAGTGCTGGAAACGGAGAGATAAGCCTATTTTTGCAACTTTGGTTAAAATCTTAAATTTTTCATCACAGATGTGCCCAAGATGCCCAAAAGCGCTGGAAACGGTGAGATAAGCCTATTTTTGCAACTATGGTTAAAATCTTAAATTTTTCATCACAGATGTGCCCAAGATGCGCAAAAGCGCTGGAAACGGTGAGATAAACCTATTTTTGCAACTATAATTAAAATCTTAAATTTTTCATCACAAATGTGCCCAAGATGCCCAAAGGCACTGGAAACTGTGAGATAAGCCTATTTTTGCAACTTTGGTTAAAATCTTCATTTTTTCATCACAGATATGCCCAAGGTGCACAAAAGTGCTGGAAACGGTGAGATAAGCCTAATTTTGCAACAATGTTTAAGGTTTGGAGGTTTCATAGACTAAAGTTGAAAATCAGTGGTTTGACTGCCATAATGAAATAGGGTCACTAATCAACGTGTTTTCTCAAAAGGCCTTCAGTCAAATTCCTTGATACTTAAAATGCATACAGTGGATTATAATAATGAAAAAGGATAATTTGAAATCTTGGTTTCAACTCTAGAGGAACTCTTTAAAAAAAAGATTTGAAGTTTTGGAAACCCCAATGAAAAAGTAGCAACTGCACGGTTTCTACTGTCAGATTGGCTCTAAGTGCCAAAAAGTGCTGGAAACAGGGAGATAAGCCTATTTTTGCAACTTTGGTTAAAATCATAAATTTTTCATCACAGATGTGCCCAAGATGCGCAAAAGCGCTGGAAACGGTGAGATAAGCCTATTTTTGCAACTTTGGTTAAATCTTAAATTTTTCATCACAGATGTGCCCAAGATGCGCAAAAGCGCTGGAAACGGTGCGATAAGCCTATTTTTGCAACTTTGGTTAAAATCTTCATTTTTTCATCACAGATATGCCCAAGATGCACAAAAGTGCTGGAAACGGTGAGATAAGCCTAATTTTGCAACAATGTTTAAGGTTTGGAGGTTTCATAGACTAAAGTTGAAAATCAGTGGTTTGACTGCCATAATGAAATAGGGTCACTAATCAACGTGTTTTCTCAAAAGGCCTTCAGTCAAATTCCTTGATACTTAAAATGCATACAGTGGATTATAATAATGAAAAAGGATAATTTGAAATCTTGGTTTCAACTCTAAAGGAACTCTTTAAAAAAAAGATTTTAAGTTTTGGAAACCCCAATGAAAAAGTAGCAACTGCACGGTTTCTACTGTCAGATTGGCTCTAAGTGCCAAAAAGTGCTGGAAACGGAGAGATAAGCCTATTTTTGCAACTTTGGTTAAAATCTTAAATTTTTCATCACAGATTTGCCCAAGATGCCCAAAAGCGCTGGAAACGGTGAGATAAGCCTATTTTTGCAACTATGGTTAAAATCTTAAATTTTTCATCACAGATGTGCCCAATATGCGCAAAAGCGCTGGAAACGGTGAGAAAACCCTATTTTTGCAACTATGGTTAAAATCTTCAATTTTTCATCACAGATGTGCCCAAGATGCACAAAAGTGCTGGAAACGGAGAGATAAGCCTATTTTTGCAACTTTGGTTAAAATCTTAAATTTTTCATCACAGATGTGCCCAAGATGCCCAAAAGCGCTGGAAACGGTGAGATAAGCCTATTTTTGCAACTATGGTTAAAATCTTAAATTTTTCATCACAGATGTGCCCAAGATGCGCAAAAGCGCTGGAAACGGTGAGATAAACCTATTTTTGCAACTATAATTAAAATCTTAAATTTTTCATCACAAATGTGCCCAAGATGCCCAAAGGCACTGGAAACTGTGAGATAAGCCTATTTTTGCAACTTTGGTTAAAATCTTCATTTTTTCATCACAGATATGCCCAAGGTGCACAAAAGTGCTGGAAACGGTGAGATAAGCCTAATTTTGCAACAATGTTTAAGGTTTGGAGGTTTCATAGACTAAAGTTGAAAATCAGTGGTTTGACTGCCATAATGAAATAGGGTCACTAATCAACGTGTTTTCTCAAAAGGCCTTCAGTCAAATTCCTTGATACTTAAAATGCATACAGTGGATTATAATAATGAAAAAGGATAATTTGAAATCTTGGTTTCAACTCTAGAGGAACTCTTTAAAAAAAAGATTTGAAGTTTTGGAAACCCCAATGAAAAAGTAGCAACTGCACGGTTTCTACTGTCAGATTGGCTCTAAGTGCCAAAAAGTGCTGGAAACAGGGAGATAAGCCTATTTTTGCAACTTTGGTTAAAATCATAAATTTTTCATCACAGATGTGCCCAAGATGCGCAAAAGCGCTGGAAACGGTGAGATAAGCCTATTTTTGCAACTTTGGTTAAATCTTAAATTTTTCATCACAGATGTGCCCAAGATGCGCAAAAGCGCTGGAAACGGTGCGATAAGCCTATTTTTGCAACTTTGGTTAAAATCTTCATTTTTTCATCACAGATATGCCCAAGATGCACAAAAGTGCTGGAAACGGTGAGATAAGCCTAATTTTGCAACAATGTTTAAGGTTTGGAGGTTTCATAGACTAAAGTTGAAAATCAGTGGTTTGACTGCCATAATGAAATAGGGTCACTAATCAACGTGTTTTCTCAAAAGGCCTTCAGTCAAATTCCTTGATACTTAAAATGCATACAGTGGATTATAATAATGAAAAAGGATAATTTGAAATCTTGGTTTCAACTCTAAAGGAACTCTTTAAAAAAAAGATTTTAAGTTTTGGAAACCCCAATGAAAAAGTAGCAACTGCACGGTTTCTACTGTCAGATTGGCTCTAAGTGCCAAAAAGTGCTGGAAACGGAGAGATAAGCCTATTTTTGCAACTTTGGTTAAAATCTTAAATTTTTCATCACAGATTTGCCCAAGATGCCCAAAAGCGCTGGAAACGGTGAGATAAGCCTATTTTTGCAACTATGGTTAAAATCTTAAATTTTTCATCACAGATGTGCCCAATATGCGCAAAAGCGCTGGAAACGGTGAGAAAACCCTATTTTTGCAACTATGGTTAAAATCTTCAATTTTTCATCACAGATGTGCCCAAGATGCACAAAAGTGCTGGAAACGGAGAGATAAGCCTATTTTTGCAACTTTGGTTAAAATCTTAAATTTTTCATCACAGATGTGCCCAAGATGCCCAAAAGCGCTGGAAACGGTG
Organism: Pleuronectes platessa; assembly: GCF_947347685.1. Taxonomy (NCBI): domain Eukaryota; kingdom Metazoa; phylum Chordata; class Actinopteri; order Pleuronectiformes; family Pleuronectidae; genus Pleuronectes; species Pleuronectes platessa. The sequence continues at coordinate 159,679 of NW_026518901.1, read as the reverse complement.
AGATAAGCCTATTTTTGCAACTATGGTTAAAATCTTAAATTTTTCATCACAGATGTGCCCAAGATGCGCAAAAGCGCTGGAAACGGTGAGATAAACCTATTTTTGCAACTATAATTAAAATCTTAAATTTTTCATCACAAATGTGCCCAAGATGCCCAAAGGCACTGGAAACTGTGAGATAAGCCTATTTTTGCAACTTTGGTTAAAATCTTCATTTTTTCATCACAGATATGCCCAAGGTGCACAAAAGTGCTGGAAACGGTGAGATAAGCCTAATTTTGCAACAATGTTTAAGGTTTGGAGGTTTCATAGACTAAAGTTGAAAATCAGTGGTTTGACTGCCATAATGAAATAGGGTCACTAATCAACGTGTTTTCTCAAAAGGCCTTCAGTCAAATTCCTTGATACTTAAAATGCATACAGTGGATTATAATAATGAAAAAGGATAATTTGAAATCTTGGTTTCAACTCTAGAGGAACTCTTTAAAAAAAAGATTTGAAGTTTTGGAAACCCCAATGAAAAAGTAGCAACTGCACGGTTTCTACTGTCAGATTGGCTCTAAGTGCCAAAAAGTGCTGGAAACAGGGAGATAAGCCTATTTTTGCAACTTTGGTTAAAATCATAAATTTTTCATCACAGATGTGCCCAAGATGCGCAAAAGCGCTGGAAACGGTGAGATAAGCCTATTTTTGCAACTTTGGTTAAATCTTAAATTTTTCATCACAGATGTGCCCAAGATGCGCAAAAGCGCTGGAAACGGTGCGATAAGCCTATTTTTGCAACTTTGGTTAAAATCTTCATTTTTTCATCACAGATATGCCCAAGATGCACAAAAGTGCTGGAAACGGTGAGATAAGCCTAATTTTGCAACAATGTTTAAGGTTTGGAGGTTTCATAGACTAAAGTTGAAAATCAGTGGTTTGACTGCCATAATGAAATAGGGTCACTAATCAACGTGTTTTCTCAAAAGGCCTTCAGTCAAATTCCTTGATACTTAAAATGCATACAGTGGATTATAATAATGAAAAAGGATAATTTGAAATCTTGGTTTCAACTCTAAAGGAACTCTTTAAAAAAATGATTTTAAGTTTTGGAAACCCCAATGAAAAAGTAGCAACTGCACAGTTTCTACTGTTCAGATTGGCTCTAAGTGCCAAAAAGTGCTGGAAACGGGGAGATAAGCCTATTTTTGCAACAATGGTTAAAATCTTCAATTTTTCATCACAGATGTGCCCAAGATGCACAAAAGCGCTGGAAACGTTGAGATAAGCCTATTTTTGCAACTTTGGTTAAAATCTTAAATTTTTCATCACAGATGTGCCCAAGATGCCCAAAAGCGCTGGAAACGGGGAGATAAGCCTTTTTTTGCAACTTTGGTTAAAATCTTAAATTTTTCATCACAGATGTGCCCAAGATGCGCAAAAGCGCTGGAAACGGTGAGATAAACCTATTTTTGCAACTATAATTAAAATCTTAAATTTTTCATCACAAATGTGCCCAAGATGCCCAAAGGCGCTGGAAACGGTGAGATAAGCCTATTTTTGCAACTTTGGTTAAAATCTTCATTTTTTCATCACAGATATGCCCAAGGTGCACAAAAGTGCTGGAAACGGTGAGATAAGCCTAATTTTGCAACAATGTTTAAGGTTTGGAGGTTTCATAGACTAAAGTTGAAAATCAGTGGTTTGACTGCCATAATGAAATAGGGTCACTAATCAACGTGTTTTCTCAAAAGGCCTTCAGTCAAATTCCTTGATACTTAAAATGCATACAGTGGATTATAATAATGAAAAAGGATAATTTGAAATCTTGGTTTCAACTCTAAAGGAACTCTTTAAAAAAAAGATTTTAAGTTTTGGAAACCCCAATGAAAAAGTAGCAACTGCACGGTTTCTACTGTCAGATTGGCTCTAAGTGCCAAAAAGTGCTGGAAACGGAGAGATAAGCCTATTTTTGCAACTTTGGTTAAAATCTTAAATTTTTCATCACAGATTTGCCCAAGATGCCCAAAAGCGCTGGAAACGGTGAGATAAGCCTATTTTTGCAACTATGGTTAAAATCTTAAATTTTTCATCACAGATGTGCCCAATATGGGCAAAAGCGCTGGAAACGGTGAGAAAACCCTATTTTTGCAACTATGGTTAAAATCTTAAATTTTTCATCACAGATGTGCCCAAGATGCGCAAAAGCGCTGGAAACGGTGAGATAAGCCTATTTTTGCAACTTTGGTTAAATCTTAAATTTTTCATCACAGATGTGCCCAAGATGCGCAAAAGCGCTGGAAACGTTGAGATAAGCCTATTTTTGCAACTTTGGTTAAAATCTTCATTTTTTCATCACAGATATGCCCAAGATGCACAAAAGTGCTGGAAACGGTGAGATAAGCCTAATTTTGCAACAATGTTTAAGGTTTGGAGGTTTCATAGACTAAAGTTGAAAATCAGTGGTTTGACTGCCATAATGAAATAGGGTCACTAATCAACGTGTTTTCTCAAAAGGCCTTCAGTCAAATTCCTTGATACTTAAAATGCATACAGTGGATTATAATAATGAAAAAAGATAATTTGAAATCTTGGTTTCAACTCTAAAGGAACTCTTTAAAAAATTTTTTTTTAAGTTTTGGAAACCCCAATGAAAAAGTAGCAACTGCACGGTCAGATTGGCTCTAAGTGCCAAAAAGTGCTGGAAACGGGTTAGGGTTAGAAATTGGAAATTGAGTGAAGGCCTTTTGAGAAAACACGTTGATTAGTGACCCTATTTCATTATGGCAGTCAAACCACTGATTTTCAACTTTGGTCTATGAAACCTCCAAACCTTAAACATTGTTGCAAAATTAGGCTTATCTCACCGTTTCCAGCACTTTTGTGCACCTTGGGCATATCTGTGATGAAAAAATGAAGATTTTAACCAAAGTTGCAAAAATAGGCTTATCTCACCGTTTCCAGCGCTTTTGGGCATCTTGGGCATATCTGTGATGAAAAATTTAAGATTTTAACCATAGTTGCAAAAATAGGCTTATCTCACCGTTTCCAGCGCTTTTGCGCATCTTGGGCACATCTGTGATGAAAAATTTAAGATTTTAACCAAAGTTGCAAAAATAGGCTTATCGCCCCGTTTCCAGCACTTTTTGGCATCTTCGGCACATCTGTGATGAAAAATTTAAGATTTTAACCAAAGTTGCAAAAATAGGCTTATCTCCCCGTTTCCAGCACTTTTTGGCACGTAGAGCCAATCTGACAGTAGAAACCGTGCAGTTGCTACTTTTTCATTGGGGTTTCCAAAACTTAAAATCTGTTTTTTAAAGAGTTCCTTTAGAGTTGAAACCAAGATTTCAAATGATCCTTTTTCATTATAAACATCCACTGTATGCATGTTAAGTATCAAGTAATTTGACTGAAGACCTTTTGAGAAAATACATTGATTAGTATCCCTATTTCATTATGGCAGTCAAACCACTGATTTTCAGCTTTAGTCCTTGAAACCTCCAAACCTTAAACATTGTTGCAAAATTAGGCTTATCTCATCGTTTCCAGCACTTTTGTGCACCTTGGGCATATCTGTGATGAAAAAATGAAGATTTTAACCATAGTTGCAAAAATAGGCTTATCTCAACGTTTCCAGCGCTTTTGCGCATCTTGGGCACATCTGTGATGAAAAATTGAAGATTTTAACCATTGTTGCAAAAATAGGCTTTTCTCCCCGTTTCCAGCACTTTTTGGCACTTAGAGCCAATCTGACCGTGCAGTTGCTACTTTTTCATTGGGGTTTCCAAAACTTAAAAAATTTTTTTTTAAAGAATTCCTTTAGAGTTGAAACCAAGATTTCAAATTATCCTTTTTCATTCTTATAATCCACTGTATGCATGTTAAGTATCAAGGAATTTGACTGAAGGCCTTTTGAGAAAATACGTTGATTAGTGACCCTATTTCATTATAACAGTCAAACCCTGCGTGCACATCTCCTACGGTGCACATCTCCAGTGGGGCACATCTCCTGCGGTGAACATTCTGCGTCGCACACCTTGCGGTGCACATAAATGAAACATTTATTTACAAAAAAATTATAATAATTAACTAAAATTCCTAAAAAAACTGTGAGCACACATCCTGCGGCGCACATCTCCTGCTGCGCACATATCCTGCGGCGCACATCTCCTGCGGTGCACATCTCCTGCTATGTACATCTCCTGCTGCGCACATCTCCTGCGGCTCAAATCTCCTGCGGCCCACATCTCCTGCGATGCACATCTCCAGTGGCGCACATCTCCTGCTGCGCATATCGCCTGCGGCGCACATATCCTGCTATGTACATCTCCTGCGGCGCACATCTCCTGCACTGGATATCTAGAAAAGACAAGAATAAACGGTGCTCTAAGCTGCTCTCCAGGTCCTCTCAGTAGTTGATAAACTTGTGGGCTCAAACATACTCTAAATACTCTTTGTTCAGTATTATATTGAGTACCAGTAGCAGTAATATCGCTCCGTAATTTAAACTTCTCATCAGGCTCCATCTGTCTCCACACTGAACTGCACCTCTCTGACTCGAGTGAGGAGGCGGGACTTAGACCGTTTTACACCAATAACATGCAGTTATTTCACCTTGAACCAATAGGCTCACTTGTTAAGTTTTTTGACCGGTAGAACACTTCCTGAGCAAAAAGGAAATGACTTAATAATAATAAATTAAATACAGAAGAAATAAAACAGAATTGTTAATGAAATAAAAGGAATTCTTAGTAAGGAGGAAATATAAATAATACGGCGCACATCTCCTTTATTGCAAATCCCCTGCGGCGCACATCTCCTGCGGTGCACATCTTTTGCGTCGCACATCCTGCGTTGCACACCCTGTGGTGCACATGAATAAAACATTCACAAAATAAATATTATTAAATCACATTAACAAATAAAATGTGCGCACATCTCCTGTGGCGCACATCCCCTGCGTTGCACATAAATGAAACATTTATTTACAAAAAAATTATAATAATTAACTCAAATTAATAAAAAAACTGTGCGCAAACATCCTGCGGCGCAAATCTCCTGCATGCACATCTCCTGCGGCGCACATCTCCTGCGGTGCACATCTCCGGTGGCGCATATCGCCTGCGGTGCACATCTCCTGCTGCGCACATCTCCGGCGGTGCACATCTCTTGCGGCGCACATCCTGCAGTGCATATCTCAAGTGGTGCACATCTCCTGCTGCGCACATCTCCTGCGGCACACATCTCCTGCTGCGAACATCTCCTGCGGCGCACATCTCCTGCTGCGCACATCTCTGGCGGTGCACATCTCTTGCGGCGCATACCCTGCGGTGCACATAAATGAAACATTTATTTACAAAAAAATATTATTAAATCTAATTAATAAAAAAACTGTGTGCACACATCCTGCTGCACACATCTCCTGAGGCGTACATCTCCTGCTGTGCACATCTCCTGCGTGCACATCTCCTGCGTTGCACATCTCCTGCGTGCATATCTCTTGCGGTGCACATCTCCAGTGGCGCACATCTCCTGCTGCGCAAATCTCCTGCGGTGTACATCCTGCGTCGCACACCCTGCGGTGCAAATAAATGAAACATTTATTTACAAAAAATAATAATAATTAACTCAAATTCCTAAAAAAACTGTGCGTACACATCCTGCGTTGCACATCTCCTGCGTGCACATCTCCTGCGGCGCACATCTCCTGCGGTGCACATCTCCGGTGGCGCATATCGCCTGCGGTGCACATCTCCTGCGGCACACATCTTCTGCTGCGCACATCTCCTGCGGTGCACACATCCTGCTGCGCACATCTCCTGAGGCGTACATCTCCTGCTGCGCACATCTCCTGCGGTAGACATCTCCTGCGTGCACATCTCCTGCGTTGCACATATCCTGCGTGCACATCTCCTGCGGCGCACATCTCCTGCGGCGCACATCTCCTGCAGTGCACATCTCCTAAGTGCACATCTCCGATGGCGCACATCTCCTGCGTGCACATCTCCTGCTATGTACATCTCCTGCATTGCAAATCTGCTGCGGCGCACATCTCCTGCGGTGCACATCTTTTGCGTCGCACATCTTTTGCGTCACACATCCTGCGTTGCACACCCTGTGGTGCACATGAATAAAACATTTACAAAAAAAATATTATTAAATCACATTAATAAATTAACTGTGCGCACATCTCCTGCGGCGCACATCTCCTCCGGCGCACATCTCCTGCGTGCACATCTCCTGCGGTGCACATCTCCAGTGGCGCACATCTCCTGCTGCGCAAATCTCCTGCGGTGCACATCTCCTGCTGCGCACATCTCCGGCGGTGCACATCTCTTGCGGCGCACGTCCTGCAGTGCATATCTGAAGTGGTGCACATCTCCTGCTGCGCACATCTCCTGCTGCGCACATCTCCTGCTGCGCACATCTCCGGCGGTGCACATCTCTTGCGGCGCACACCCTGCGGTGCACACAAATGAAACATTTATTTACAAAAAATAATAATAAATAACTCAAATTCCTAAAAAAACTGTGCGCACACATCCTGTGGCGCACATCTCCTGAGGCGCACATCTCCTGCTGCGCACATCTCCTGCGTGCACATCTCCTGCGTTGCACATCTCCTGTTGCGCACATCTCCTGCGTTGCACATCTCCTGCGGCGCACATCTCCTGCGGTGCACATCTCCGGTGGCGCATATCGTCTGCGGCGCACATCTCCTGCTATGTACATCTCCTGCTATGTACATCTCCTGCGGCACACATCTCCTGAAGCGCACATCTCCTGCTGCGCATGTAACCCACATGGAGGCGCACACTGGACCAGTATAACCAAGATTCGTAGGGAGGAGTAATTAACAGGAATCAGACACCACAATGAGCAAACAGAACACAGAGTTAGGTTTAAATGAAAACAATTGTATTAACACACAAAATATTTACAACATTGCCGGCATTCAGTTTAGTAAAATTAGAAATGTCTTTTGAAATGGGTGCACCCAGAAAATAAAAGTAATCCTCAAAAAATAGGATGTTCTGCTTAGGTAAGGGCGTTCGATTAAATTGTCTTCGTCGATCGTCGGGAGAGTTAATGACGAATTTTCGATTAATCATTAATATTTTCAAGTTCAAAAATTCACTATTTATAAGCTACATTAAAATGCAGTGATGTTTCCTCATTGAGATCTTTATTACAAGATGAACAAAATATGCGCTGCCGTAATCTTAAGCAGCGGAGCCGACAGCTAGAAGCCGGTGCTACTAAACACAACTGACCCTCGTTTTTTTTTCCTCCAAAATAAAATAATAATAATTTAAAAAAACGTAATGTTAAACAACAACTACAAATATATAATACTTAGGTCTGACAGGTTTTGCCAAATGTAACTCAAAACTATCAGACAAGGTACCGAGTCGAGAAAGCTTCATAAAAATAACCAGTAACTCACATTACTGTGATTCCGGTGTTAGCGCTCCCCTCTGGGATAGCTTCGCAGTGTTGGCAGTGAACCAAGTCCTTTTTTAACTCAAAATGGTCCCACGCAACACTTCGCCGTGACCTCTTCATGTTTATTTTGGAAATGGAACTACACGGTAACTCGCAGCAAGTCGCAGGTAACTGAGTAGGACTGTGGCGTTTTTTTTCAAACACTGCCCCCCGTGGTCAAATGTGTAATTAGCGAATTTCTCGATGAAAAAATGATTTCATCGACGACATTCTTAACGGTCAATTAATCGATCGTCGATTAATTATGCCCATCCCTAGTTCTGCTAGATTCAACTGTCGTTTGAGGTCCTCCCCACAGTCTTACCACACTGACAGCAAGGTAGATGAATGCTGGAAGCGCTCCTCAATCCAGGTGCTCAACATGGGTGGCTCGCCATCTCCCTCGTCAGGGAGAGATTCCAATCCAACTCAAAGTTCAAGGGTATCCAGAAAACCCAGCCTGTGTAACATAACACGGCTTATATAGCAACATATGCAAATATTCTTATTCTCTTAACTGTACAGTTCAATTTGATCAATGTCAACATATAATACATTTCAGTACTTAACCCATGAATAAAGGATTACTGTTGTATCATAACATTAACTCTTAATATTAAAGTATAAACAATACTATTAAATTACAATTTTAATGGCAGTGAAACAATATGAATGTTAGATTATTATGCAAACAACCTACAGCTTAACATCAATTACTCACTATATGTGAATATCGGAAGTAAAGCAATGTGAATCATTTTCTTGTCACAACACTGACACCTTGCATTTGTGAATGCAAGCAGCACAATGATGAACAGAAAGCTAATCTCAAAGCTCAAATTCAGCTACATAATCCTTAGCTCTGTACTAAATGTAACTCACATACATACTCATATTACACATACAAATGTCCACTTTTGTCTCTATAACTAAAGAAATATGAAACATCTTACAGTACACTCAATGGCTTAAACACCACGAGGCTATGCTAAGCCATATAGCATTTTGCTACTGTGCCACGTGTGGCCGCTAATTTAGCAGGTGTAACTCACCGGGAAAAGAAAAGAATAAACGGTGCTCTAAGCTACTCTCCAGGTCCTCTCAGTAGTTGATAAACTTGTTATGGGCTCAAACATACTCTAACTTCTCTTTGTTCAGTATTATATTGAGTACCAGTAGCAGTAATATCGCTCCGTAATTTCAACTTCTCATCAGGCTCCATCTGTCTCCACACTGAACCGCACCTCTCTGACTCGAGTGAGGAGGCGGGACTTAGACCGTTTTACACCAATAACATGCAGTTATTTCACCTTGAACCAATAGGCTCACTTGTTAAGTTTTTTGACCGGTAGAACACTTCCTGAGCAAAAAGGAAATGACTTAATAATAATAAATTAAATACAGACGAAATAAAACAGAATTGTTAATGAAATAAAAGGAATTCTCAGTAAGGAGGAAATATAAATAATACGGCGCACATCTCCTGCATTGAAAATCTGCTGCGTCACACATCCTGCGTTGCACACCCTGTGGTGCACATGAATAAAACATTTACAAAAAAAATATTATTAAATCACATTAATAAATTAACTGTGCGCACATCTCCTGCGGCGCACATCTCCTCCGGTGCACATCTCCAGTGGCGCACATCTCCTGATGCGCAAATCTCCTGCGGTGTACATCCTGCGTCGCACACCCTGCGGTGCAAATAAATTAAACATTTATTTACAAAAAATAATAATAATGAACTCAAATTCCTAAAAAAAACTGTGCGCACACATCCTGCAGCGCACATCTCCTGCTATGTACATCTCCTGCGGCGCACATCTCCTGCGTGCACATCTCCTGCTATGTACATCTCCTGCTGCGCATATCGCCTGCGGCGCACATCTCCTGCTATGTACATCTCCTGCGGCGCACATGTCCTGCAGCGCACATCTCCTGCAATGAATATCCCAAGTGGTGCACATCTCCTGCTGCGCACGTCTCCTGCGGTGCACATCTCCTAATGCGCACATCTCCGGCGGTGCACATCTCTTACGGCGCACACCCTGCGGTGCACATAAATGAAACATTTATTTACAAAAAAATATTATTAAATCAAATTAATAAAAAAAACATGTGCACACACCCTGCTGCGCACATCTCCTGCTGCGCACATCTCCTGCGTGCACATATCCTGCGTTGCACATCTCCTGCTGCGCACATCTCCTGCGTTGCACATCTCCTGCGGCGCACATCTCCTGCGGTGCACATCTCCGGTGGCGCATATCGCCTGCGGCGCACATCTCCTGCTATGTACATCTCCTGCTATGTACATCTCCTGCGGCACACATCTCCTGAAGCGCACATCTCCTCCGGCGCACATCTCCTGCGGTGCACATCTCCAGTGGCGCACATCTCCTGATGCGCAAATCTCCTGCGGTGTACATCCTGCGTCGCACACCCTGCGGTGCAAATAAATTAAACATTTATTTACAAAAAATAATAATAATGAACTCAAATTCCTAAAAAAACTGTGCGCACACATCCTGCAGCGCACATCTCCTGCTATGTACATCTCCGGTGGCGCATATCGCCTGCGGCGCACATCTCCTGCTATGTACATCTCCTGCTATGTACATCTCCTGCGGCACACATCTCCTGAAGCGCACATCTCCTGCTGCGCATGTAACCCACATGGAGGCGCACACTGGACCAGTATAACCAAGATTCGTAGGGAGGAGTAATTAACAGGAATCAGACACCACAATGAGCAAACAGAACACAGAGTTAGGTTTAAATGAAAACAATTGTATTAACACACAAAATATTTACAACATTGCCGGCATTCAGTTTAGTAAAATTAGAAATGTCTTTTGAAATGGGTGCACCCAGAAAATAAAAGTAATCCTCAAAAAATAGGATGTTCTGCTTAGGGATGGGCGTTCGATTAAATTGTCTTCGTCGATCGTCGGGAGAGTTAATGACGAATTTTCGATTACTCATTAATATTTTCAAGTTCAAAAATTCACTATTTATAAGCTACATTAAAATGCAGTGATGTTTCCTCATTGAGATCTTTATTACAAGATGAACAAAATATGCGCTGCCGTAATCTTAAGCAGCGGAGCCGACAGCTAGAAGCCGGTGCTATTAAACACAACTGACCCTCGTTTTTTTTTCCTCCAAAATAAAATAATAATAATTTAAAAAAACGTAATGTTAAACAACAACTACAAATATATAATACTTAGGTCTGACAGGTTTTGCCAAATGTAACTCAAAACTATCAGACAAGGTACCGAGTCGAGAAAGCTTCATAAAAATAACCAGTAACTCACATTACTGTGATTCCGGTGTTAGCGCTTCCCTCTGGGATAGCTTCGCAGTGTTGGCAGTGAACCAAGTCCTTTTTTAACTCAAAATGGTCCCACGCAACACTTCGCCGTGACCTCTTCATGTTTATTTTGGAAATGGAACTACACGGTAACTCGCAGCAAGTCGCAGGTAACTGAGTAGGACTGTGGCGTTTTTTTTCAAACACTGCCCCCCGTGGTCAAATGTGTAATTAGTGAATTTCTCGATGAAAAAATGATTTCATCGACGACATTCTTAATGGTCAATTAATCGATCGTCGATTAATTATGCCCATCCCTAGTTCTGCTAGATTCAACTGTCGTTTGAGGTCCTTCCCACAGTCTTACCACACTGACAGCAAGGTAGATGAATGCTGGAAGCGCTCCTCAATCCAGGTGCTCAACACGGGTGGCTCGCCATCTCCCTCGTCAGGGAGAGATTCCAATCCAACTCAAAGTTCAAGGGTATCCAGAAAACCCAGCCTGTGTAACATAACACGGCTTATATAGCAACATATGCAAATATTCTTATTCTCTTAACTGTACAGTTCAATTTGATCAATGTCAACATATAATACATTTCAGTACTTAACCCATGAATAAAGGATTACTGTTGTATCATAACATTAACTCTTAATATTAAAGTATAAACAATACTATTAAATTACAATTTTAATGGCAGTGAAACAATATGAATGTTAGATTATTATGCAAACAACCTACAGCTTAACATCAATTACTCACTATATGTGAATATCGGAAGTAAAGCAATGTGAATCATTTTCTTGTCACAACACTGACACCTTGCATTTGTGAATGCAAGCAGCACAATGATGAACAGAAAGCTAATCTCAAAGCTCAAATTCAGCTACATAATCCTTAGCTCTGTACTAAATGTAACTCACATACATACTCATATTACACATACAAATGTCCACTTTTGTCCCTATAACTAAAGAAATATGAAACATCTACAGTACACTCAATGGCATAAACACCACGAGGCTATGCTAAGTCATATAGCATTTTGCTACTGTGCCACGTGTGGCCGCTAATTTAGCAGGTGTAACTCACCGGGAAAAGAAAAGAATAAACGGTGCTCTAAGCTGCTCTCCAGGTCCTCTCAGTAGTTGATAAACTTGTTATGGGCTCAAACATACTCTAACTTCTCTTTGTTCAGTATTATATTGAGTACCAGTAGCAGTAATATCGCTCCGTAATTTCAACTTCTCATCAGGCTCCATCTGTCTCCACACTGAACCGCACCTCTCTGACTCGAGTGAGGAGGCGGGACTTAGACCGTTTTACACCAATAACATGCAGTTATTTCACCTTGAACCAATAGGCTCACTTGTTAGGTTTTTTGACCGGTAGAACACTTCCTGAGCAAAAAGGAAATGGCTTAATAATAATAAATTAAATACAGACGAAATAAAACAGAATTGTTAATGAAATAAAAGGAATTCTCAGTAAGGAGGAAATATAAATAATACGGCGCACATCTCCTGCATTGAAAATCTGCTGCGTCACACATCCTGCGTTGCACACCCTGTGGTGCACATGAATAAAACATTTACAAAAAAAATATTATTAAATCACATTAATAAATTAACTGTGCGCACATCTCCTGCGGCGCACATCTCCTCCGGCGCACATCTCCTGCGGTGCACATCTCCAGTGGCGCACATCTCCTGATGCGCAAATCTCCTGCGGTGTACATCCTGCGTCGCACACCCTGCGGTGCAAATAAATTAAACATTTATTTACAAAAAATAATAATAATGAACTCAAATTCCTAAAAAAACTGTGCGCACACATCCTGCAGCGCACATCTCCTGCTATGTACATCTCCTGCGGCGCACATCTCCTGCGTGCACATCTCCTGCTATGTACATCTCCTGCTGCGCATATCGCCTGCGGCGCACATCTCCTGCTATGTACATCTCCTGCGGCGCACATGTCCTGCAGCGCACATCTCCTGCAGTGAATATCCCAAGTGGTGCACATCTCCTGCTGCGCACGTCTCCTGCGGTGCACATCTCCTAATGCGCACATCTCCGGCGGTGCACATCTCTTACGGCGCACACCATGCGGTGCATATCTCAAGTGGTGCACATCTCCTGCTGCGCACATCTCCTGCAGCACACATCTTCTGCTGCGCACATCTCCGGCGGTGCATATCTCTTGCGGCGCACATTCTGCGGCGCACACCCTTCGTTGCACATGAATGAAACATTTATTTACAAAAAAATAATAATAATTAACTCAAATTAATAAAATAAATGTGCCCACACATCCTGCGGCGCACATCTCCTGTGGCACTCATCTCCTGCGGCGCATATCTCCTGCGTACACATTTCCTGCGGTGCACATCTCCTGCTGCGCACATCTCCTGCGGTGCACATCTCCTGCGGCGCACATCTCCGGCAGTGCATATCTCTTGCGGCGCACATCTCCTGCGGCTCACATCTCCTGCATGCACATCTCCTGCGGCGCACATCTCCTGCGATGCCTATCTCCAGTGGCGCACATCTCCTGCTGCGCATATCGCCTGCGGCGCATATCTCCTGCATGCACATCTCCTGCGGCGCACATCTCCTGCGGCGCACATCTCCTGCGGTGCAAATCTCCTGCGGCGCACATCTCTTGCGGTGCACATCTCCTGCTGCGCAAATCTCCTGCGGTGCACATCTCCTGCTGCGCACATCTCCTGCGGTGCACATCTCCTGCTTCGCACATCTCCTGCGGTGCACATCTCCTGCAGTGCACATCTCCTGCTGCGCACATCTCCTGCGGTGCACATCTCTTGCGGCGCACATCCTGCGGCGCACACCCTGCGTTGCACATAAATTAAACATTTATTTACAAAAAAATTATAATAATTAACTCAAATTAATAAAAAAACTGTGCGCACACATCCTGCGGCACACATCTCCTGCTGCGCATATTGCCTGCGGCGCACATCTCCTGCTATGTACATCTCCTGCGGCTCACATCTCCTGCATGCACACGTCCTGCGGCGCACATCTCCTGCGTGCCAATCTCCTGCTGCGTGCACATCTCCTGCGGTGCACATCTCCTGCGGTGCACATCTCCTGCGATGCACATTTCCAGTGGCGCACATCTCCGGCGGTGCACATCTCTTGCGGCGCGCACCCTGCGGTGCACATAAATGAAACATTTATTTACAAAAAAATAATAATAATTAACTCAAATTAATAAAAAAACTGCGGCACACATCTCCTGCTGCGCATTTCGCCTGCGGCGCACATCTCCTGCTATGTACATCTCCTTCGGCTCACATCTCCTGCATGCACATCTCCTGCGGCGCACATCTCCTGCGATGCACATCTCCAGTGGCGCACATTTCCTGCTGCGCATATCGCCTGCGGCGCATATCTCCTGCTATGTACATCTCCTGCAGCACACATTTCCTGTGCACATCTCCTGCAGTGCATATCTCAAGTGGTGCACATCTCCTGCTGCGCACATCTCCTGCGGCGCATATCTCCTGCGTACACATCTCCTGCGGTGCACATCTCCTGCTGCGCACATCTCCTGCGGTGCACATCTCCGCACACATCCTGCGGCGCACATCTCCTGCGGCACTCATCTCCTGCGGCGCATATCTCCTGCGTACACATCTCCTGCGTACACATCTCCTGCGGTGCACATCTCCTGCTGCGCACATCTCCTGCGGTTTACATCTCCTGCGGTGCACATCTCCTGCTGCGCACATCTCCGGCAGTGCATATCTCTTGCGGCGCACACCCTTCGTTGCACATAAATGAAACATTTATTTACAAAAAATTATAATAATTAACTCAAATTAATAAAAAAACTGTGCGCACACATCCTGCGGCGCAAATCTCCTGCTGTGCACATCTCCTGCTTTGCACAACATGCGATGCACATAAATAAAATTAATAAAAAAACTGTGCGCACACATCCTGCGGCGCACATCTCCTGCGTGCTAATCTCCTGCGTGCACATCTCCTGCGGTGCACATCTCCTGCGGCGCACATCTCCTGCGGTGCACATCTCCTGCTGCGCACATCTCCTGTGGTGCACATTTCCTGTTGCGCACATTTCCTGCAGTGCATATCTCTTGCGGCGCACATCCTGCGTTGCGAACCCTGCGTTGCACATAAATAAAACAGTTATTTACAAAAAAATTAAAAAATCAAATCAAATTAATAAAAAAACTGCGGCACACATCTCCTGCTGCGCATATTGCCTGCGGCGCACATCTCCTGCTATGTACATCTCCTGCGGCTCACATCTCCTGCATGCACACGTCCTGCGGCGCACATCTCCTGCGTGCCAATCTCCTGCTGCGTGCACATCTCCTGCGGTGCACATCTCCTGCGGTGCACATCTCCTGCGATGCACATTTCCAGTGGCGCACATCTCCGGCGGTGCACATCTCTTGCGGCGCGCACCCTGCGGTGCACATAAATGAAACATTTATTTACAAAAAAATAATAATAATTAACTCAAATTAATAAAAAAACTGCGGCACACATCTCCTGCTGCGCATTTCGCCTGCGGCGCACATCTCCTGCTATGTACATCTCCTTCGGCTCACATCTCCTGCATGCACATCTCCTGCGGCGCACATCTCCTGCGATGCACATCTCCAGTGGCGCACATTTCCTGCTGCGCATATCGCCTGCGGCGCATATCTCCTGCTATGTACATCTCCTGCAGCACACATTTCCTGTGCACATCTCCTGCAGTGCATATCTCAAGTGGTGCACATCTCCTGCTGCGCACATCTCCTGCGGCGCATATCTCCTGCGTACACATCTCCTGCGGTGCACATCTCCTGCTGCGCACATCTCCTGCGGTGCACATCTCCGCACACATCCTGCGGCGCACATCTCCTGCGGCACTCATCTCCTGCGGCGCATATCTCCTGCGTACACATCTCCTGCGTACACATCTCCTGCGGTGCACATCTCCTGCTGCGCACATCTCCTGCGGTTTACATCTCCTGCGGTGCACATCTCCTGCTGCGCACATCTCCGGCAGTGCATATCTCTTGCGGCGCACACCCTTCGTTGCACATAAATGAAACATTTATTTACAAAAAATTATAATAATTAACTCAAATTAATAAAAAAACTGTGCGCACACATCCTGCGGCGCAAATCTCCTGCTGTGCACATCTCCTGCTTTGCACAACATGCGATGCACATAAATAAAATTAATAAAAAAACTGTGCGCACACATCCTGCGGCGCACATCTCCTGCGTGCTAATCTCCTGCGTGCACATCTCCTGCGGTGCACATCTCCTGCGGCGCACATCTCCTGCGGTGCACATCTCCTGCTGCGCACATCTCCTGTGGTGCACATTTCCTGTTGCGCACATTTCCTGCAGTGCATATCTCTTGCGGCGCACATCCTGCGTTGCGAACCCTGCGTTGCACATAAATAAAACAGTTATTTACAAAAAAATTAAAAAATCAAATCAAATTAATAAAAAAACTGCGGCACACATCTCCTGCTGCGCATATTGCCTGCGGCGCACATCTCCTGCTATGTACATCTCCTGCGGCTCACATCTCCTGCATGCACATCTCCTGCGGCGCACATCTCCTGCGATGCCTATCTCCAGTGGCGCACATCTCCTGCTGCGCATATCGCCTGCGGCGCATATCTCCTGCTATGTACATGTCCTGCAGCGCACATTTCCTGTGCACATCTCCTGCAGTGCATATCTCAAGTGGTGCACATCTCCTGCTGCGCACATCTCCTGCGGCGCATATCTCCTGCGTACACATCTCCTGCGGTGCACATCTCCTGCTGCGCACATCTCCTGCGTTTTACATCTCCTGCGGTGCACATCTCCTGCTGCGCACATCTCCGGCGGTGCAAATCTCTTGCGGCGCACATCCTGCGGCGCACACCCTTCGTTGGACATAAATGAAACATTTATTTACAAAAAAATTATAATAATTAACTCAAATTAATAAAAAAACTGTGCGCACACGTCCTGCGGCGCACATCTCCTGCGTGCCAATCTCCTGCTGCGCACATCTCCTGCGGTGCACATCTCCTGCGGCGCACATCTCCTGCGGTGCACTTCTCCTGCGGCGCACATCTCCTGCGGTGCACTTCTCCTGCGGCGCACATCTCCTGCTGCGCACATCGCCTGCGACACTCATCTCCTGCGGCGCATATCTCCTGCGTACACATCTCCTGCGGTGCACATCTCCTGCTGCGCACATCTCCTGCGGTGTACATCTCCAGCGGTGCACATCTCCTGCTGCGCACATCTGCGGCGGTGCATATCTCTAGCGGCGCACATCCTGCAGCGCACATCTCCTGCGGTGCACATCTCCTGAGGCCCACATCTCCTCCGGCGCACATCTCCTGCGGGGCACATCTCCTGCTGCGCACATCTCCTGCGGTGCACATCTCCGCACACATCCTGCGGCGCACATCTCTTGCGGCACTCATCTCCTGCGGCGCATATCTCCTGCGTACAAATCTCCTGCGGTGCACATCTCCTGCTGCGCACATCTCCTGCGGTGTACATCTCCTGCGGTGCACATCTCCTGCTGCGCACATCTCCGGCGGTGCATATCTCTTGCGGCGCACATTCTGCGGCGCACACCCTTCGTTGCACATAAATGAAACATTTATTTACAAAAAAATTATAATAATTAACTCAAATTAATAAAATAAATGTGCGCACACATCCTGCGGCGCACATCTCCTGTGGCACTCATCTCCTGCGGCGCATATCTCCTGCGTACACATTTCCTGGGGTGCACATCTCCTGCTGCGCACATCTCCTGCGGTGCACATCTCCTGCTGCGCACATCTCCGGCAGTGCATATCTCTTGCGGCGCACATCTCCTGCGGTGCACATCTCCTGCGGTGCACATCTCCTGCGGCGCACATCTCCTGCGATGCACATTTCCAGTGGCGCACATCTCCGGCGGTGCACATCTCTTGCGGCGCGCACCCTGCGGTGCACATAAATGAAACATTTATTTACAAAAAAATAATAATAATTAACTCAAATTAATAAAAAAACTGCGGCACACATCTCCTGCTGCGCATTTCGCCTGCGGCGCACATCTCCTGCTATGTACATCTCCTTCGGCTCACATCTCCTGCATGCACATCTCCTGCGGCGCACATCTCCTGCGATGCACATCTCCAGTGGCGCACATTTCCTGCTGCGCATATCGCCTGCGGCGCATATCTCCTGCTATGTACATCTCCTGCAGCACACATTTCCTGTGCACATCTCCTGCAGTGCATATCTCAAGTGGTGCACATCTCCTGCTGCGCACATCTCCTGCGGCGCATATCTCCTGCGTACACATCTCCTGCGGTGCACATCTCCTGCTGCGCACATCTCCTGCGGTGCACATCTCCGCACACATCCTGCGGCGCACATCTCCTGCGGCACTCATCTCCTGCGGCGCATATCTCCTGCGTACACATCTCCTGCGTACACATCTCCTGCGGTGCACATCTCCTGCTGCGCACATCTCCTGCGGTTTACATCTCCTGCGGTGCACATCTCCTGCTGCGCACATCTCCGGCAGTGCATATCTCTTGCGGCGCACATCCTGCGGCGCACACCCTTCGTTGCACATAAATGAAACATTTATTTACAAAAAATTATAATAATTAACTCAAATTAATAAAAAAACTGTGCGCACACATCCTGCGGCGCAAATCTCCTGCTGTGCACATCTCCTGCTTTGCAAAACATGCGATGCACATAAATAAAATTAATAAAAAAACTGTGCGCACACATCCTGCGGCGCACATCTCCTGCGTGCTAATCTCCTGCGTGCACATCTCCTGCGGTGCACATCTCCTGCGGCGCACATCTCCTGCGGTGCACATCTCCTGCTGCGCACATCTCCTGTGGTGCACATTTCCTGTTGCGCACATCTCCTGCAGTGCATATCTCTTGCGGCGCACATCCTGCGTTGCGAACCCTGCGTTGCACATAAATAAAACAGTTATTTACAAAAAAATTAAAAAATCAAATCAAATTAATAAAAAAACTGCGGCACACATCTCCTGCTGCGCATATTGCCTGCGGCGCACATCTCCTGCTATGTACATCTCCTGCGGCTCACATCTCCTGCATGCACATCTCCTGCGGCGCACATCTCCTGCGATGCCTATCTCCAGTGGCGCACATCTCCTGCTGCGCATATCGCCTGCGGCGCATATCTCCTGCTATGTACATGTCCTGCAGCGCACATTTCCTGTGCACATCTCCTGCAGTGCATATCTCAAGTGGTGCACATCTCCTGCTGCGCACATCTCCTGCGGCGCATATCTCCTGCGTACACATCTCCTGCGGTGCACATCTCCTGCTGCGCACATCTCCTGCGTTTTACATCTCCTGCGGTGCACATCTCCTGCTGCGCACATCTCCGGCGGTGCAAATCTCTTGCGGCGCACATCCTGCGGCGCACACCCTTCGTTGGACATAAATGAAACATTTATTTACAAAAAAATTATAATAATTAACTCAAATTAATAAAAAAACTGTGCGCACACGTCCTGCGGCGCACATCTCCTGCGTGCCAATCTCCTGCTGCGCACATCTCCTGCGGTGCACATCTCCTGCGGTGCACTTCTCCTGCGGCGCACATCTCCTGCGGTGCACTTCTCCTGCGGCGCACATCTCCTGCTGCGCACATCGCCTGCGACACTCATCTCTTGCGGCGCATATCTCCTGCGTACACATCTCCTGCGGTGCACATCTCCTGCTGCGCACATCTCCTGCGGTGTACATCTCCAGCGGTGCACATCTCCTGCTGCGCACATCTGCGGCGGTGCATATCTCTAGCGGCGCACATCCTGCAGCGCACATCTCCTGCGGTGCACATCTCCTGAGGCCCACATCTCCTCCGGCGCACATCTCCTGCGGGGCACATCTCCTGCTGCGCACATCTCCTGCGGTGCACATCTCCTGAGGCCCACATCTCCTGCGGTGTACATCTCCTGCGGTGCACATCTCCTGCTGCGCACATCTCCGGCGGTGCATATCTCTTGCGGCGCACATTCTGCGGCGCACACCCTTCGTTGCACATAAATTAAACATTTATTTACAAAAAAATTATAATAATTAACTCAAATTAATAAAATAAATGTGCGCACACATCCTGCGGCGCACATCTCCTATGGCACTCATCTCCTGCGGCGCATATCTCCTGCGTACACATTTCCTGGGGTGCACATCTCCTGCTGCGCACATCTCCTGCGGTGCACATCTCCTGCTGCGCACATCTCCGGCAGTGCATATCTCTTGCGGCGCACATCTCCTGCGGTGCACATCTCCTGAGGCGCACATCTCCTGCGGTGCACATCTCCTGCGGTGCACATCTCTTGCGGCACACATCCTGCGGCGCACACCCTTCGTTGCACATAAATGAAACATTTATTTACAAAAAAATTATAATAATTAACTCAAATTAATAAAAAAACTGTGCGCACACATCCTGCGGCTCAAATCTCCTGCTGCGCACATCTCCTGCATTGCAGAACATGCGATGCACATAAATAAAATTAATAAAAAAACTGTGCGCACACATCCTGCGGCGCACACCTCCTGCATGCCAATCTCCTGCTGCGCACATCTCCTGCGGTGCACATCTCCTGCGGCTCACATCTCCTGCATGCACATCTCCTGCGGCGCACATCTCCTGCGGTGCAAATCTCCTGCGGTGCATATCTCCTGCTGCGCAAATCTCCTGCGGTGCACATCTCCTGCTGCGCACATCTCCTGCAGTGCACATCTCCTGCTTCGCACATCTCCTGCGGTGCACATCTCTTGCGGCGTACATCTCCTGCGGCGCACATCTCTTGCGGCGCACATCTCCTGCGGCGCACATCTCTTGCGGTGCACATCTCCTGCTGCGCACATCTCCTGCGGTGCACATCTCCGCACACATCCTGCTGCGCACATCTCCTGCGGTGCACATCTCCTGCGGCGCACATCTCCTGCAGTGCACATCTACTGCGGCGCACATCTCCTGCTGCGCACATCTCCTGCGGTGCACATCTCCGCACACATCCTGCGGTGCACATCTCCTGCTGCGCACATCTCCTGCGGTGTACATCTCCTGCGGTGTACATCTCCTGCGGTGCACATCTCCTGCTGCGCACATCTCCGGTGGTGCATATCTCTTGCGGCGCACATCCTGTGGCGCACACCCTTCGTTGCACATAAATGAAACATTTATTTACAAAAAAATTATAATAATTAACTCAAATTAATAAAAAAACTGTGCGCACACATCCTGCGGCGCACATCTACTGCGTGCTAATCTCCTGCGTGCACATCTCCTGCGGTGCACATCTCCTGCGGCGCACATCTCCTGCGGTGCACATCTCCTGCTGCGCACATCTCCTGTGGTGCACATCTCCTGTTGCGCACTTCTCCTGCGGTGCATATCTCTTGCGGCGCACATCCTGCATTGCAAACCCTGCGTTGCACATAAATGAAACAGTTATTTACAAAAAAATAAAAAAATCAAATCAAATTAATAAAAAAACTGCGGCACACATCTCCTGCTGCGCATTTCGCCTGCGGCGCACATCTCCTGCTATGTACATCTCCTTCGGCTCACATCTCCTGCATGCACATCTCCTGCGGCGCACATCTCCTGCGATGCACATCTCCAGTGGCGCACATTTCCTGCTGCGCATATCGCCTGCGGCGCATATCTCCTGCTATGTACATCTCCTGCAGCACACATTTCCTGTGCACATCTCCTGCAGTGCATATCTCAAGTGGTGCACATCTCCTGCTGCGCACATCTCCTGCGGCGCATATCTCCTGCGTACACATCTCCTGCGGTGCACATCTCCTGCTGAGCACATCTCCTGCGTTGTACATCTCCTGCGGTGCACATCTCCTGCTGCTCTCCACATCCTGCGGCGCACACCCTTCGTTGCACATAAATGAAACATTTATTTACAAAAAAATTATAATAATAAACTCAAATTAATAAAAAAACTGTGCGCACACATCCTGCGGCGCACATCTCCTGCGTGCCAATCTCTTGCTGCGCACATCTCCTGCGGTGCACATCTCCTGCGACGCACATCTCCTGCGGTGCACATCTCCTGCTGCGCACATCTCCTGCTGCGCACATCTCCTGCGGTGCACATCTCTTGCGGCCCACATCGTGCGGCGCACACCCTGCGTTGCACATAAATGAAACATTTATTTACAAAAAAATTATAATAATTAACTCAAATTAATAAAATAAATGTGCGCACACATCCTGCGGCGCACATCTCCTGTGGCACTCATCTCCTGCGGCGCATATCTCCTGCGTACACATTTCCTGGGGTGCACATCTCCTGCTGCGCACATCTCCTGCGGTGCACATCTCCTGCTGCGCACATCTCCGGCAGTGCATATCTCTTGCGGCGCACATCTCCTGCGGTGCACATCTCCTGAGGCGCACATCTCCTGCGGTGCACATCTCCTGCGGTGCACATCTCTTGCGGCACACATCCTGCGGCGCACACCCTTCGTTGCACATAAATGAAACATTTATTTACAAAAAAATTATAATAATTAACTCAAATTAATAAAAAAACTGTGCGCACACATCCTGCGGCTCAAATCTCCTGCTGCGCACATCTCCTGCATTGCAGAACATGCGATGCACATAAATAAAATTAATAAAAAAACTGTGCGCACACATCCTGCGGCGCACACCTCCTGCATGCCAATCTCCTGCTGCGCACATCTCCTGCGGTGCACATCTCCTGCGGCTCACATCTCCTGCATGCACATCTCCTGCGGCGCACATCTCCTGCGGTGCAAATCTCCTGCGGTGCATATCTCCTGCTGCGCAAATCTCCTGCGGTGCACATCTCCTGCTGCGCACATCTCCTGCAGTGCACATCTCCTGCTTCGCACATCTCCTGCGGTGCACATCTCTTGCGGCGTACATCTCCTGCGGCGCACATCTCTTGCGGCGCACATCTCCTGCGGCGCACATCTCTTGCGGTGCACATCTCCTGCTGCGCACATCTCCTGCGGTGCACATCTCCGCACACATCCTGCTGCGCACATCTCCTGCGGTGCACATCTCCTGCGGCGCACATCTCCTGCAGTGCACATCTACTGCGGCGCACATCTCCTGCTGCGCACATCTCCTGCGGTGCACATCTCCGCACACATCCTGCGGTGCACATCTCCTGCTGCGCACATCTCCTGCGGTGTACATCTCCTGCGGTGTACATCTCCTGCGGTGCACATCTCCTGCTGCGCACATCTCCGGTGGTGCATATCTCTTGCGGCGCACATCCTGTGGCGCACACCCTTCGTTGCACATAAATGAAACATTTATTTACAAAAAAATTATAATAATTAACTCAAATTAATAAAAAAACTGTGCGCACACATCCTGCGGCGCACATCTACTGCGTGCTAATCTCCTGCGTGCACATCTCCTGCGGTGCACATCTCCTGCGGCGCACATCTCCTGCGGTGCACATCTCCTGCTGCGCACATCTCCTGTGGTGCACATCTCCTGTTGCGCACTTCTCCTGCGGTGCATATCTCTTGCGGCGCACATCCTGCATTGCAAACCCTGCGTTGCACATAAATGAAACAGTTATTTACAAAAAAATAAAAAAATCAAATCAAATTAATAAAAAAACTGCGGCACACATCTCCTGCTGCGCATTTCGCCTGCGGCGCACATCTCCTGCTATGTACATCTCCTTCGGCTCACATCTCCTGCATGCACATCTCCTGCGGCGCACATCTCCTGCGATGCACATCTCCAGTGGCGCACATTTCCTGCTGCGCATATCGCCTGCGGCGCATATCTCCTGCTATGTACATCTCCTGCAGCACACATTTCCTGTGCACATCTCCTGCAGTGCATATCTCAAGTGGTGCACATCTCCTGCTGCGCACATCTCCTGCGGCGCATATCTCCTGCGTACACATCTCCTGCGGTGCACATCTCCTGCTGAGCACATCTCCTGCGTTGTACATCTCCTGCGGTGCACATCTCCTGCTGCTCTCCACATCCTGCGGCGCACACCCTTCGTTGCACATAAATGAAACATTTATTTACAAAAAAATTATAATAATAAACTCAAATTAATAAAAAAACTGTGCGCACACATCCTGCGGCGCACATCTCCTGCGTGCCAATCTCTTGCTGCGCACATCTCCTGCGGTGCACATCTCCTGCGACGCACATCTCCTGCGGTGCACATCTCCTGCTGCGCACATCTCCTGCTGCGCACATCTCCTGCGGTGCACATCTCTTGCGGCCCACATCGTGCGGCGCACACCCTGCGTTGCACATAAATGAAACATTTATTTACAAAAAAATAAAAAAATCAAATCAAATTAATAAAAAAACTGCGGCACACATCTCCTGCTGCGCATATCGCCTGCGGCGCACATCTCCTGCGTGCACATCTCTTGCGGCGCACATCTCCTGCTGCGCATTTCGCCTGCGGCGCACATCTCCTGCTATGTACATCTCCTGCG
Source organism: Pleuronectes platessa (assembly GCF_947347685.1). Classification (NCBI taxonomy): domain Eukaryota; kingdom Metazoa; phylum Chordata; class Actinopteri; order Pleuronectiformes; family Pleuronectidae; genus Pleuronectes; species Pleuronectes platessa. The sequence goes on along the minus strand of NW_026518901.1, from coordinate 135,348 downwards.
GCGCACATCTCCTGCAGCGCACATCTCAAGTGGTGCACATCTCCTGCTGAGCACATCTCCTGCGGCACACATCTCCTGCTGCGCACATCTCCTGCGGTGCACATCTCCTGCTGCGCACATCTCCTGCGGTGCACATCTCCTGCTGCGCACATCTCCTGCTGCGCACATCTCCTGCGGTGCACATCTCTTGCGGCGCACATCCTGCGGCGCACACCCTGCGTTGCACATAAATGAAACATTTATTTACAAAAAAATAAAAAAATCAAATCAAATTAATAAAAAAACTGCGGCACACATCTCCTGCTGCGCACATCTCCTGTGGTGCACATCTCCTCTTGCGCACATCTCCTGCAGTGCATATCTCTTGCGGCGCACATCCTGCGTTGCGAACCCTGCGTTGCACATAAATAAAACAGTTATTTACAAAAAAATTAAATCAAATTAATAAAAAAACTGCGGCACACATCTCCTGCTGCGCATATCGCCTGCGGCGCACATCTCCTGCGTGCACATCTCTTGCGGCGCACATCTCCTGCTGCGCATTTCGCCTGCGGCGCACATCTCCTGCGATGCACATCTCCAGTGGCGCATATCTCCGGCGGTGCACATCTCTTGCGGCGCGCACCCTGCGGTGCACATAAATGAAACATTATTTACAAAAAATAATAATAATTAACTCAAATTAATAAAAAAACTGTGCGCACACATCCTGCGGCGCACATCTACTGCGTGCTAATCTCCTGCGTGCACATCTCCTGCGGTGCACATCTCCTGCGGCGCACATCTCCTGCGGTGCACATCTCCTGCTGCGCACATCTCCTGTGGTGCACATCCCCTGTTGCGCACTTCTCCTGCAGTGCATATCTCTTGCGGCGCACATCCTGCATTGCGAACCCTGCGTTGCACATAAATTAAACAGTTATTTACAAAAAAATAAAAAAATCAAATCAAATTAATAAAAAAACTGCGGCACACATCTCCCACTGCGCATTTCGCCTGCGGCGCACATCTCCTGCTATGTACATCTCCTTCGGCTCACATCTCCTGCATGCACATCTCCTGCAGCGCACATCTCCTGCGATGCACATCTCCAGTGGCGCACATTTCCTGCTGCGCACATCTCCTGCTGTGCACATAAATTAAACATTTATTTACAAAAAAATTATAATAATTAACTCAAATTAATAAAAAAACTGTGCGCACACATCCTGCGGCGCACATCTCCTGCGGTGCACATCTCCTGCTGCGCACATCTCCTGCGGTGCACATCTCCGCACACATCCTGCTGCGCACATCTCCTGCGGTGCACATCTCCTGCGGCGCACATCTCCTGCGGTGCACATCTCCTGCGGCGCACATCTCCTGCTGCGCACATCTCCTGCTGTGCACATCTCCGCACACATCCTGCGGTGCACATCTCCTGCTGCGCACATCTCCTGCGGTGTACATCTCCTGCGGTGCAAATCTCCTGCTGCGCACATCTCCGGTGGTGCATATCTCTTGCGGCGCACATCCTGCGGCGCACACCCTTCGTTGCACATAAATGAAACATTTATTTACATAAAAATTATAATAATTAACTCAACTTAATAAAAAAACTGTGCGCACACATCCTGCGGCGCACATCTCCTGCGTGCTAATCTCCTGCGTGCACATCTCCGGCGGTGCACATCTCTTGCGGCGCGCACCCTGCGGTGCACATAAATGAAACATTTATTTACAAAAAATAATAATAATTAACTCAAATTAATAAAAAAACTGTGCGCACACATCCTGCGGCGCACATCTACTGCGTGCTAATCTCCTGCGTGCACATCTCCTGCGGTGCACATCTCCTGCGGCGCACATCTCCTGCGGTGCACATCTCCTGCTGCGCACATCTCCTGTGGTGCACTTCTCCTGTTGCGCACTTCTCCTGCGGTGCATATCTCTTGCGGCGCACATCCTGCATTGCGAACCCTGCGTTGCCCATAAATGAAACAGTTATTTACAAAAAAATAAAAAAATAAAATCAAATTAATAAAAAAACTGCGGCACACATCTCCTGCTGCGCATTTCGCCTGCGGCTCACATCTCCTGCATGCACATCTCCTGCGGCGCACATCTCCTGCGGCGCACATCTCCTGCGGTGCAAATCTCCTGCGGTGCACATCTCTTGCGGTGCACATCTCCTGCTGCGCAAATCTCCTGCGGTGCACATCTCCTGCTGCGCACATCTCCTGCGGTGCACATCTCCTGCTTCGCACATCTCCTGCGGTGCACATCTCCTGCAGTGCACATCTCCTGCTGCGCACATCTCCTGCGGTGCACATCTCTTGCGGCGCACATCCTGCGGCGCACACCCTGCGTTGCACATAAATTAAACATTTATTTACAAAAAAATTATAATAATTAACTCAAATTAATAAAAAAACTGTGCGCACACATCCTGCGGCGCACATCTCCTGCGTGCTAATCTCCTGCGTGCACATCTCCTGCGGTGCACATCTCCTGCTGCGCACATCTCCTGCGTGCACATCTCTTGCGGCGCACATCTCCTGCTGCGCATTTCGCCTGCGGCGCACATCTCCTGCGATGCACATCTCCAGTGGCGCATATCTCCGGCGGTGCACATCTCTTGCGGCGCGCACCCTGCGGTGCAAATAAATGAAACATTATTTACAAAAAAATAATAATAATTAACTCAAATTAATAAAAAAACTGTGCGCACACATCCTGCGGCGCACATCTACTGCGTGCTAATCTCCTGCGTGCACATCTCCTGCGGTGCACATCTCCTGCGGCGCACATCTCCTGCGGTGCACATCTCCTGCTGCGCACATCTCCTGTGGTGCACATCCCCTGTTGCGCACTTCTTCTGCAGTGCATATCTCTTGCGGCGCACATCCTGCATTGCGAACCCTGCGTTGCACATAAATTAAACAGTTATTTACAAAAAAATAAAAAAATCAAATCAAATTAATAAAAAAACTGCGGCACACATCTCCCACTGCGCATTTCGCCTGCGGCGCACATCTCCTGCTATGTACATCTCCTTCGGCTCACATCTCCTGCATGCACATCTCCTGCGGCGCACATCTCCTGCGATGCACATCTCCAGTGGCGCACATTTCCTGCTGCGCACATCTCCTGCTGTGCACATAAATTAAACATTTATTTACAAAAAAATTATAATAATTAACTCAAATTAATAAAAAAACTGTGCGCACACATCCTGCGGCGCACATCTCCTGCGGTGCACATCTCCTGCTGCGCACATCTCCTGCGGTGCACATCTCCGCACACATCCTGCTGCGCACATCTCCTGCGGTGCACATCTCCTGCGGCGCACATCTCCTGCGGCGCACATCTCCTGCTGCGCACATCTCCTGCGATGCACATTTCCAGTGGCGCACATCTCCGGCGGTGCACATCTCTTGCGGCGCGCACCCTGCGGTGCACATAAATGAAACATTTATTTACAAAAAAATAATAATAATTAACTCAAATTAATAAAAAAACTGTGCGCACACATCCTGCGGCGCACATCTACTGCGTGTTAATCTCCTGCGTGCACATCTCCTGCGGTGCACATCTCCTGCGGCGCACATCTCCTGCGGTGCACATCTCCTGCTGCGCACATCTCCTGCGTGCACATCTCTTGCGGCGCACATCTCCTGCTGCGCATTTCGCCTGCGGCGCACATCTCCTGCGATGCACATCTCCAGTGGCGCATATCTCCGGCGGTGCACATCTCTTGCGGCGCGCACCCTGCGGTGCACATAAATGAAACATTATTTACAAAAAAATAATAATAATTAACTCAAATTAATAAAAAAACTGTGCGCACATCTACTGCGTGCTAATCTCCTGCGTGCACATCTCCTGCGGTGCACATCTCCTGCGGCGCACATCTCCTGCGGTGCACATCTCCTGCTGCGCACATCTCCTGTGGTGCACATCCCCTGTTGCGCACTTCTCCTGCAGTGCATATCTCTTGCGGCGCACATCCTGCATTGCGAACCCTGCGTTGCACATAAATTAAACAGTTATTTACAAAAAAATAAAAAAATCAAATCAAATTAATAAAAAAACTGCGGCACACATCTCCCACTGCGCATTTCGCCTGCGGCGCACATCTCCTGCTATGTACATCTCCTTCGGCTCACATCTCCTGCATGCACATCTCCTGCAGCGCACATCTCCTGCGATGCACATCTCCAGTGGCGCACATTTCCTGCTGCGCACATCTCCTGCTGTGCACATAAATTAAACATTTATTTACAAAAAAATTATAATAATTAACTCAAATTAATAAAAAAACTGTGCGCACACATCCTGCGGCGCACATCTCCTGCGGTGCACATCTCCTGCTGCGCACATCTCCTGCGGTGCACATCTCCGCACACATCCTGCTGCGCACATCTCCTGCGGTGCACATCTCCTGCGGCGCACATCTCCTGCGGTGCACATCTCCTGCGGCGCACATCTCCTGCTGCGCACATCTCCTGCTGTGCACATCTCCGCACACATCCTGCGGTGCACATCTCCTGCTGCGCACATCTCCTGCGGTGTACATCTCCTGCGGTGCAAATCTCCTGCTGCGCACATCTCCGGTGGTGCATATCTCTTGCGGCGCACATCCTGCGGCGCACACCCTTCGTTGCACATAAATGAAACATTTATTTACATAAAAATTATAATAATTAACTCAACTTAATAAAAAAACTGTGCGCACACATCCTGCGGCGCACATCTCCTGCGTGCTAATCTCCTGCGTGCACATCTCCGGCGGTGCACATCTCTTGCGGCGCGCACCCTGCGGTGCACATAAATGAAACATTTATTTACAAAAAATAATAATAATTAACTCAAATTAATAAAAAAACTGTGCGCACACATCCTGCGGCGCACATCTACTGCGTGCTAATCTCCTGCGTGCACATCTCCTGCGGTGCACATCTCCTGCGGCGCACATCTCCTGCGGTGCACATCTCCTGCTGCGCACATCTCCTGTGGTGCACTTCTCCTGTTGCGCACTTCTCCTGCGGTGCATATCTCTTGCGGCGCACATCCTGCATTGCGAACCCTGCGTTGCCCATAAATGAAACAGTTATTTACAAAAAAATAAAAAAATAAAATCAAATTAATAAAAAAACTGCGGCACACATCTCCCACTGCGCATTTCGCCTGCGGCGCACATCTCCTGCTATGTACATCTCCTTCGGCTCACATCTCCTGCATGCACATCTCCTGCGGCGCACATCTCCTGCGATGCACATCTCCAGTGGCGCACATTTCCTGCTGCGCACATCTCCTGCTGTGCACATAAATTAAACATTTATTTACAAAAAAATTATAATAATTAACTCAAATTAATAAAAAAACTGTGCGCACACATCCTGCGGCGCACATCTCCTGCGGTGCACATCTCCTGCTGCGCACATCTCCTGCGGTGCACATCTCCGCACACATCCTGCTGCGCACATCTCCTGCGGTGCACATCTCCTGCGGCGCACATCTCCTGCGGCGCACATCTCCTGCTGCGCACATCTCCTGCGATGCACATTTCCAGTGGCGCACATCTCCGGCGGTGCACATCTCTTGCGGCGCGCACCCTGCGGTGCACATAAATGAAACATTTATTTACAAAAAAATAATAATAATTAACTCAAATTAATAAAAAAACTGTGCGCACACATCCTGCGGCGCACATCTACTGCGTGTTAATCTCCTGCGTGCACATCTCCTGCGGTGCACATCTCCTGCGGCGCACATCTCCTGCGGTGCACATCTCCTGCTGCGCACATCTCCTGCGTGCACATCTCTTGCGGCGCACATCTCCTGCTGCGCATTTCGCCTGCGGCGCACATCTCCTGCGATGCACATCTCCAGTGGCGCATATCTCCTGCGGTGCACATCTCCTGCTGCGCACATCTCCTGTGGTGCACTTCTCCTGTTGCGCACTTCTCCTGCGGTGCATATCTCTTGCGGCGCACATCCTGCATTGCGAACCCTGCGTTGCCCATAAATGAAACAGTTATTTACAAAAAAATAAAAAAATAAAATCAAATTAATAAAAAAACTGCGGCACACATCTCCCACTGCGCATTTCGCCTGCGGCGCACATCTCCTGCTATGTACATCTCCTTCGGCTCACATCTCCTGCATGCACATCTCCTGCGGCGCACATCTCCTGCGATGCACATCTCCAGTGGCGCACATTTCCTGCTGCGCACATCTCCTGCTGTGCACATAAATTAAACATTTATTTACAAAAAAATTATAATAATTAACTCAAATTAATAAAAAAACTGTGCGCACACATCCTGCGGCGCACATCTCCTGCGGTGCACATCTCCTGCTGCGCACATCTCCTGCGGTGCACATCTCCGCACACATCCTGCTGCGCACATCTCCTGCGGTGCACATCTCCTGCGGCGCACATCTCCTGCGGCGCACATCTCCTGCTGCGCACATCTCCTGCGATGCACATTTCCAGTGGCGCACATCTCCGGCGGTGCACATCTCTTGCGGCGCGCACCCTGCGGTGCACATAAATGAAACATTTATTTACAAAAAAATAATAATAATTAACTCAAATTAATAAAAAAACTGTGCGCACACATCCTGCGGCGCACATCTACTGCGTGTTAATCTCCTGCGTGCACATCTCCTGCGGTGCACATCTCCTGCGGCGCACATCTCCTGCGGTGCACATCTCCTGCTGCGCACATCTCCTGCGTGCACATCTCTTGCGGCGCACATCTCCTGCTGCGCATTTCGCCTGCGGCGCACATCTCCTGCGATGCACATCTCCAGTGGCGCATATCTCCGGCGGTGCACATCTCTTGCGGCGCGCACCCTGCGGTGCACATAAATGAAACATTATTTACAAAAAAATAATAATAATTAACTCAAATTAATAAAAAAACTGTGCGCACATCTACTGCGTGCTAATCTCCTGCGTGCACATCTCCTGCGGTGCACATCTCCTGCGGCGCACATCTCCTGCGGTGCACATCTCCTGCTGCGCACATCTCCTGTGGTGCACATCCCCTGTTGCGCACTTCTCCTGCAGTGCATATCTCTTGCGGCGCACATCCTGCATTGCGAACCCTGCGTTGCACATAAATTAAACAGTTATTTACAAAAAAATAAAAAAATCAAATCAAATTAATAAAAAAACTGCGGCACACATCTCCCACTGCGCATTTCGCCTGCGGCGCACATCTCCTGCTATGTACATCTCCTTCGGCTCACATCTCCTGCATGCACATCTCCTGCAGCGCACATCTCCTGCGATGCACATCTCCAGTGGCGCACATTTCCTGCTGCGCACATCTCCTGCTGTGCACATAAATTAAACATTTATTTACAAAAAAATTATAATAATTAACTCAAATTAATAAAAAAACTGTGCGCACACATCCTGCGGCGCACATCTCCTGCGGTGCACATCTCCTGCTGCGCACATCTCCTGCGGTGCACATCTCCGCACACATCCTGCTGCGCACATCTCCTGCGGTGCACATCTCCTGCGGCGCACATCTCCTGCGGTGCACATCTCCTGCGGCGCACATCTCCTGCTGCGCACATCTCCTGCTGTGCACATCTCCGCACACATCCTGCGGTGCACATCTCCTGCTGCGCACATCTCCTGCGGTGTACATCTCCTGCGGTGCAAATCTCCTGCTGCGCACATCTCCGGTGGTGCATATCTCTTGCGGCGCACATCCTGCGGCGCACACCCTTCGTTGCACATAAATGAAACATTTATTTACATAAAAATTATAATAATTAACTCAACTTAATAAAAAAACTGTGCGCACACATCCTGCGGCGCACATCTCCTGCGTGCTAATCTCCTGCGTGCACATCTCCGGCGGTGCACATCTCTTGCGGCGCGCACCCTGCGGTGCACATAAATGAAACATTTATTTACAAAAAATAATAATAATTAACTCAAATTAATAAAAAAACTGTGCGCACACATCCTGCGGCGCACATCTACTGCGTGCTAATCTCCTGCGTGCACATCTCCTGCGGTGCACATCTCCTGCGGCGCACATCTCCTGCGGTGCACATCTCCTGCTGCGCACATCTCCTGTGGTGCACTTCTCCTGTTGCGCACTTCTCCTGCGGTGCATATCTCTTGCGGCGCACATCCTGCATTGCGAACCCTGCGTTGCCCATAAATGAAACAGTTATTTACAAAAAAATAAAAAAATAAAATCAAATTAATAAAAAAACTGCGGCACACATCTCCTGCTGCGCATTTCGCCTGCGGCTCACATCTCCTGCATGCACATCTCCTGCGGCGCACATCTCCTGCGGCGCACATCTCCTGCGGTGCAAATCTCCTGCGGTGCACATCTCTTGCGGTGCACATCTCCTGCTGCGCAAATCTCCTGCGGTGCACATCTCCTGCTGCGCACATCTCCTGCGGTGCACATCTCCTGCTTCGCACATCTCCTGCGGTGCACATCTCCTGCAGTGCACATCTCCTGCTGCGCACATCTCCTGCGGTGCACATCTCTTGCGGCGCACATCCTGCGGCGCACACCCTGCGTTGCACATAAATTAAACATTTATTTACAAAAAAATTATAATAATTAACTCAAATTAATAAAAAAACTGTGCGCACACATCCTGCGGCGCACATCTCCTGCGTGCTAATCTCCTGCGTGCACATCTCCTGCGGTGCACATCTCCTGCGGCGCACATCTCCTGCGATGCACATTTCCAGTGGCGCACATCTCCGGCGGTGCACATCTCTTGCGGCGCGCACCCTGCGGTGCACATAAATGAAACATTTATTTACAAAAAAATAATAATAATTAACTCAAATTAATAAAAAAACTGTGCGCACACATCCTGCGGCGCACATCTACTGCGTGTTAATCTCCTGCGTGCACATCTCCTGCGGTGCACATCTCCTGCGGCGCACATCTCCTGCGGTGCACATCTCCTGCTGCGCACATCTCCTGCGTGCACATCTCTTGCGGCGCACATCTCCTGCTGCGCATTTCGCCTGCGGCGCACATCTCCTGCGATGCACATCTCCAGTGGCGCATATCTCCGGCGGTGCACATCTCTTGCGGCGCGCACCCTGCGGTGCAAATAAATGAAACATTATTTACAAAAAAATAATAATAATTAACTCAAATTAATAAAAAAACTGTGCGCACACATCCTGCGGCGCACATCTACTGCGTGCTAATCTCCTGCGTGCACATCTCCTGCGGTGCACATCTCCTGCGGCGCACATCTCCTGCGGTGCACATCTCCTGCTGCGCACATCTCCTGTGGTGCACATCCCCTGTTGCGCACTTCTTCTGCAGTGCATATCTCTTGCGGCGCACATCCTGCATTGCGAACCCTGCGTTGCACATAAATTAAACAGTTATTTACAAAAAAATAAAAAAATCAAATCAAATTAATAAAAAAACTGCGGCACACATCTCCCACTGCGCATTTCGCCTGCGGCGCACATCTCCTGCTATGTACATCTCCTTCGGCTCACATCTCCTGCATGCACATCTCCTGCGGCGCACATCTCCTGCGATGCACATCTCCAGTGGCGCACATTTCCTGCTGCGCACATTTCCTGCTGTGCACATAAATTAAACATTTATTTACAAAAAAATTATAATAATTAACTCAAATTAATAAAAAAACTGTGCGCACACATCCTGCGGCGCACATCTCCTGCGGTGCACATCTCCTGCTGCGCACATCTCCTGCGGTGCACATCTCCGCACACATCCTGCTGCGCACATCTCCTGCGGTGCACATCTCCTGCGGCGCACATCTCCTGCGGCGCACATCTCCTGCTGCGCACATCTCCTGCGATGCACATTTCCAGTGGCGCACATCTCCGGCGGTGCACATCTCTTGCGGCGCGCACCCTGCGGTGCACATAAATGAAACATTTATTTACAAAAAAATAATAATAATTAACTCAAATTAATAAAAAAACTGTGCGCACACATCCTGCGGCGCACATCTACTGCGTGTTAATCTCCTGCGTGCACATCTCCTGCGGTGCACATCTCCTGCGGCGCACATCTCCTGCGGTGCACATCTCCTGCTGCGCACATCTCCTGCGTGCACATCTCTTGCGGCGCACATCTCCTGCTGCGCATTTCGCCTGCGGCGCACATCTCCTGCGATGCACATCTCCAGTGGCGCATATCTCCGGCGGTGCACATCTCTTGCGGCGCGCACCCTGCGGTGCACATAAATGAAACATTATTTACAAAAAAATAATAATAATTAACTCAAATTAATAAAAAAACTGTGCGCACACATCCTGCGGCGCACATCTACTGCGTGCTAATCTCCTGCGTGCACATCTCCTGCGGTGCACATCTCCTGCGGCGCACATCTCCTGCGGTGCACATCTCCTGCTGCGCACATCTCCTGTGGCGCACATCCCCTGTTGCGCACTTCTCCTGCAGTGCATATCTCTTGCGGCGCACATCCTGCATTGCGAACCCTGCGTTGCACATAAATTAAACAGTTATTTACAAAAAAATAAAAAAATCAAATCAAATTAATAAAAAAACTGCGGCACACATCTCCCACTGCGCATTTCGCCTGCGGCGCACATCTCCTGCTATGTACATCTCCTTCGGCTCACATCTCCTGCATGCACATCTCCTGCGGCGCACATCTCCTGCGATGCACATCTCCAGTGGCGCACATTTCCTGCTGCGCACATCTCCTGCTGTGCACATAAATTAAACATTTATTTACAAAAAAATTATAATAATTAACTCAAATTAATAAAAAAACTGTGCGCACACATCCTGCGGCGCACATCTCCTGCGGTGCACATCTCCTGCTGCGCACATCTCCTGCGGTGCACATCTCCGCACACATCCTGCTGCGCACATCTCCTGCGGTGCACATCTCCTGCGGCGCACATCTCCTGCGGCGCACATCTCCTGCTGCGCACATCTCCTGCGATGCACATTTCCAGTGGCGCACATCTCCGGCGGTGCACATCTCTTGCGGCGCGCACCCTGCGGTGCACATAAATGAAACATTTATTTACAAAAAAATAATAATAATTAACTCAAATTAATAAAAAAACTGTGCGCACACATCCTGCGGCGCACATCTACTGCGTGTTAATCTCCTGCGTGCACATCTCCTGCGGTGCACATCTCCTGCGGCGCACATCTCCTGCGGTGCACATCTCCTGCTGCGCACATCTCCTGCGTGCACATCTCTTGCGGCGCACATCTCCTGCTGCGCATTTCGCCTGCGGCGCACATCTCCTGCGATGCACATCTCCAGTGGCGCATATCTCCGGCGGTGCACATCTCTTGCGGCGCGCACCCTGCGGTGCACATAAATGAAACATTATTTACAAAAAAATAATAATAATTAACTCAAATTAATAAAAAAACTGTGCGCACACATCCTGCGGCGCACATCTACTGCGTGCTAATCTCCTGCGTGCACATCTCCTGCGGTGCACATCTCCTGCGGCGCACATCTCCTGCGGTGCACATCTCCTGCTGCGCACATCTCCTGTGGCGCACATCCCCTGTTGCGCACTTCTCCTGCAGTGCATATCTCTTGCGGCGCACATCCTGCATTGCGAACCCTGCGTTGCACATAAATTAAACAGTTATTTACAAAAAAATAAAAAAATCAAATCAAATTAATAAAAAAACTGCGGCACACATCTCCCACTGCGCATTTCGCCTGCGGCGCACATCTCCTGCTATGTACATCTCCTTCGGCTCACATCTCCTGCATGCACATCTCCTGCGGCGCACATCTCCTGCGATGCACATCTCCAGTGGCGCACATTTCCTGCTGCGCACATCTCCTGCTGTGCACATAAATTAAACATTTATTTACAAAAAAATTATAATAATTAACTCAAATTAATAAAAAAACTGTGCGCACACATCCTGCGGCGCACATCTCCTGCGGTGCACATCTCCTGCTGCGCACATCTCCTGCGGTGCACATCTCCGCACACATCCTGCTGCGCACATCTCCTGCGGTGCACATCTCCTGCGGCGCACATCTCCTGCGGCGCACATCTCCTGCTGCGCACATCTCCTGCTGTGCACATCTCCGCACACATCCTGCGGTGCACATCTCCTGCTGCGCACATCTCCTGCGGTGTACATCTCCTGCGGTGCAAATCTCCTGCTGCGCACATCTCCAGTGGTTCATATCTCTTGCGGCGCACATCCTGCGGCGCACACCCTTCGTTGCACATAAATGAAACATTTATTTACATAAAAATTATAATAATTAACTCAACTTAATAAAAAAACTGTGCGCACACATCCTGCGGCGCACATCTCCTGCGTGCTAATCTCCTGCGTGCACATCTCCTGCGGTGCACATCTCCTGCGGCGCACATCTCCTGCGATGCACATCTCCAGTGGCGCACATCTCCGGCGGTGCACATCTCTTGCGGCGCGCACCCTGCGGTGCACATAAATGAAACATTTATTTACAAAAAATAATAATAATTAACTCAAATTAATAAAAAAACTGTGCGCACACATCCTGCGGCGCACATCTACTGCGTGCTAATCTCCTGCGTGCACATCTCCTGCGGTGCACATCTCCTGCGGCGCACATCTCCTGCGGTGCACATCTCCTGCTGCGCACATCTCCTGTGGTGCACTTCTCCTGTTGCGCACTTCTCCTGCGGTGCATATCTCTTGCGGCGCACATCCTGCATTGCGAACCCTGCGTTGCCCATAAATGAAACAGTTATTTACAAAAAAATTAAAAATAAAATAAAATTAATAAAAAAACTGCGGCACACATCTCCTGCTGCGCATTTCGCCTGCGGCTCACATCTCCTGCATGCACATCTCCTGCGGCGCACATCTCCTGCGGCGCACATCTCCTGCGGTGCAAATCTCCTGCGGTGCACATCTCTTGCGGTGCACATCTCCTGCTGCGCAAATCTCCTGCGGTGCACATCTCCTGCTGCGCACATCTCCTGCGGTGCACATCTCCTGCTTCGCACATATCCTGCGGTGCACATCTCCTGCAGTGCACATCTCCTGCTGCGCACATCTCCTGCGGTGCACATCTCTTGCGGCGCACATCCTGCGGCGCACACCCTGCGTTGCACATAAATTAAACATTTATTTACAAAAAAATTATAATAATTAACTCAAATTAATAAAAAAACTGTGCGCACACATCCTGCGGCGCACATCTCCTGCGTGCTAATCTCCTGCGTGCACATCTCCTGCGGTGCACATCTCCTGCGGCGCACATCTCCTGCGATGCACATTTCCAGTGGCGCACATCTCCGGCGGTGCAAGTCTCTTGCGGCGCGCACCCTGCGGTGCACATAAATGAAACATTTATTTACAAAAAAATAATAATAATTAACTCAAATTAATAAAAAAACTGTGCGCACACATCCTGCGGCACACATCTACTGCGTGTTAATCTCCTGCGTGCACATCTCCTGCTGTGCACATCTCCTGCGGCGCACATCTCCTGCGGTGCACATCTCCTGCTGCGCACATCTCCTGCGGTGCACATCTCCTGCTGCGCACATCTCCGGCGGTGCATATCTCTTGCGGCGCACATCCTGCGGCGCACCCTGCGGTGCACATAAATGAAACATTTATTTACAAAAAAATAATAATAATTACCTCAAATTAATAAAAAAACTGCGGCACACATCTCCTGCTGCGCATTTCGCCTGCGGCGCACATCTCCTGCTATGCACATCTCCAGTTGCGCACATTTCCTGCTGCGCATATCGCCTGCGGCGCATATCTCCTGCTATGTACATCTCCTGCAGCACACATTTCCTGTGCACATCTCCTGCAGTGCATATCTCAAATGGTGCACATCTCCTGCTGCGCACATCTCCTGCGGCGCATATCTCCTGCGTACACATCTCCTGCGGTGCACATCTCCTGCTGCGCACATCTCCTGCGTTGTACATCTCCTGCGGTGCACATCTCCTGCTGCTCTCCACATCCTGCGGCGCACACCCTTCGTTGCACATAAATTAAACATTTATTTACAAAAAAATTATAATAATTAACTCAAATTAATAAAAAAACTGTGCGCACACATCCTGCGGCGCACATCTCCTGCGTGCCAATCTCCTGCTGCGCACATCTCCTGCGGTGCACATCTCCTGCGACGCACATCTCCTGCGGTGCACATCTCCTGCTGCGCACATCTCCTGCTGCGCACATCTCCTGCGGTGCACATCTCTTGCGGCCCACATCCTGCGGCACACACCCTGCGTTGCACATAAATGAAACATTTATTTACAAAAAAATAAAAAAATCAAATCAAATTAATAAAAAAAATGCGGCACACATCTCCTGCTGCGCATATCGCCTGAGGCGCACATCTCCTGCTATGTACATCTCCTGCGGCTCACATCTCCTGCATGCACATCTCCTGCGGCGCACATCTCCTGCGGTGCAAATCTCCTGCGGCGCACATCTCCTGCATGCACATCTCCTGCTGCGCACATCTCCTGCGGTGCACATCTCTTGCGGCGCACATCCTGCGGCGCACACCCTGCGTTGCACATAAATTAAACATTTATTTACAAAACAATTATAATAATTAACTCAAATTAATAAAAAAACTGTGCGCACACATCCTGCTGCGCACATCTCCTGCGGTGCACATCTCCTGCGGCGCACATCTCCTGCGGTGCACATCTCCTGCTGCGCACATCTCCTGCTGCGCACATCTCCTGCGGTGCACATCTCTTGCGGCGCACATCCTGCGGCGCACACCCTGCGTTGCACATAAATGAAACATTTATTTACAAAAAATAAAAAAATTAAATCAAATTAATAAAAAAACTGCGGCACACATCTCCTGCTGCGCATATCGCCTGCGGCGCACATCTCCTGCTATGTACATCTCCTGTGGCTCACATCTCCTGCATGCACATCTCCTGCGGCGCACATCTCCTGCGATGCACATCTCCAGTGGCGCACATCTCCGGCGGTGCACATCTCTTGTGGCGCGCACCCTGCGGTGCACATAAATGAAACATTTATTTACAAAAAAATAATAATAATTAACTCAAATTAATAAAAAAACTGTGCGCACACATCCTGCGGCGCACATCTACTGCGTGCTAATCTCCTGCGTGCACATCTCCTGCGGCGCACATCTCCTGCGGTGCACATCTCCTGCTGCGCACATCTCCTGCGGTGCACATCTCCTGCTGCGCACATCTCCGGCGGTGCATATCTCTTGCGGCGCACATCCTGCGGCGCACCCTGCGGTGCACATAAATGAAACATTTATTTACAAAAAAATAATAATAATTACCTCAAATTAATAAAAAAACTGCGGCACACATCTCATGCTGCGCATTTCGCCTGCGGCGCACATCTCCTGCTATGTACATCTCCTGCGGCTCACATCTCCTGCATGCACATCTCCTATGGCGCACATCTCCTGCGATGCACATCTCCAGTGGCGCACATTTCCTGCTGCGCATATCGCCTGCGGCGCATATCTCCTGCTATGTACATCTCCTGCAGCACACATTTCCTGTGCACATCTCCTGCAGTGCATATCTCAAATGGTGCACATCTCCTGCTGCGCACATCTCCTGCGGCGCATATCTCCTGCGTACACATCTCCTGCGGTGCACATCTCCTGCTGCGCACATCTCCTGCGTTGTACATCTCCTGCGGTACACATCTCCTGCTGCTCTCCACATCCTGCGGCGCACACCCTTCGTTGCACATAAATTAAACATTTATTTACAAAAAAATTATAATAATTAACTCAAATTAATAAAAAAACTGTGCGCACACATCCTGCGGCGCACATCTCCTGCGTGCCAATCTCCTGCTGCGCACATATCCTGCGGTGCACATCTCCTGCGACGCACATCTCCTGCGGTGCACATCTCCTGCTGCGCACATCTCCTGCTGCGCACATCTCCTGCGGTGCACATCTCTTGCGGCCCACATCCTGCGGCACACACCCTGCGTTGCACATAAATGAAACATTTATTTACAAAAAAATAAAAAAATCAAATCAAATTAATAAAAAAACTGCGGCACACATCTCCTGCTGCGCACATCTCCTGTGGTGCACATCTCCTCTTGCGCACATCTCCTGCAGTGCATATCTCTTGCGGCGCACATCCTGCGTTGCGAACCCTGCGTTGCACATAAATAAAACAGTTATTTACAAAAAAATTAAATCAAATTAATAAAAAAACTGCGGCACACATCTCCTGCTGCGCATATCGCCTGCGGCGCACATCTCCTGCGTGCACATCTCTTGCGGCGCACATCTCCTGCTGCGCATTTCGCCTGCGGCGCACATCTCCTGCTATGTACATCTCCTGCGGCGCACATCTCCTGCTATGTACATATCCTGCGGCGCACATCTCCTGCAGCGCACATCTCAAGTGGTGCATATATCCTGCTGAGCACATCTCCTGCGGCACACATCTCCTGCTGCGCACATCTCCTGCGGCGCACATCTCCTGCTATGTACATCTCCTTCGGCTCACATCTCCTGCATGCACATCTCCTGCGGCGCACATCTCCTGCGATGCACATCTCCAGTGGCGCACATTTCCTGCTGCGCACATTTCCTGCTGTGCACATAAATTAAACATTTATTTACAAAAAAATTATAATAATTAACTCAAATTAATAAAAAAACTGTGCGCACACATCCTGCGGCGCACATCTCCTGCGGTGCACATCTCCTGCTGCGCACATCTCCTGCGGTGCACATCTCCGCACACATCCTGCTGCGCACATCTCCTGCGGTGCACATCTCCTGCGGCGCACATCTCCTGCGGCGCACATCTCCTGCTGCGCACATCTCCTGCGATGCACATTTCCAGTGGCGCACATCTCCGGCGGTGCACATCTCTTGCGGCGCGCACCCTGCGGTGCACATAAATGAAACATTTATTTACAAAAAAATAATAATAATTAACTCAAATTAATAAAAAAACTGTGCGCACACATCCTGCGGCGCACATCTACTGCGTGTTAATCTCCTGCGTGCACATCTCCTGCGGTGCACATCTCCTGCGGCGCACATCTCCTGCGGTGCACATCTCCTGCTGCGCACATCTCCTGCGTGCACATCTCTTGCGGCGCACATCTCCTGCTGCGCATTTCGCCTGCGGCGCACATCTCCTGCGATGCACATCTCCAGTGGCGCATATCTCCGGCGGTGCACATCTCTTGCGGCGCGCACCCTGCGGTGCACATAAATGAAACATTATTTACAAAAAAATAATAATAATTAACTCAAATTAATAAAAAAACTGTGCGCACACATCCTGCGGCGCACATCTACTGCGTGCTAATCTCCTGCGTGCACATCTCCTGCGGTGCACATCTCCTGCGGCGCACATCTCCTGCGGTGCACATCTCCTGCTGCGCACATCTCCTGTGGCGCACATCCCCTGTTGCGCACTTCTCCTGCAGTGCATATCTCTTGCGGCGCACATCCTGCATTGCGAACCCTGCGTTGCACATAAATTAAACAGTTATTTACAAAAAAATAAAAAAATCAAATCAAATTAATAAAAAAACTGCGGCACACATCTCCCACTGCGCATTTCGCCTGCGGCGCACATCTCCTGCTATGTACATCTCCTTCGGCTCACATCTCCTGCATGCACATCTCCTGCGGCGCACATCTCCTGCGATGCACATCTCCAGTGGCGCACATTTCCTGCTGCGCACATCTCCTGCTGTGCACATAAATTAAACATTTATTTACAAAAAAATTATAATAATTAACTCAAATTAATAAAAAAACTGTGCGCACACATCCTGCGGCGCACATCTCCTGCGGTGCACATCTCCTGCTGCGCACATCTCCTGCGGTGCACATCTCCGCACACATCCTGCTGCGCACATCTCCTGCGGTGCACATCTCCTGCGGCGCACATCTCCTGCGGCGCACATCTCCTGCTGCGCACATCTCCTGCGATGCACATTTCCAGTGGCGCACATCTCCGGCGGTGCACATCTCTTGCGGCGCGCACCCTGCGGTGCACATAAATGAAACATTTATTTACAAAAAAATAATAATAATTAACTCAAATTAATAAAAAAACTGTGCGCACACATCCTGCGGCGCACATCTACTGCGTGTTAATCTCCTGCGTGCACATCTCCTGCGGTGCACATCTCCTGCGGCGCACATCTCCTGCGGTGCACATCTCCTGCTGCGCACATCTCCTGCGTGCACATCTCTTGCGGCGCACATCTCCTGCTGCGCATTTCGCCTGCGGCGCACATCTCCTGCGATGCACATCTCCAGTGGCGCATATCTCCGGCGGTGCACATCTCTTGCGGCGCGCACCCTGCGGTGCACATAAATGAAACATTATTTACAAAAAAATAATAATAATTAACTCAAATTAATAAAAAAACTGTGCGCACACATCCTGCGGCGCACATCTACTGCGTGCTAATCTCCTGCGTGCACATCTCCTGCGGTGCACATCTCCTGCGGCGCACATCTCCTGCGGTGCACATCTCCTGCTGCGCACATCTCCTGTGGCGCACATCCCCTGTTGCGCACTTCTCCTGCAGTGCATATCTCTTGCGGCGCACATCCTGCATTGCGAACCCTGCGTTGCACATAAATTAAACAGTTATTTACAAAAAAATAAAAAAATCAAATCAAATTAATAAAAAAACTGCGGCACACATCTCCCACTGCGCATTTCGCCTGCGGCGCACATCTCCTGCTATGTACATCTCCTTCGGCTCACATCTCCTGCATGCACATCTCCTGCGGCGCACATCTCCTGCGATGCACATCTCCAGTGGCGCACATTTCCTGCTGCGCACATCTCCTGCTGTGCACATAAATTAAACATTTATTTACAAAAAAATTATAATAATTAACTCAAATTAATAAAAAAACTGTGCGCACACATCCTGCGGCGCACATCTCCTGCGGTGCACATCTCCTGCTGCGCACATCTCCTGCGGTGCACATCTCCGCACACATCCTGCTGCGCACATCTCCTGCGGTGCACATCTCCTGCGGCGCACATCTCCTGCGGCGCACATCTCCTGCTGCGCACATCTCCTGCTGTGCACATCTCCGCACACATCCTGCGGTGCACATCTCCTGCTGCGCACATCTCCTGCGGTGTACATCTCCTGCGGTGCAAATCTCCTGCTGCGCACATCTCCAGTGGTTCATATCTCTTGCGGCGCACATCCTGCGGCGCACACCCTTCGTTGCACATAAATGAAACATTTATTTACATAAAAATTATAATAATTAACTCAACTTAATAAAAAAACTGTGCGCACACATCCTGCGGCGCACATCTCCTGCGTGCTAATCTCCTGCGTGCACATCTCCTGCGGTGCACATCTCCTGCGGCGCACATCTCCTGCGATGCACATCTCCAGTGGCGCACATCTCCGGCGGTGCACATCTCTTGCGGCGCGCACCCTGCGGTGCACATAAATGAAACATTTATTTACAAAAAATAATAATAATTAACTCAAATTAATAAAAAAACTGTGCGCACACATCCTGCGGCGCACATCTACTGCGTGCTAATCTCCTGCGTGCACATCTCCTGCGGTGCACATCTCCTGCGGCGCACATCTCCTGCGGTGCACATCTCCTGCTGCGCACATCTCCTGTGGTGCACTTCTCCTGTTGCGCACTTCTCCTGCGGTGCATATCTCTTGCGGCGCACATCCTGCATTGCGAACCCTGCGTTGCCCATAAATGAAACAGTTATTTACAAAAAAATTAAAAATAAAATAAAATTAATAAAAAAACTGCGGCACACATCTCCTGCTGCGCATTTCGCCTGCGGCTCACATCTCCTGCATGCACATCTCCTGCGGCGCACATCTCCTGCGGCGCACATCTCCTGCGGTGCAAATCTCCTGCGGTGCACATCTCTTGCGGTGCACATCTCCTGCTGCGCAAATCTCCTGCGGTGCACATCTCCTGCTGCGCACATCTCCTGCGGTGCACATCTCCTGCTTCGCACATATCCTGCGGTGCACATCTCCTGCAGTGCACATCTCCTGCTGCGCACATCTCCTGCGGTGCACATCTCTTGCGGCGCACATCCTGCGGCGCACACCCTGCGTTGCACATAAATTAAACATTTATTTACAAAAAAATTATAATAATTAACTCAAATTAATAAAAAAACTGTGCGCACACATCCTGCGGCGCACATCTCCTGCGTGCTAATCTCCTGCGTGCACATCTCCTGCGGTGCACATCTCCTGCGGCGCACATCTCCTGCGATGCACATTTCCAGTGGCGCACATCTCCGGCGGTGCAAGTCTCTTGCGGCGCGCACCCTGCGGTGCACATAAATGAAACATTTATTTACAAAAAAATAATAATAATTAACTCAAATTAATAAAAAAACTGTGCGCACACATCCTGCGGCACACATCTACTGCGTGTTAATCTCCTGCGTGCACATCTCCTGCTGTGCACATCTCCTGCGGCGCACATCTCCTGCGGTGCACATCTCCTGCTGCGCACATCTCCTGCGGTGCACATCTCCTGCTGCGCACATCTCCGGCGGTGCATATCTCTTGCGGCGCACATCCTGCGGCGCACCCTGCGGTGCACATAAATGAAACATTTATTTACAAAAAAATAATAATAATTACCTCAAATTAATAAAAAAACTGCGGCACACATCTCCTGCTGCGCATTTCGCCTGCGGCGCACATCTCCTGCTATGCACATCTCCAGTTGCGCACATTTCCTGCTGCGCATATCGCCTGCGGCGCATATCTCCTGCTATGTACATCTCCTGCAGCACACATTTCCTGTGCACATCTCCTGCAGTGCATATCTCAAATGGTGCACATCTCCTGCTGCGCACATCTCCTGCGGCGCATATCTCCTGCGTACACATCTCCTGCGGTGCACATCTCCTGCTGCGCACATCTCCTGCGTTGTACATCTCCTGCGGTGCACATCTCCTGCTGCTCTCCACATCCTGCGGCGCACACCCTTCGTTGCACATAAATTAAACATTTATTTACAAAAAAATTATAATAATTAACTCAAATTAATAAAAAAACTGTGCGCACACATCCTGCGGCGCACATCTCCTGCGTGCCAATCTCCTGCTGCGCACATCTCCTGCGGTGCACATCTCCTGCGACGCACATCTCCTGCGGTGCACATCTCCTGCTGCGCACATCTCCTGCTGCGCACATCTCCTGCGGTGCACATCTCTTGCGGCCCACATCCTGCGGCACACACCCTGCGTTGCACATAAATGAAACATTTATTTACAAAAAAATAAAAAAATCAAATCAAATTAATAAAAAAAATGCGGCACACATCTCCTGCTGCGCATATCGCCTGAGGCGCACATCTCCTGCTATGTACATCTCCTGCGGCTCACATCTCCTGCATGCACATCTCCTGCGGCGCACATCTCCTGCGGTGCAAATCTCCTGCGGCGCACATCTCCTGCATGCACATCTCCTGCTGCGCACATCTCCTGCGGTGCACATCTCTTGCGGCGCACATCCTGCGGCGCACACCCTGCGTTGCACATAAATTAAACATTTATTTACAAAACAATTATAATAATTAACTCAAATTAATAAAAAAACTGTGCGCACACATCCTGCTGCGCACATCTCCTGCGGTGCACATCTCCTGCGGCGCACATCTCCTGCGGTGCACATCTCCTGCTGCGCACATCTCCTGCTGCGCACATCTCCTGCGGTGCACATCTCTTGCGGCGCACATCCTGCGGCGCACACCCTGCGTTGCACATAAATGAAACATTTATTTACAAAAAATAAAAAAATTAAATCAAATTAATAAAAAAACTGCGGCACACATCTCCTGCTGCGCATATCGCCTGCGGCGCACATCTCCTGCTATGTACATCTCCTGTGGCTCACATCTCCTGCATGCACATCTCCTGCGGCGCACATCTCCTGCGATGCACATCTCCAGTGGCGCACATCTCCGGCGGTGCACATCTCTTGTGGCGCGCACCCTGCGGTGCACATAAATGAAACATTTATTTACAAAAAAATAATAATAATTAACTCAAATTAATAAAAAAACTGTGCGCACACATCCTGCGGCGCACATCTACTGCGTGCTAATCTCCTGCGTGCACATCTCCTGCGGCGCACATCTCCTGCGGTGCACATCTCCTGCTGCGCACATCTCCTGCGGTGCACATCTCCTGCTGCGCACATCTCCGGCGGTGCATATCTCTTGCGGCGCACATCCTGCGGCGCACCCTGCGGTGCACATAAATGAAACATTTATTTACAAAAAAATAATAATAATTACCTCAAATTAATAAAAAAACTGCGGCACACATCTCATGCTGCGCATTTCGCCTGCGGCGCACATCTCCTGCTATGTACATCTCCTGCGGCTCACATCTCCTGCATGCACATCTCCTATGGCGCACATCTCCTGCGATGCACATCTCCAGTGGCGCACATTTCCTGCTGCGCATATCGCCTGCGGCGCATATCTCCTGCTATGTACATCTCCTGCAGCACACATTTCCTGTGCACATCTCCTGCAGTGCATATCTCAAATGGTGCACATCTCCTGCTGCGCACATCTCCTGCGGCGCATATCTCCTGCGTACACATCTCCTGCGGTGCACATCTCCTGCTGCGCACATCTCCTGCGTTGTACATCTCCTGCGGTACACATCTCCTGCTGCTCTCCACATCCTGCGGCGCACACCCTTCGTTGCACATAAATTAAACATTTATTTACAAAAAAATTATAATAATTAACTCAAATTAATAAAAAAACTGTGCGCACACATCCTGCGGCGCACATCTCCTGCGTGCCAATCTCCTGCTGCGCACATATCCTGCGGTGCACATCTCCTGCGACGCACATCTCCTGCGGTGCACATCTCCTGCTGCGCACATCTCCTGCTGCGCACATCTCCTGCGGTGCACATCTCTTGCGGCCCACATCCTGCGGCACACACCCTGCGTTGCACATAAATGAAACATTTATTTACAAAAAAATAAAAAAATCAAATCAAATTAATAAAAAAACTGCGGCACACATCTCCTGCTGCGCACATCTCCTGTGGTGCACATCTCCTCTTGCGCACATCTCCTGCAGTGCATATCTCTTGCGGCGCACATCCTGCGTTGCGAACCCTGCGTTGCACATAAATAAAACAGTTATTTACAAAAAAATTAAATCAAATTAATAAAAAAACTGCGGCACACATCTCCTGCTGCGCATATCGCCTGCGGCGCACATCTCCTGCGTGCACATCTCTTGCGGCGCACATCTCCTGCTGCGCATTTCGCCTGCGGCGCACATCTCCTGCTATGTACATCTCCTGCGGCGCACATCTCCTGCTATGTACATATCCTGCGGCGCACATCTCCTGCAGCGCACATCTCAAGTGGTGCATATATCCTGCTGAGCACATCTCCTGCGGCACACATCTCCTGCTGCGCACATCTCCTGCGGTGCACATCTCCTGCTGCGCACATCTCCTGCGGTGCACATCTCCTGCTGCGCACATCTCCTTCTGCGCACATCTCCTGCGGTGCACATCTCTTGCGGCGCACATCCTGCGGCGCACACCCTGCGTTGCACATAAATGAAACATTTATTTACAAAAAAATAAAAAAATCAAATCAAATTAATAAAAAAACTGCGGCACACATCTCCTGCTGCGCATATCGCCTGCGGCGCACATCTCCTGCTATGTACATCTCCTGCGGCTCACATCTCCTGCTTTGCACATCTCCTGTTGTGCACATCTCTTGCGGCTCACATCTCCTGCGGCACACATCTCTTGCGGTGCACATCCTGCGGTGCACACCCTTCGTTGCACATAAATCAAACATTTATTTACAAAAAAATTATAATAATTAACTCAAATTAATAAAAAAACTGTGCGCACACATCCTGCGGCGCACATCTCCTGCGTGCTAATCTCCTGCGTGCACATCTCCTGCTGTGCACATCTCCTGCGGCGCACATCTCCTGCGGTACACATCTCCTGCTGCGCACATCTCCTGTGGTGCACATCTCCTCTTGCGCACATCTCCTGCAGTGCATATCTCTTGCGGCGCACATCCTGCGTTGCGAACCCTGCGTTGCACATAAATAAAACAGTTATTTACAAAAAAATTAAATCAAATTAATAAAAAAACTGCGGCACACATCTCCTGCTGCGCATATCGCCTGCGGCGCACATCTCCTGCGTGCACATCTCTTGCGGCGCACATCTCCTGCTGCGCATTTCGCCTGCGGCGCACATCTCCTGCTATGTACATCTCCTGCGGCGCACATCTCCTGCAGCGCACATCTCAAGTGGTGCACATCTCCTGCTGAGCACATCTCCTGCGGCACACATCTCCTGCTGCGCAAATCTCCTGCGGTGCACATCTCCTGCTGCGCACATCTCCTGCGGTGCACATCTCCTGCTGCGCACATCTCCTTCTGCGCACATCTCCTGCGGTGCACATCTCTTGCGGCGCACATCCTGCGGCGCACACCCTGCGTTGCACATAAATGAAACATTTATTTACAAAAAAATAAAAAAATCAAATCAAATTAATAAAAAAACTGAGGCACACATCTCCTGCTGCGCATATCGCCTGCGGCGCACATCTCCTGCTATGTACATCTCCTGCGGCTCACATCTCCTGCTTCGCACATCTCCTGCGGTGCACATCTCTTGCGGCTCACATCTCCTGCGGCACACATCTCTTGCGGTGCACATCTCCTGCTACGCACATCTCCTGCAGTGCACATCTCCTGCTGTGCACATCTCCGGCGGTGCACATCTCTTGCGGCACACATCCTGCGGCGCACACCCTTCGTTGCACATAAATGAAACATTAATTTACAAAAAAATTATAATAATTAACTCAAATTAATAAAAAAACTGTGCGCACACATCCTGCGGCACAAATCTCCTGCTGCGCACATCTCCTGCATTGCAGAACATGCGATGCACATAAATAAAATTAATAAAAAAACTGTGCGCACACATCCTGAGGCGCACATCTCCTGCGGCGCACATCTCCTGCGGTGCACATCTCCTGCTGCGCACATCTCCTGCGGTGCACATCTCCGCACACATCCTGCTGCGCACATCTCCTGTGGTGCACATCTCCTGCGGCGCACATCTCCTGCGGCGCACATCTCCTGCTGCGCACATCTCCTGCGGTGCACATCTCCGCACACATCCTGCTGCGCACATCTCCTGCGGTGCACATCTCTTGCGGCGCACATCTCATGCGGCGCACATCTCCTGCTGCGCACATCTCCTGCGGTGCACATCTCCGCACACATCCTGCGGTGCACATCTCCTGCTGCGCACATCTCCGGCGGTGCATATCTCTTGCGGCGCACATCCTGCGGCGCACACCCTTCGTTGCACATAAATGAAACATTTATTTACAAAAAAATTATAATAATTAACTCAAATTAATAAAAAAACTGTGCGCACACATCCTGCGGCGCACATCTCCTGCGTGCTAATCTCCTGCGTGCACATCTCCTGCGGTGCACATCTCCTGCGGTGCACATCTCCTGCGGTGCACATCTCCTGCTGCGCACATCTCCTGTGGTGCACATCTCCTGTTGCGCACATCTCCTGCGGTGCATATCTCTTGCGGTGCACATCCCGCGTTGCGAACCCTGCGTTGCACATAAATAAAACAGTTATTTACAAAAAATCAAAAAATCAAATCAAATTAATAAAAAAACTGCGGCACACATCTCGTGCTGCGCATATCGCCTGCGGCGCACATCTCCTGCTATGTACATCTCCTGCGGCTCACATCTCCTGCATGCACATCTCCTGCGGCGCACATCTCCTGCGATGCACATCTCCAGTGGCGCACATCTCCTGCTGCGCATATCGCCTGCGGCGCATATCTCCTGCTATGTACATCTCCTGCAGGGCACATTTCCTGTGCACATCTCCTGCAGTGCATATCTCAAGTGGTGCACATCTCCTGCTGCGCACACCTCCTGCGGCGCATATCTCCTGCGTACACATCTCCTGCGGTGCACATCTCCTGCTGCGCACATCTCCGGCGGTGCACATCTCTTGCGGCGCGCACCCTGCGGTCCACATAAATGAAACATTTATTTACAAAAAAATAATAATAATTAACTCAAATTAATAAAAAAACTGTGCGCACACATCCTGCGGCGCACATCTCCTGCGTGCTAATCTCCTGCGTGCACATCTCCTGCGGTGCACATCTCCTGCTGCGCATATCTCCGGCGGTGCACATCTCTTGCGGCTCACATCCTGCGGCGCACACCCTTCGTTGCACATAAATGAAACATTTATTTACAAAAAAATTATAATAATTAACTCAAATTAATAAAAAAACTCTGCGCACACATCCTGGGGCGCACATCTCCTGCGTGCCAATCTCCTGCTGCGCACATCTCCTGCGGTGCACATCTCCTGCGGCGCACATCTCCTGCGGTGCAAATCTCCTGCGGCGCACATCTCTTGCGGTGCATATCTCCTGCTGCGCAAATATCCTGCGGTGCACATCTCCTGCTGCGCACATCTCCTGCGGTACACATCTCCTGCTGCGCACATCTCCTGCGGTGCACATCTCTTGCGGCGCACATCCTGCGGCGCACACCCTGCGTTGCACATAAATTAAACATTTATTTACAAACAAATTATAATAATTAACTCAAATTAATAAAAAAACTGAGGCACACATCTCCTGCTGCGCATATCACCTGCGGCGCAAATCTCCTGCGGCGCACATCTCTTGCGGTGCACATCTCCTGCTGCGCACATCTCCTAGGGTGCACATCTCCTGCTGCGCACATCTCCTGCGGTGCACATCTCCTGCTTCGCACATCTCCTGCGGTGCACATCTCTTGCGGCGCACATCTCCTGCGGCGCACATCTCTTGCGGTGCACATCTCCTGCTGCGCACATCTCCTGCAGTGCACATCTCCTGCTGGGCACATCTCCTGCGGTGCACATCTCTTGCAGCGCACATCCTGCGGCGCACACCCTGCGTTGCACATAAATTAAACATTTATTTACAAAAAAATTATAATAATTAACTCAAATTAATAAAAAAACTGTGCGCACACATCCTGCGGCGCAAATCTCCTGCTGCGCACATCTCCTGTGTTGCAAAACATGCGATGCACATAAAAACTTTGCACAAAACTTTGCACATCTCCTGCATTCCAATCTCCTGCGTGCATATCTCCTGCGGTGCACATCTCCTGCGGCGCACATCTCCTGCTGCGCACATCTCCTGCGGTGCACATCTCTTGCGGCGCACATCCTGCGGCGCACACCCTGCGTTGCACATAAATTAAACATTTATTTAAAAAAAATTATAATAATTAACTCAAATTAATAAAAAAACTGTGCGCACACATCCTGCGGCGCACATCTCCTGCGGTGCACATCTCCTGCGGTGCACATCTCCTGCTGCGCACATCTCCTGCGGTGCACATCTCCGCACACATCCTGCTGCGCACATCTCCTGCGGTGCACATCTCCTGCGGCGCACATCTCCTGCGGTGCACATCTACTGCGGCACACATCTCCTGCTGCGCACATCTCCTGCGGTGCACATCTCCGCACACATCCTGCGGTGCACATCTCCTGCTGCGCACATCTCCTGCGGTGTACATCTCCTGCGGTGCACATCTCCTGCTGCGCACATCTCCGGTGGTGCATATCTCTTGCGGCGCACATCCTGCGGCGCACACCCTTCGTTGCACATAAATGAAACATTTATTTACAAAAAAATTATAATAATTAACTCAAATTAATAAAAAAACTGTGCGCACACATCCTGCGGCGCACATCTCCTCCGTGCTAATCTCCTGCGTGCACATGTCCTGCGGTGCACATCTCCTGCGGCGCACATCTCCTGCGATGCACATCTCCTGTGGCGCACATCTCCGGCGGTGCACATCTCTTGCGGCACGCACCCTGCGGTGCACATAAATGAAACATTTATTTACAAAAAAATAATAATAATTAACTCAAATTAATAAAAAAACTGTGCGCACCCATCCTGCGGCGCACATCTACTGCGTGCTAATCTCCTGCGTGCACATCTCCTGCGGTGCACATCTCCTGCGGCGCACATCTCCTGCGGTGCACATCTCCTGCTGCGCACATCTCCTGCGGTGTACATCTCCTGCGGTGCACATCTCCTGCTGCGCACATCTCCGGCGGTGCATATCTCTTGCGGCGCACATCCTGCGGCGCACACCCTTCGTTGCACATAAATGAAACATTTATTTAAAAAAAAATTATAATAATTAACTTAAATTAATAAAAAAACTGTGCGCACACATCCTGCGGCGCACATCTCCTGCGTGCTAATCTCCTGCGTGCACATCTCCTGTGGTGCACATCTCCTCTTGCGCACATCTCCTGCAGTGCATATCTCTTGCGGCACACATCCTGCGTTGCGAACCCTGCGTTGCACATAAATAAAACAGTTATTTACAAAAAAATTAAATCAAATTAATAAAAAAACTGCGGCACACATCTCCTGCTGCGCATATCGCCTGCAGCGCACATCTCCTGCGTGCACATCTTTTGCGGCGCACATCTCCTGCTGCGCATTTCGCCTGCTGCGCACATCTCCTGCTATGTACATCTCCTGCGGCGCACATCTCCTGCAGCGCACATCTCAAGTGGTGCACATCTCCTGCTGAGCACATCTCCTGCGGCACACATCTCCTGCTGCGCACATCTCCTGCGGTGCACATCTCCTGCTGCGCACATCTCCTGCGGTGCACATCTCCTGCTGCGCACATCTCCTGCTGCGCACATCTCCTGCGGTGCACATCTCTTGCGGCGCACATCCTGCGGCGCACACCCTGCGTTGCACATAAATGAAACATTTATTTACAAAAAAATAAAAAAATCAAATCAAATTAATAAAAAAACTGCGGCACACATCTCCTGCTGCGCACATCTCCTGTGGTGCACATCTCCTCTTGCGCACATCTCCTGCAGTGCATATCTCTTGCGGCGCACATCCTGCGTTGCGAACCCTGCGTTGCACATAAATAAAACAGTTATTTACAAAAAAATTAAATAAAATTAATAAAAAAACTGCGGCACACATCTCCTGCTGCGCATATCGCCTGCGGCGCACATCTCCTGCGTGCACATCTCCTGCGGTGCACATCTCTTGCGGCGCACATCCTGCGGCGCACACCCTGCGTTGCACATAAATGAAACATTTATTTACAAAAAAATAAAAAAATAAAATCAAATTAATAAAAAAACTGCGGCACACATCTCCTGCTGCGCATATCGCCTGCGGCGCACATCTCCTGCTATGTACATCTCCTGCGGCTCACATCTCCTGCATGCACATCTCCTGCGGCGCACATCTCTTGCGGTGCACATCTCCTGCTGCGCACATCTCCTGCGGTGCACATCTCCTGCTGCGCACATCTCCTGCGGTGCACATCTCCTGCTTCGCACATCTCCTGCGTTGCACATCTCTTGCGGCTCACATCTTCTGCGGCACACATCTCTTGCGGTGCACATCTCCTGCTACGCACATCTCCTGCAGTGCACATCTCCTGCTGTGCACATCTCCGGCGGTGCACATCTCTTGCGGCACACATCCTGTGGCGCACACCCTTCGTTGCACATAAATGAAACATTTATTTACAAAAAAATTATAATAATTAACTCAAATTAATAAAAAAACTGTGCACACACATCCTGCGGCGCAAATCTCCTGCTGCGCACATCTCCTGCATTGCAGAACATGCGATGCACATAAATGAAATTAATAAAAAAACTGTGCGCACACATCCTGAGGCGCACATCTCCTGCGGCGCACATCTCCTGCGGCGCACATCTCCTGCGGTGCACATCTCCTGCTGCGCACATCTCCTGCGGTGCACATCTCCGCACACATCCTGCGGTGCACATCTCCTGCTGCGCACATCTCCGGCGGTGCATATCTCTTGCGGCGCACATCCTGCGGCGCACACCCTTCGTTGCACATAAATGAAACATTTATTTACAAAAAACTTATAATAATTAACTGAAATTAATAAAAAAACTGTGCGCACACATTCTGCGGCGCACATCTCCTGCGTGCTAATCTCCTGCGTGCACATCTCCTGCGGTGCACATCTCCTGCGGTGCACATCTCCTGCGGTGCACATCTCCTGCTGCGCACATCTCCTGTGGTGCACATCTCCTGTTGCGCACATCTCCTGCGGTGCATATCTCTTGCGGTGCACACCCTGCGTTGCACATAAATTAAACATTTATTTACAAACAAATTATAATAATTAACTCAAATTAATAAAAAAACTGAGGCACACATCTCCTGCTGCGCATATCACCTGCGGCGCACATCTCCTGCATGCACATCTCCTGCGGCGCACATCTCCTGCGGTGCAAATCTCCTGCGGCGCACATCTCTTGCGGTGCACATCTCCTGCTGCGCACATCTCCTAGGGTGCACATCTCCTGCTGCGCACATCTCCTGCGGTGCACATCTCCTGCTTCGCACATCTCCTGCGGTGCACATCTCTTGCGGCGCACATCTCCTGCGGCGCACATCTCTTGCGGTGCACATCTCCTGCTGCGCACATCTCCTGCAGTGCACATCTCCTGCTGGGCACATCTCCTGCGGTGCACATCTCTTGCGGCGCACATCCTGCGGCGCACACCCTGCGTTGCACATAAATTAAACATTTATTTACAAAAAAATTATAATAATTAACTCAAATTAATAAAAAAACTGTGCGCACACATCCTGCGGCGCAAATCTCCTGCTGCGCACATCTCCTGTGTTGCAAAACATGCGATGCACATAAAAACTTTGCACAAAACTTTGCACATCTCCTGCATTCCAATCTCCTGCGTGCATATCTCCTGCGGTGCAGATCTCCAGTGGCGCACATCTCCTGCTGCGCACATCTCTTGCGGTGCACATCTCCGCACACATCCTGCTGCGCACATCTCCTGCGGTGCACATCTCCTGCGGAGCACATCTCCTGCGGTGCACATCTCCTGCGGCGCACATCTCCTGCGGTGCACATCTCCTGCGGCGCACATCTCCTGCTGCTCACATCTCCTGCGGTGCACATCTCCGCACACATCCTGCGGTGCACATCTCCTGCTGCGCACATCTCCTGCGGTGTACATCTCCTGCGGTGCACATCTCCTGCTGCGCACATCTCCGGCGGTGCATATCTCTTGCGGCGCACATCCTGCGGCGCACACCCTTCGTTGCACATAAATGAAACAGTTATTTACAAAAAAATTAAATAAAATTAATAAAAAAACTGCGGCACACATCTCCTGCTGCGCATATCGCCTGCGGCGCACATCTCCTGCGTGCACAACTCTTGCGGCGCACATCTCCTGCTGCGCATTTCGCCTGCGGCGCACATCTCCTGCTATGTACATCTCCTGCGGCGCACATCTCCTGCAGCGCACATCTCAAGTGGTGCACATCTCCTGCTGAGCACATCTCCTGCGGCACACATCTCCTGCTGCGCACATCTCCTGCGGTGCAAATCTCCTACGGCGCACATCTCTTGCGGTGCACATCTCCTGCTGCGCACATCTCCTGCGGTGCACATCTCCTGCTGCGCACATCTCCTGCGGTGCACATCTCCTGCTTCGCACATCTCCTGCGGTGCACATCTCTTGCGGCTCACATCTTCTGCGGCACACATCTCTTGCGGTGCACATCTCCTGCTGTGCACATCTCCGGCGGTGCACATCTCTTGCGGCACACATCCTGTGGCGCACACCCTTCGTTGCACATAAATGAAACATTTATTTACAAAAAAATTATAATAATTAACTCAAATTAATAAAAAAACTGTGCGCACACATCCTGCGGCGCAAATCTCCTGCTGCGCACATCTCCTGCATTGCAGAACATGCGATGCACATAAATGAAATTAATAAAAAAACTGTGCGCACACATCCTGAGGCGCACATCTCCTGCGGCGCACATCTCCTGCGGTGCACATCTCCTGCTGCGCACATCTCCTGCGGTGCACATCTCCGCACACATCCTGTTGCGCACATCTCCTGCGGTGCACATCTCCTGCGGCGCACATCTCCTGCGGCGCACATCTCCTGCTGCGCACATCTCCAGCGGTGCACATCTCCGCACACATCCTGCGGTGCACATCTCCTGCTGCGCACATCTCCGGCGGTGCATATCTCTTGCGGCGCACATCCTGCGGCGCACACCCTTCGTTGCACATAAATGAAACATTTATTTACAAAAAAATTATAATAATTAACTGAAATTAATAAAAAAACTGTGCGCACACATTCTGCGGCGCACATCTCCTGCGTGCTAATCTCCTGCGTGCACATCTCCTGCGGTGCAAATCTCCTGCGGTGCACATCTCCTGCGGTGCACATCTCCTGCTGCGCACATCTCCTGTGGTGCACATCTCCTGTTGCGCACATCTCCTGCGGTGCATATCTCTTGCGGTGCACATCCTGCGTTGCGAACCCTGCGTTGCACATAAATAAAACAGTTATTTACAAAACATAAAAAAATCAAATCAAATTAATAAAAAAACTGCGGCACACATCTCGTGCTGCGCATATCGCCTGCGGCGCACATCTCCTGCTATGTACATC
This sequence comes from Pleuronectes platessa, assembly GCF_947347685.1. Classification (NCBI taxonomy): domain Eukaryota; kingdom Metazoa; phylum Chordata; class Actinopteri; order Pleuronectiformes; family Pleuronectidae; genus Pleuronectes; species Pleuronectes platessa. The sequence continues at coordinate 102,716 of NW_026518901.1, read as the reverse complement.
TCCTGCGGCTCACATCTTCTGCATGCACATCTCCTGCGGCGCACATCTCCTGCGATGCACATCTCCAGTGGCGCACATCTCCTGCTGCGCATATCGCCTGCGGTGCATATCTCCTGCTATGTACATCTCCTGCAGCGCACATTTCCTGTGCACATCTCCTGCAGTGCATATCTCAAGTGGTGCACATCTCCTGCTGCGCACACCTCCTGCGGCGCATATCTCCTGCGTACACATCTCCTGCGGTGCACATCTCCTGCTGCGCACATCTCCGGCGGTGCACATCTCTTGCGGCGCGCACCCTGCGGTCCACATAAATGAAACATTTATTTACAAAAAAATAATAATAATTAACTCAAATTAATAAAAAAACTGTGCGCATACATCCTGCGGCGCACATCTCCTGCGTGCTAATCTCCTGCGTGCACATCTCCTGCGGTGCACATCTCCTGCTGCGCATATCTCCGGCGGTGCACATCTCTTGCGGCTCACATCCTGCGGCGCACACCCTTCGTTGCACATAAATGAAACATTTATTTACAAAAAAATTATAATAATTAACTCAAATTAATAAAAAAACTCTGCGCACAGATCCTGCGGCGCACATCTCCTGCGTGCCAATCTCCTGCTGCGCACATCTCCTGCGGTGCACATCTCCTGCGGCGCACATCTCCTGCGGTGCAAATCTCCTGCGGCGCACATCTCTTGCGGTGCACATCTCCTGCTGCGCAAATATCCTGCGGTGCACATCTCCTGCTGCGCACATCTCCTGCGGTACACATCTCCTGCTTCGCACATCTCCTGCGGTGCACATCTCTTGCGGCGCACATCTCCTGCGGCGCACATCTCTTGCGGTGCACATCTCCTGCTGCGCACATCTCCTGCTGTGCACATCTCCTGCTGCGCACATCTCCTGCGGTGCACATCTCTTGCGGCGCACATCCTGCGGCGCACACCCTGCGTTGCACATAAATTAAACATTTATTTACAAACAAATTATAATAATTAACTCAAATTAATAAAAAAACTGAGGCACACATCTCCTGCTGCGCATATCACCTGCGGCGCACATCTCCTGCATGCACATCTCCTGCGGCGCACATCTCCTGCGGTGCAAATCTCCTGCGGCGCACATCTCTTGCGGTGCACATCTCCTGCTGCGCACATCTCCTAGGGTGCACATCTCCTGCTGCGCACATCTCCTGCGGTGCACATCTCCTGCTTCGCACATCTCCTGCGGTGCACATCTCTTGCGGCGCACATCTCCTGCGGCGCACATCTCTTGCGGTGCACATCTCCTGCTGCGCACATCTCCTGCAGTGCACATCTCCTGCTGGGCACATCTCCTGCGGTGCACATCTCTTGCGGCGCACATCCTGCGGCGCACACCCTGCGTTGCACATAAATTAAACATTTATTTACAAAAAAATTATAATAATTAACTCAAATTAATAAAAAAACTGTGCGCACACATCCTGCGGCGCAAATCTCCTGCTGCGCACATCTCCTGTGTTGCAAAACATGCGATGCACATAAAAACTTTGCACAAAACTTTGCAAATCTCCTGCATTCCAATCTCCTGCGTGCATATCTCCTGCGGTGCAGATCTCCAGTGGCGCACATCTCCTGCTGCGCACATCTCTTGCGGTGCACATCTCCGCACACATCCTGCTGCGCACATCTCCTGCGGTGCACATCTCCTGCGGAGCACATCTCCTGCGGTGCACATCTCCTGCGGCGCACATCTCCTGCGGTGCACATCTCCTGCGGCGCACATCTCCTGCTGCGCACATCTCATGCGGTGCACATCTCCGCACACATCCTGCGGTGCACATCTCCTGCTGCGCACATCTCCTGCGGTGTACATCTCCTGCGGTGCACATCTCCTGCTGCGCACATCTCCGGCGGTGCATATCTCTTGCGGCGCACATCCTGCGGCGCGCACCCTGCGGTCCACATAAATGAAACATTTATTTACAAAAAAATAATAATAATTAACTCAAATTAATAAAAAAACTGTGCGCACACATCTTGCGGCGCACATCTCCTGCGTGCTAATCTCCTGCGTGCACATCTCCTGCGGTGCACATCTCCTGCTGCGCATATCTCCGGCGGTGCACATCTCTTGCGGCTCACATCCTGCGGCGCACACCCTTCGTTGCACATAAATGAAACATTTATTTACAAAAAAATTATAATAATTAACTCAAATTAATAAAAAAACTCTGCGCACACATCCTGCGGCGCACATCTCCTGCGTGCCAATCTCCTGCTGCGCACATCTCCTGCGGTGCACATCTCCTGCGGCGCACATCTCCTGCGGTGCAAATCTCCTGCGGCGCACATCTCTTGCGGTGCACATCTCCTGCTGCGCAAATATCCTGCGGTGCACATCTCCTGCTGCGCACATCTCCTGCGGTACACATCTCCTGTTTCGCACATCTCCTGCAGTGCACATCTCTTGCGGCGCACATCTCCTGCGGCGCACATCTCTTGCGGTGCACATCTCCTGCTGCGCACATCTCCTGCTGTGCACATCTCCTGCTGCGCACATCTCCTGCGGTGCACATCTCTTGCGGCGCACATCCTGCGGCGCACACCCTGCGTTGCACATAAATTAAACATTTATTTACAAACAAATTATAATAATCAACTCAAATTAATAAAAAAACTGAGGCGCACATCTCCTGCGGTGCATATCTCTTGCGGTGCACATCCTGCGTTGCGAACCCTGCGTTGCACATAAATAAAACAGTTATTTACAAAAAAATTAAATCAAATTAATAAAAAAACTGCGGCACACATCTCCTGCTGCGCATATCGCCTGCGGCGCACATCTCCTGCGTGCACATCTCTTGCGGCGCACATCTCCTGCTGCGCATTTCGCCTGCGGCGCACATCTCCTGCTATGTACATCTCCTGCGGCGCACATCTCCTGCAGCGCACATCTCAAGTGGTGCACATCTCCTGCTGAGCACATCTCCTGCGGCACACATCTCCTGCTGCGCACATCTCCTGCGGTGCACATCTCCTGCTGCGCACATCTCCTGCGGTGCACATCTCCTGCTGCGCACATCTCCTGCTGCGCACATCTCCTGCGGTGCACATCTCTTGCGGCGCACATCCTGCGGCGCACACCCTGCGTTGCACATAAATGAAACATTTATTTACAAAAAAATAAAAAAATCAAATCAAATTAATAAAAAAACAGCGGCACACATCTCCTGCTGCGCATATCGCCTGCGGCGCACATCTCCTGCTATGTACATCTCCTGCGGCTCACATCTCCTGCATGCACATCTCCTGCGGCGCACATCTCCTGCGGTGCAAATCTCCTGCGGCGCACATCTCTTGCGGTGCACATCTCCTGCTGCGCACATCTCCTGCGGTGCACATCTCCTGCTGCGCACATCTCCTGCGGTGCACATCTCCTGCTTCGCACATCTCCTGCGGTGCACATCTCTTGCGGCTCACATCTCCTGCGGCACACATCTCTTGCGGTGCACATCTCCTGCTACGCACATCTCCTGCAGTGCACATCTCCTGCTGCGCACATCTCCTGCGGTGCACATCTCTTGCGGCGCACCTCCTGCGGCGCACACCCTGCGTTGCACATAAATTAAACATTTATTTACAAAAAAATTATAATAATTAACTCAAATTAATAAAAAAATTGTGCGCACACATCCTGCGGCGCAAATCTCCTGCTGCGCAAATCTCCTGTGTTGCAAAACATGCGATGCACATAAATAAAATTAATAAAAAAACTTTGCACATCTCCTGCATTCCAATCTCCTGCGTGCATATCTCCTGCGGTGCACATCTCCTGCGGTGCACATCTCCTGCTGCGCACATCTCCTGCAGTGTAAATGTCCTGCGGTGTACATCTCCTGCGGTGCAAATCTCCTGCTGCGCACATCTCCGGTGGTGCATATCTCTTGCGGCGCACATCCTGCGGCGCACATCTCCTGCGTGCTAATCTCCTGCGTGCACATCTCCGGCGGTGCACATCTCTTGCGGCGCGCACCCTGCGGTGCACATAAATGAAACATTTATTTACAAAAAATAATAATAATTAACTCAAATTAATAAAAAAACTGTGCGCACACATCCTGCGGCGCACATCTACTGCGTGCTAATCTCCTGCGTGCACATCTCCTGCGGTGCACATCTCCTGCGGCGCACATCTCCTGCGGTGCACATCTCCTGCTGCGCACATCTCCTGTGGTGCACTTCTCCTGTTGCGCACTTCTCCTGCGGTGCATATCTCTTGCGGCGCACATCCTGCATTGCGAACCCTGCGTTGCCCATAAATGAAACAGTTATTTACAAAAAAATAAAAAAATAAAATCAAATTAATAAAAAAACTGCGGCACACATCTCCTGCTGCGCATTTCGCCTGCGGCTCACATCTCCTGCATGCACATCTCCTGCGGCGCACATCTCCTGCGGCGCACATCTCCTGCGGTGCAAATCTCCTGCGGTGCACATCTCTTGCGGTGCACATCTCCTGCTGCGCAAATCTCCTGCGGTGCACATCTCCTGCTGCGCACATCTCCTGCGGTGCACATCTCCTGCTTCGCACATCTCCTGCGGTGCACATCTCCTGCAGTGCACATCTCCTGCTGCGCACATCTCCTGCGGTGCACATCTCTTGCGGCGCACATCCTGCGGCGCACACCCTGCGTTGCACATAAATTAAACATTTATTTACAAAAAAATTATAATAATTAACTCAAATTAATAAAAAAACTGTGCGCACACATCCTGCGGCGCACATCTCCTGCGTGCTAATCTCCTGCGTGCACATCTCCTGCGGTGCAAATCTCCTGCGGCGCACATCTCCTGCGATGCACATTTCCAGTGGCGCACATCTCCGGCGGTGCACATCTCTTGCGGCGCGCACCCTGCGGTGCACATAAATGAAACATTTATTTACAAAAAAATAATAAGAATTAACTCAAATTAATAAAAAAACTGTGCGCACACATCCTGCGGCGCACATCTACTGCGTGTTAATCTCCTGCGTGCACATCTCCTGCGGTGCACATCTCCTGCGGCGCACATCTCCTGCGGTGCACATCTCCTGCTGCGCACATCTCCTGCGTGCACATCTCTTGCGGCGCACATCTCCTGCTGCGCATTTCGCCTGCGGCGCACATCTCCTGCGATGCACATCTCCAGTGGCGCATATCTCCGGCGGTGCACATCTCTTGCGGCGCGCACCCTGCGGTGCAAATAAATGAAACATTATTTACAAAAAAATAATAATAATTAACTCAAATTAATAAAAAAACTGTGCGCACACATCCTGCGGCGCACATCTACTGCGTGCTAATCTCCTGCGTGCACATCTCCTGCGGTGCACATCTCCTGCGGCGCACATCTCCTGCGGTGCACATCTCCTGCTGCGCACATCTCCTGTGGTGCACATCCCCTGTTGCGCACTTCTTCTGCAGTGCATATCTCTTGCGGCGCACATCCTGCATTGCGAACCCTGCGTTGCACATAAATTAAACAGTTATTTACAAAAAAATAAAAAAATCAAATCAAATTAATAAAAAAACTGCGGCACACATCTCCCACTGCGCATTTCGCCTGCGGCGCACATCTCCTGCTATGTACATCTCCTTCGGCTCACATCTCCTGCATGCACATCTCCTGCGGCGCACATCTCCTGCGATGCACATCTCCAGTGGCGCACATTTCCTGCTGCGCACATCTCCTGCTGTGCACATAAATTAAACATTTATTTACAAAAAAATTATAATAATTAACTCAAATTAATAAAAAAACTGTGCGCACACATCCTGCGGCGCACATCTCCTGCGGTGCACATCTCCTGCTGCGCACATCTCCTGCGGTGCACATCTCCTGCGGCGCACATCTCCTGCGGCGCACATCTCCTGCTGCGCACATCTCCTGCGATGCACATTTCCAGTGGCGCACATCTCCGGCGGTGCACATCTCTTGCGGCGCGCACCCTGCGGTGCACATAAATGAAACATTTATTTACAAAAAAATAATAATAATTAACTCAAATTAATAAAAAAACTGTGCGCACACATCCTGCGGCGCACATCTACTGCGTGTTAATCTCCTGCGTGCACATCTCCTGCGGTGCACATCTCCTGCGGCGCACATCTCCTGCGGTGCACATCTCCTGCTGCGCACATCTCCTGCGTGCACATCTCTTGCGGCGCACATCTCCTGCTGCGCATTTCGCCTGCGGCGCACATCTCCTGCGATGCACATCTCCAGTGGCGCATATCTCCGGCGGTGCACATCTCTTGCGGCGCGCACCCTGCGGTGCACATAAATGAAACATTATTTACAAAAAAATAATAATAATTAACTCAAATTAATAAAAAAACTGTGCGCACACATCCTGCGGCGCACATCTACTGCGTGCTAATCTCCTGCGTGCACATCTCCTGCGGTGCACATCTCCTGCGGCGCACATCTCCTGCGGTGCACATCTCCTGCTGCGCACATCTCCTGTGGCGCACATCCCCTGTTGCGCACTTCTCCTGCAGTGCATATCTCTTGCGGCGCACATCCTGCATTGCGAACCCTGCGTTGCACATAAATTAAACAGTTATTTACAAAAAAATAAAAAAATCAAATCAAATTAATAAAAAAACTGCGGCACACATCTCCCACTGCGCATTTCGCCTGCGGCGCACATCTCCTGCTATGTACATCTCCTTCGGCTCACATCTCCTGCATGCACATCTCCTGCGGCGCACATCTCCTGCGATGCACATCTCCAGTGGCGCACATTTCCTGCTGCGCACATCTCCTGCTGTGCACATAAATTAAACATTTATTTACAAAAAAATTATAATAATTAACTCAAATTAATAAAAAAACTGTGCGCACACATCCTGCGGCGCACATCTCCTGCGGTGCACATCTCCTGCTGCGCACATCTCCTGCGGTGCACATCTCCGCACACATCCTGCTGCGCACATCTCCTGCGGTGCACATCTCCTGCGGCGCACATCTCCTGCGGCGCACATCTCCTGCTGCGCACATCTCCTGCGATGCACATTTCCAGTGGCGCACATCTCCGGCGGTGCACATCTCTTGCGGCGCGCACCCTGCGGTGCACATAAATGAAACATTTATTTACAAAAAAATAATAATAATTAACTCAAATTAATAAAAAAACTGTGCGCACACATCCTGCGGCGCACATCTACTGCGTGTTAATCTCCTGCGTGCACATCTCCTGCGGTGCACATCTCCTGCGGCGCACATCTCCTGCGGTGCACATCTCCTGCTGCGCACATCTCCTGCGTGCACATCTCTTGCGGCGCACATCTCCTGCTGCGCATTTCGCCTGCGGCGCACATCTCCTGCGATGCACATCTCCAGTGGCGCATATCTCCGGCGGTGCACATCTCTTGCGGCGCGCACCCTGCGGTGCACATAAATGAAACATTATTTACAAAAAAATAATAATAATTAACTCAAATTAATAAAAAAACTGTGCGCACACATCCTGCGGCGCACATCTACTGCGTGCTAATCTCCTGCGTGCACATCTCCTGCGGTGCACATCTCCTGCGGCGCACATCTCCTGCGGTGAACATCTCCTGCTGCGCACATCTCCTGTGGCGCACATCCCCTGTTGCGCACTTCTCCTGCAGTGCATATCTCTTGCGGCGCACATCCTGCATTGCGAACCCTGCGTTGCACATAAATTAAACAGTTATTTACAAAAAAATAAAAAAATCAAATCAAATTAATAAAAAAACTGCGGCACACATCTCCCACTGCGCATTTCGCCTGCGGCGCACATCTCCTGCTATGTACATCTCCTTCGGCTCACATCTCCTGCATGCACATCTCCTGCGGCGCACATCTCCTGCGATGCACATCTCCAGTGGCGCACATTTCCTGCTGCGCACATCTCCTGCTGTGCACATAAATTAAACATTTATTTACAAAAAAATTATAATAATTAACTCAAATTAATAAAAAAACTGTGCGCACACATCCTGCGGCGCACATCTCCTGCGGTGCACATCTCCTGCTGCGCACATCTCCTGCGGTGCACATCTCCGCACACATCCTGCTGCGCACATCTCCTGCGGTGCACATCTCCTGCGGCGCACATCTCCTGCGGCGCACATCTCCTGCTGCGCACATCTCCTGCTGTGCACATCTCCGCACACATCCTGCGGTGCACATCTCCTGCTGCGCACATCTCCTGCGGTGTACATCTCCTGCGGTGCAAATCTCCTGCTGCGCACATCTCCGGTGGTGCATATCTCTTGCGGCGCACATCCTGCGGCGCACACCCTTCGTTGCACATAAATGAAACATTTATTTACATAAAAATTATAACAATTAACTCAACTTAATAAAAAAACTGTGCGCACACATCCTGCGGCGCACATCTCCTGCGTGCTAATCTCCTGCGTGCACATCTCCTGCGGTGCACATCTCCTGCGGCGCACATCTCCTGCGATGCACATCTCCAGTGGCGCACATCTCTTGCGGCGCGCACCCTGCGGTGCACATAAATGAAACATTTATTTACAAAAAATAATAATAATTAACTCAAATTAATAAAAAAACTGTGCGCACACATCCTGCGGCGCACATCTACTGCGTGCTAATCTCCTGCGTGCACATCTCCTGTTGCGCACTTCTCCTGCGGAGCATATCTCTTGCGGCGCACATCCTGCATTGCGAACCCTGCGTTGCCCATAAATGAAACAGTTATTTACAAAAAAATTAAAAAATAAAATAAAATTCATAAAAAAACTGCGGCACACATCTCCTGCTGCGCATTTCGCCTGCGGCTCACATCTCCTGCATGCACATCTCCTGCGGCGCACATCTCCTGCGGCGCACATCTCCTGCGGTGCAAATCTCCTGCGGTGCACATCTCTTGCGGTGCACATCTCCTGCTGCGCAAATCTCCTGCGGTGCACATCTCCTGCTGCGCACATCTCCTGCGGTGCACATCTCCTGCTTCGCACATCTCCTGCGGTGCACATCTCCTGCAGTGCACATCTCCTGCTGCGCACATCTCCTGCGGTGCACATCTCTTGCGGCGCACATCCTGCGGCGCACACCCTGCGTTGCACATAAATTAAACATTTATTTACAAAAAAATTATAATAATTAACTCAAATTAATAAAAAAACTGTGCGCACACATCCTGCGGCGCACATCTCCTGCGTGCTAATCTCCTGCGTGCATATCTCCTGCGGTGCACATCTCCTGCGGCGCACATCTCCTGCGATGCACATTTCCAGTGGCGCACATCTCCGGCGGTGCAAGTCTCTTGCGGCGCGCACCCTGCGGTGCACATAAATGAAACATTTATTTACAAAAAAATAATAATAATTAACTCAAATTAATAAAAAAACTGTGCGCACACATCCTGCGGCGCACATCTACTGCGTGTTAATCTCCTGCGTGCACATCTCCTGCGGTGCACATCTCCTGCGGCGCACATCTCCTGCGGTGCACATCTCCTGCTGCGCACATCTCCTGCGGTGCACATCTCCTGCTGCGCACATCTCCGGCGGTGCATATCTCTTGCGGCGCACATCCTGCGGCGCACCCTGCGGTGCACATAAATGAAACATTTATTTACAAAAAAATAATAATAATTACCTCAAATTAATAAAAAAACTGCGGCACACATCTCCTGCTGCGCATTTCGCCTGCGGCGCACATCTCCTGCTATGCACATCTCCAGTTGCGCACATTTCCTGCTGCGCATATCGCCTGCGGCGCATATCTCCTGCTATGTACATCTCCTGCAGCACACATTTCCTGTGCACATCTCCTGCAGTGCATATCTCAAATGGTGCACATCTCCTGCTGCGCACATCTCCTGCGGCGCATATCTCCTGCGTACACATCTCCTGCGGTGCACATCTCCTGCTGCGCACATCTCCTGCGTTGTACATCTCCTGCGGTGCACATCTCCTGCTGCTCTCCACATCCTGCGGCGCACACCCTTCGTTGCACATAAATTAAACATTTATTTACAAAAAAATTATAATAATTAACTCAAATTAATAAAAAAACTGTGCGCACACATCCTGCGGCGCACATCTCCTGCGTGCCAATCTCCTGCTGCGCACATCTCCTGCGGTGCACATCTCCTGCGACGCACATCTCCTGCGGTGCACATCTCCGCACACATCCTGCTGCGCACATCTCCTGCGGTGCACATCTCCTGCGGCGCACATCTCCTGCGGCGCACATCTCCTGCTGCGCACATCTCCTGCGATGCACATTTCCAGTGGCGCACATCTCCGGCGGTGCACATCTCTTGCGGCGCGCACCCTGCGGTGCACATAAATGAAACATTTATTTACAAAAAAATAATAATAATTAACTCAAATTAATAAAAAAACTGTGCGCACACATCCTGCGGCGCACATCTACTGCGTGTTAATCTCCTGCGTGCACATCTCCTGCGGTGCACATCTCCTGCGGCGCACATCTCCTGCGGTGCACATCTCCTGCTGCGCACATCTCCTGCGTGCACATCTCTTGCGGCGCACATCTCCTGCTGCGCATTTCGCCTGCGGCGCACATCTCCTGCGATGCACATCTCCAGTGGTGCATATCTCCGGCGGTGCACATCTCTTGCGGCGCGCACCCTGCGGTGCACATAAATGAAACATTATTTACAAAAAAATAATAATAATTAACTCAAATTAATAAAAAAACTGTGCGCACACATCCTGCGGCGCACATCTACTGCGTGCTAATCTCCTGCGTGCACATCTCCTGCGGTGCACATCTCCTGCGGCGCACATCTCCTGCGGTGCACATCTCCTGCTGCGCACATCTCCTGTGGTGCACATCTCCTGCTGCGCACATCTCCTGCGGTGCACATCTCTTGCGGCGCACATCCTGCGGCGCACACCCTGCGTTGCACATAAATTAAACATTTATTTACAAAAAAATTATAATAATTAACTCAAATTAATAAAAAAACTGTGCGCACACATCCTGCGGCGCACATCTCCTGCGTGCTAATCTCCTGCGTGCATATCTCCTGCGGTGCACATCTCCTGCTGCGCACATCTCCTGCGGTGCACATCTCCTGCTGCGCACATCTCCGGCGGTGCATATCTCTTGCGGCGCACATCCTGCGGCGCACCCTGCGGTGCACATAAATGAAACATTTATTTACAAAAAAATAATAATAATTAACTCAAATTAATAAAAAAACTGTGCGCACACATCCTGCGGCGCACATCTACTGCGTGTTAATCTCCTGCGTGCACATCTCCTGCGGTGCACATCTCCTGCGGCGCACATCTCCTGCGGTGCACATCTCCTGCTGCGCACATCTCCTGCGGTGCACATCTCCTGCTGCGCACATCTCCGGCGGTGCATATCTCTTGCGGCGCACATCCTGCGGCGCACCCTGCGGTGCACATAAATGAAACATTTATTTACAAAAAAATAATAATAATTACCTCAAATTAATAAAAAAACTGCGGCACACATCTCCTGCTGCGCATTTCGCCTGCGGCGCACATCTCCTGCTATGCACATCTCCAGTTGCGCACATTTCCTGCTGCGCATATCGCCTGCGGCGCATATCTCCTGCTATGTACATCTCCTGCAGCACACATTTCCTGTGCACATCTCCTGCAGTGCATATCTCAAATGGTGCACATCTCCTGCTGCGCACATCTCCTGCGGCGCATATCTCCTGCGTACACATCTCCTGCGGTGCACATCTCCTGCTGCGCACATCTCCTGCGTTGTACATCTCCTGCGGTGCACATCTCCTGCTGCTCTCCACATCCTGCGGCGCACACCCTTCGTTGCACATAAATTAAACATTTATTTACAAAAAAATGATAATAATTAACTCAAATTAATAAAAAAACTGTGCGCACACATCCTGCGGCGCACATCTCCTGCGTGCCAATCTCCTGCTGCGCACATCTCCTGCGGTGCACATCTCCTGCGACGCACATCTCCTGCGGTGCACATCTCCGCACACATCCTGCTGCGCACATCTCCTGCGGTGCACATCTCCTGCGGCGCACATCTCCTGCGGCGCACATCTCCTGCTGCGCACATCTCCTGCGATGCACATTTCCAGTGGCGCACATCTCCGGCGGTGCACATCTCTTGCGGCGCGCACCCTGCGGTGCACATAAATGAAACATTTATTTACAAAAAAATAATAATAATTAACTCAAATTAATAAAAAAACTGTGCGCACACATCCTGCGGCGCACATCTACTGCGTGTTAATCTCCTGCGTGCACATCTCCTGCGGTGCACATCTCCTGCGGCGCACATCTCCTGCGGTGCACATCTCCTGCTGCGCACATCTCCTGCGTGCACATCTCTTGCGGCGCACATCTCCTGCTGCGCATTTCGCCTGCGGCGCACATCTCCTGCGATGCACATCTCCAGTGGTGCATATCTCCGGCGGTGCACATCTCTTGCGGCGCGCACCCTGCGGTGCACATAAATGAAACATTATTTACAAAAAAATAATAATAATTAACTCAAATTAATAAAAAAACTGTGCGCACACATCCTGCGGCGCACATCTACTGCGTGCTAATCTCCTGCGTGCACATCTCCTGCGGTGCACATCTCCTGCGGCGCACATCTCCTGCGGTGCACATCTCCTGCTGCGCACATCTCCTGTGGTGCACATCTCCTGCTGCGCACATCTCCTGCGGTGCACATCTCTTGCGGCGCACATCCTGCGGCGCACACCCTGCGTTGCACATAAATTAAACATTTATTTACAAAAAAATTATAATAATTAACTCAAATTAATAAAAAAACTGTGCGCACACATCCTGCGGCGCACATCTCCTGCGTGCTAATCTCCTGCGTGCATATCTCCTGCGGTGCACATCTCCTGCTGCGCACATCTCCTGCGGTGCACATCTCCTGCTGCGCACATCTCCGGCGGTGCATATCTCTTGCGGCGCACATCCTGCGGCGCACCCTGCGGTGCACATAAATGAAACATTTATTTACAAAAAAATAATAATAATTACCTCAAATTAATAAAAAAACTGCGGCACACATCTCCTGCTGCGCATTTCGCCTGCGGCGCACATCTCCTGCTATGCACATCTCCAGTTGCGCACATTTCCTGCTGCGCATATCGCCTGCGGCGCATATCTCCTGCTATGTACATCTCCTGCAGCACACATTTCCTGTGCACATCTCCTGCAGTGCATATCTCAAATGGTGCACATCTCCTGCTGCGCACATCTCCTGCGGCGCATATCTCCTGCGTACACATCTCCTGCGGTGCACATCTCCTGCTGCGCACATCTCCTGCGTTGTACATCTCCTGCGGTACACATCTCCTGCTGCTCTCCACATCCTGCGGCGCACACCCTTCGTTGCACATAAATTAAACATTTATTTACAAAAAAATTATAATAATTAACTCAAATTAATAAAAAAACTGTGCGCACACATCCTGCGGCGCACATCTCCTGCGTGCCAATCTCCTGCTGCGCACATATCCTGCGGTGCACATCTCCTGCGACGCACATCTCCTGCGGTGCACATCTCCTGCTGCGCACATCTCCTGCTGCGCACATCTCCTGCGGTGCACATCTCTTGCGGCCCACATCCTGCGGCACACACCCTGCGTTGCACATAAATGAAACATTTATTTACAAAAAAATAAAAAAATCAAATCAAATTAATAAAAAAACTGTGCGCACACATCCTGCGGCGCACATCTCCTGCGTGCTAATCTCCTGCGTGCATATCTCCTGCGGTGCACATCTCCTGCTGCGCACATCTCCTGCGGTGCACATCTCCTGCTGCGCACATCTCCGGCGGTGCATATCTCTTGCGGCGCACATCCTGCGGCGCACCCTGCGGTGCACATAAATGAAACATTTATTTACAAAAAAATAATAATAATTACCTCAAATTAATAAAAAAACTGCGGCACACATCTCCTGCTGCGCATTTCGCCTGCGGCGCACATCTCCTGCTATGCACATCTCCAGTTGCGCACATTTCCTGCTGCGCATATCGCCTGCGGCGCATATCTCCTGCTATGTACATCTCCTGCAGCACACATTTCCTGTGCACATCTCCTGCAGTGCATATCTCAAATGGTGCACATCTCCTGCTGCGCACATCTCCTGCGGCGCATATCTCCTGCGTACACATCTCCTGCGGTGCACATCTCCTGCTGCGCACATCTCCTGCGTTGTACATCTCCTGCGGTACACATCTCCTGCTGCTCTCCACATCCTGCGGCGCACACCCTTCGTTGCACATAAATTAAACATTTATTTACAAAAAAATTATAATAATTAACTCAAATTAATAAAAAAACTGTGCGCACACATCCTGCGGCGCACATCTCCTGCGTGCCAATCTCCTGCTGCGCACATATCCTGCGGTGCACATCTCCTGCGACGCACATCTCCTGCGGTGCACATCTCCTGCTGCGCACATCTCCTGCTGCGCACATCTCCTGCGGTGCACATCTCTTGCGGCCCACATCCTGCGGCACACACCCTGCGTTGCACATAAATGAAACATTTATTTACAAAAAAATAAAAAAATCAAATCAAATTAATAAAAAAACTGCGGCACACATCTCCTGCTGCGCACATCTCCTGTGGTGCACATCTCCTCTTGCGCACATCTCCTGCAGTGCATATCTCTTGCGGCGCACATCCTGCGTTGCGAACCCTGCGTTGCACATAAATAAAACAGTTATTTACAAAAAAATTAAATCAAATTAATAAAAAAACTGCGGCACACATCTCCTGCTGCGCATATCGCCTGCGGCGCACATCTCCTGCGTGCACATCTCTTGCGGCGCACATCTCCTGCTGCGCATTTCGCCTGCGGCGCACATCTCCTGCTATGTACATCTCCTGCGGCGCACATCTCCTGCTATGTACATATCCTGCGGCGCACATCTCCTGCAGCGCACATCTCAAGTGGTGCATATATCCTGCTGAGCACATCTCCTGCGGCACACATCTCCTGCTGCGCACATCTCCTGCGGTGCACATCTCCTGCTGCGCACATCTCCTGCGGTGCACATCTCCTGCTGCGCACATCTCCTTCTGCGCACATCTCCTGCGGTGCACATCTCTTGCGGCGCACATCCTGCGGCGCACACCCTGCGTTGCACATAAATGAAACATTTATTTACAAAAAAATAAAAAAATCAAATCAAATTAATAAAAAAACTGCGGCACACATCTCCTGCTGCGCATATCGCCTGCGGCGCACATCTCCTGCTATGTACATCTCCTGCGGCTCACATCTCCTGCTTTGCACATCTCCTGTTGTGCACATCTCTTGCGGCTCACATCTCCTGCGGCACACATCTCTTGCGGTGCACATCCTGCGGTGCACACCCTTCGTTGCACATAAATCAAACATTTATTTACAAAAAAATTATAATAATTAACTCAAATTAATAAAAAAACTGTGCGCACACATCCTGCGGCGCACATCTCCTGCGTGCTAATCTCCTGCGTGCACATCTCCTGCTGTGCACATCTCCTGCGGCGCACATCTCCTGCGGTACACATCTCCTGCTGCGCACATCTCCTGTGGTGCACATCTCCTCTTGCGCACATCTCCTGCAGTGCATATCTCTTGCGGCGCACATCCTGCGTTGCGAACCCTGCGTTGCACATAAATAAAACAGTTATTTACAAAAAAATTAAATCAAATTAATAAAAAAACTGCGGCACACATCTCCTGCTGCGCATATCGCCTGCGGCGCACATCTCCTGCGTGCACATCTCTTGCGGCGCACATCTCCTGCTGCGCATTTCGCCTGCGGCGCACATCTCCTGCTATGTACATCTCCTGCGGCGCACATCTCCTGCAGCGCACATCTCAAGTGGTGCACATCTCCTGCTGAGCACATCTCCTGCGGCACACATCTCCTGCTGCGCAAATCTCCTGCGGTGCACATCTCCTGCTGCGCACATCTCCTGCGGTGCACATCTCCTGCTGCGCACATCTCCTTCTGCGCACATCTCCTGCGGTGCACATCTCTTGCGGCGCACATCCTGCGGCGCACACCCTGCGTTGCACATAAATGAAACATTTATTTACAAAAAAATAAAAAAATCAAATCAAATTAATAAAAAAACTGAGGCACACATCTCCTGCTGCGCATATCGCCTGCGGCGCACATCTCCTGCTATGTACATCTCCTGCGGCTCACATCTCCTGCTTCGCACATCTCCTGCGGTGCACATCTCTTGCGGCTCACATCTCCTGCGGCACACATCTCTTGCGGTGCACATCTCCTGCTACGCACATCTCCTGCAGTGCACATCTCCTGCTGTGCACATCTCCGGCGGTGCACATCTCTTGCGGCACACATCCTGCGGCGCACACCCTTCGTTGCACATAAATGAAACATTAATTTACAAAAAAATTATAATAATTAACTCAAATTAATAAAAAAACTGTGCGCACACATCCTGCGGCACAAATCTCCTGCTGCGCACATCTCCTGCATTGCAGAACATGCGATGCACATAAATAAAATTAATAAAAAAACTGTGCGCACACATCCTGAGGCGCACATCTCCTGCGGCGCACATCTCCTGCGGTGCACATCTCCTGCTGCGCACATCTCCTGCGGTGCACATCTCCGCACACATCCTGCTGCGCACATCTCCTGTGGTGCACATCTCCTGCGGCGCACATCTCCTGCGGCGCACATCTCCTGCTGCGCACATCTCCTGCGGTGCACATCTCCGCACACATCCTGCTGCGCACATCTCCTGCGGTGCACATCTCTTGCGGCGCACATCTCATGCGGCGCACATCTCCTGCTGCGCACATCTCCTGCGGTGCACATCTCCGCACACATCCTGCGGTGCACATCTCCTGCTGCGCACATCTCCGGCGGTGCATATCTCTTGCGGCGCACATCCTGCGGCGCACACCCTTCGTTGCACATAAATGAAACATTTATTTACAAAAAAATTATAATAATTAACTCAAATTAATAAAAAAACTGTGCGCACACATCCTGCGGCGCACATCTCCTGCGTGCTAATCTCCTGCGTGCACATCTCCTGCGGTGCACATCTCCTGCGGTGCACATCTCCTGCGGTGCACATCTCCTGCTGCGCACATCTCCTGTGGTGCACATCTCCTGTTGCGCACATCTCCTGCGGTGCATATCTCTTGCGGTGCACATCCCGCGTTGCGAACCCTGCGTTGCACATAAATAAAACAGTTATTTACAAAAAATCAAAAAATCAAATCAAATTAATAAAAAAACTGCGGCACACATCTCGTGCTGCGCATATCGCCTGCGGCGCACATCTCCTGCTATGTACATCTCCTGCGGCTCACATCTCCTGCATGCACATCTCCTGCGGCGCACATCTCCTGCGATGCACATCTCCAGTGGCGCACATCTCCTGCTGCGCATATCGCCTGCGGCGCATATCTCCTGCTATGTACATCTCCTGCAGCGCACATTTCCTGTGCACATCTCCTGCAGTGCATATCTCAAGTGGTGCACATCTCCTGCTGCGCACACCTCCTGCGGCGCATATCTCCTGCGTACACATCTCCTGCGGTGCACATCTCCTGCTGCGCACATCTCCGGCGGTGCACATCTCTTGCGGCGCGCACCCTGCGGTCCACATAAATGAAACATTTATTTACAAAAAAATAATAATAATTAACTCAAATTAATAAAAAAACTGTGCGCACACATCCTGCGGCGCACATCTCCTGCGTGCTAATCTCCTGCGTGCACATCTCCTGCGGTGCACATCTCCTGCTGCGCATATCTCCGGCGGTGCACATCTCTTGCGGCTCACATCCTGCGGCGCACACCCTTCGTTGCACATAAATGAAACATTTATTTACAAAAAAATTATAATAATTAACTCAAATTAATAAAAAAACTCTGCGCACACATCCTGGGGCGCACATCTCCTGCGTGCCAATCTCCTGCTGCGCACATCTCCTGCGGTGCACATCTCCTGCGGCGCACATCTCCTGCGGTGCAAATCTCCTGCGGCGCACATCTCTTGCGGTGCATATCTCCTGCTGCGCAAATATCCTGCGGTGCACATCTCCTGCTGCGCACATCTCCTGCGGTACACATCTCCTGCTGCGCACATCTCCTGCGGTGCACATCTCTTGCGGCGCACATCCTGCGGCGCACACCCTGCGTTGCACATAAATTAAACATTTATTTACAAACAAATTATAATAATTAACTCAAATTAATAAAAAAACTGAGGCACACATCTCCTGCTGCGCATATCACCTGCGGCGCAAATCTCCTGCGGCGCACATCTCTTGCGGTGCACATCTCCTGCTGCGCACATCTCCTAGGGTGCACATCTCCTGCTGCGCACATCTCCTGCGGTGCACATCTCCTGCTTCGCACATCTCCTGCGGTGCACATCTCTTGCGGCGCACATCTCCTGCGGCGCACATCTCTTGCGGTGCACATCTCCTGCTGCGCACATCTCCTGCAGTGCACATCTCCTGCTGGGCACATCTCCTGCGGTGCACATCTCTTGCAGCGCACATCCTGCGGCGCACACCCTGCGTTGCACATAAATTAAACATTTATTTACAAAAAAATTATAATAATTAACTCAAATTAATAAAAAAACTGTGCGCACACATCCTGCGGCGCAAATCTCCTGCTGCGCACATCTCCTGTGTTGCAAAACATGCGATGCACATAAAAACTTTGCACAAAACTTTGCACATCTCCTGCATTCCAATCTCCTGCGTGCATATCTCCTGCGGTGCAGATCTCCAGTGGCGCACATCTCCTGCTGCGCACATCTCCTGCGGTGCACATCTCCGCACACATCCTGCGGTGCACATCTCCTGCGGCGCACATCTCCTGCTGCGCACATCTCCTGCGGTGCACATCTCTTGCGGCGCACATCCTGCGGCGCACACCCTGCGTTGCACATAAATTAAACATTTATTTAAAAAAAATTATAATAATTAACTCAAATTAATAAAAAAACTGTGCGCACACATCCTGCGGCGCACATCTCCTGCGGTGCACATCTCCTGCGGTGCACATCTCCTGCTTTGCACATCTCCTGCGGTGCACATCTCCGCACACATCCTGCTGCGCACATCTCCTGCGGTGCACATCTCCTGCGGCGCACATCTCCTGCGGTGCACATCTACTGCGGCACACATCTCCTGCTGCGCACATCTCCTGCGGTGCACATCTCCGCACACATCCTGCGGTGCACATCTCCTGCTGCGCACATCTCCTGCGGTGTACATCTCCTGCGGTGCACATCTCCTGCTGCGCACATCTCCGGTGGTGCATATCTCTTGCGGCGCACATCCTGCGGCGCACACCCTTCGTTGCACATAAATGAAACATTTATTTACAAAAAAATTATAATAATTAACTCAAATTAATAAAAAAACTGTGCGCACACATCCTGCGGCGCACATCTCCTCCGTGCTAATCTCCTGCGTGCACATGTCCTGCGGTGCACATCTCCTGCGGCGCACATCTCCTGCGATGCACATCTCCTGTGGCGCACATCTCCGGCGGTGCACATCTCTTGCGGCACGCACCCTGCGGTGCACATAAATGAAACATTTATTTACAAAAAAATAATAATAATTAACTCAAATTAATAAAAAAACTGTGCGCACACATCCTGCGGCGCACATCTACTGCGTGCTAATCTCCTGCGTGCACATCTCCTGCGGTGCACATCTCCTGCGGCGCACATCTCCTGCGGTGCACATCTCCTGCTGCGCACATCTCCTGCGGTGTACATCTCCTGCGGTGCACATCTCCTGCTGCGCACATCTCCGGCGGTGCATATCTCTTGCGGCGCACATCCTGCGGCGCACACCCTTCGTTGCACATAAATGAAACATTTATTTTAAAAAAAATTATAATAATTAACTTAAATTAATAAAAAAACTGTGCGCACACATCCTGCGGCGCACATCTCCTGCGTGCTAATCTCCTGCGTGCACATCTCCTGTGGTGCACATCTCCTCTTGCGCACATCTCCTGCAGTGCATATCTCTTGCGGCACACATCCTGCGTTGCGAACCCTGCGTTGCACATAAATAAAACAGTTATTTACAAAAAAATTAAATCAAATTAATAAAAAAACTGCGGCACACATCTCCTGCTGCGCATATCGCCTGCAGCGCACATCTCCTGCGTGCACATCTTTTGCGGCGCACATCTCCTGCTGCGCATTTCGCCTGCTGCGCACATCTCCTGCTATGTACATCTCCTGCGGCGCACATCTCCTGCAGCGCACATCTCAAGTGGTGCACATCTCCTGCTGAGCACATCTCCTGCGGCACACATCTCCTGCTGCGCACATCTCCTGCGGTGCACATCTCCTGCTGCGCACATCTCCTGCGGTGCACATCTCCTGCTGCGCACATCTCCTGCTGCGCACATCTCCTGCGGTGCACATCTCTTGCGGCGCACATCCTGCGGCGCACACCCTGCGTTGCACATAAATGAAACATTTATTTACAAAAAAATAAAAAAATCAAATCAAATTAATAAAAAAACTGCGGCACACATCTCCTGCTGCGCACATCTCCTGTGGTGCACATCTCCTCTTGCGCACATCTCCTGCAGTGCATATCTCTTGCGGCGCACATCCTGCGTTGCGAACCCTGCGTTGCACATAAATAAAACAGTTATTTACAAAAAAATTAAATAAAATTAATAAAAAAACTGCGGCACACATCTCCTGCTGCGCATATCGCCTGCGGCGCACATCTCCTGCGTGCACATCTCCTGCGGTGCACATCTCTTGCGGCGCACATCCTGCGGCGCACACCCTGCGTTGCACATAAATGAAACATTTATTTACAAAAAAATAAAAAAATAAAATCAAATTAATAAAAAAACTGCGGCACACATCTCCTGCTGCGCATATCGCCTGCGGCGCACATCTCCTGCTATGTACATCTCCTGCGGCTCACATCTCCTGCATGCACATCTCCTGCGGCGCACATCTCTTGCGGTGCACATCTCCTGCTGCGCACATCTCCTGCGGTGCACATCTCCTGCTGCGCACATCTCCTGCGGTGCACATCTCCTGCTTCGCACATCTCCTGCGGTGCACATCTCTTGCGGCTCACATCTTCTGCGGCACACATCTCTTGCGGTGCACATCTCCTGCTACGCACATCTCCTGCAGTGCACATCTCCTGCTGTGCACATCTCCGGCGGTGCACATCTCTTGCGGCACACATCCTGTGGCGCACACCCTTCGTTGCACATAAATGAAACATTTATTTACAAAAAAATTATAATAATTAACTCAAATTAATAAAAAAACTGTGCACACACATCCTGCGGCGCAAATCTCCTGCTGCGCACATCTCCTGCATTGCAGAACATGCGATGCACATAAATGAAATTAATAAAAAAACTGTGCGCACACATCCTGAGGCGCACATCTCCTGCGGCGCACATCTCCTGCGGCGCACATCTCCTGCGGTGCACATCTCCTGCTGCGCACATCTCCTGCGGTGCACATCTCCGCACACATCCTGCGGTGCACATCTCCTGCTGCGCACATCTCCGGCGGTGCATATCTCTTGCGGCGCACATCCTGCGGCGCACACCCTTCGTTGCACATAAATGAAACATTTATTTACAAAAAACTTATAATAATTAACTGAAATTAATAAAAAAACTGTGCGCACACATTCTGCGGCGCACATCTCCTGCGTGCTAATCTCCTGCGTGCACATCTCCTGCGGTGCACATCTCCTGCGGTGCACATCTCCTGCGGTGCACATCTCCTGCTGCGCACATCTCCTGTGGTGCACATCTCCTGTTGCGCACATCTCCTGCGGTGCATATCTCTTGCGGTGCACACCCTGCGTTGCACATAAATTAAACATTTATTTACAAACAAATTATAATAATTAACTCAAATTAATAAAAAAACTGAGGCACACATCTCCTGCTGCGCATATCACCTGCGGCGCACATCTCCTGCATGCACATCTCCTGCGGCGCACATCTCCTGCGGTGCAAATCTCCTGCGGCGCACATCTCTTGCGGTGCACATCTCCTGCTGCGCACATCTCCTAGGGTGCACATCTCCTGCTGCGCACATCTCCTGCGGTGCACATCTCCTGCTTCGCACATCTCCTGCGGTGCACATCTCTTGCGGCGCACATCTCCTGCGGCGCACATCTCTTGCGGTGCACATCTCCTGCTGCGCACATCTCCTGCAGTGCACATCTCCTGCTGGGCACATCTCCTGCGGTGCACATCTCTTGCGGCGCACATCCTGCGGCGCACACCCTGCGTTGCACATAAATTAAACATTTATTTACAAAAAAATTATAATAATTAACTCAAATTAATAAAAAAACTGTGCGCACACATCCTGCGGCGCAAATCTCCTGCTGCGCACATCTCCTGTGTTGCAAAACATGCGATGCACATAAAAACTTTGCACAAAACTTTGCACATCTCCTGCATTCCAATCTCCTGCGTGCATATCTCCTGCGGTGCAGATCTCCAGTGGCGCACATCTCCTGCTGCGCACATCTCTTGCGGTGCACATCTCCGCACACATCCTGCTGCGCACATCTCCTGCGGTGCACATCTCCTGCGGAGCACATCTCCTGCGGTGCACATCTCCTGCGGCGCACATCTCCTGCGGTGCACATCTCCTGCGGCGCACATCTCCTGCTGCTCACATCTCCTGCGGTGCACATCTCCGCACACATCCTGCGGTGCACATCTCCTGCTGCGCACATCTCCTGCGGTGTACATCTCCTGCGGTGCACATCTCCTGCTGCGCACATCTCCGGCGGTGCATATCTCTTGCGGCGCACATCCTGCGGCGCACACCCTTCGTTGCACATAAATGAAACAGTTATTTACAAAAAAATTAAATAAAATTAATAAAAAAACTGCGGCACACATCTCCTGCTGCGCATATCGCCTGCGGCGCACATCTCCTGCGTGCACAACTCTTGCGGCGCACATCTCCTGCTGCGCATTTCGCCTGCGGGGCACATCTCCTGCTATGTACATCTCCTGCGGCGCACATCTCCTGCAGCGCACATCTCAAGTGGTGCACATCTCCTGCTGAGCACATCTCCTGCGGCACACATCTCCTGCTGCGCACATCTCCTGCGGTGCAAATCTCCTGCGGCGCACATCTCTTGCGGTGCACATCTCCTGCTGCGCACATCTCCTGCGGTGCACATCTCCTGCTGCGCACATCTCCTGCGGTGCACATCTCCTGCTTCGCACATCTCCTGCGGTGCACATCTCTTGCGGCTCACATCTTCTGCGGCACACATCTCTTGCGGTGCACATCTCCTGCTGTGCACATCTCCGGCGGTGCACATCTCTTGCGGCACACATCCTGTGGCGCACACCCTTCGTTGCACATAAATGAAACATTTATTTACAAAAAAATTATAATAATTAACTCAAATTAATAAAAAAACTGTGCGCACACATCCTGCGGCGCAAATCTCCTGCTGCGCACATCTCCTGCATTGCAGAACATGCGATGCACATAAATGAAATTAATAAAAAAACTGTGCGCACACATCCTGAGGCGCACATCTCCTGCGGCGCACATCTCCTGCGGTGCACATCTCCTGCTGCGCACATCTCCTGCGGTGCACATCTCCGCACACATCCTGTTGCGCACATCTCCTGCGGTGCACATCTCCTGCGGCGCACATCTCCTGCGGCGCACATCTCCTGCTGCGCACATCTCCAGCGGTGCACATCTCCGCACACATCCTGCGGTGCACATCTCCTGCTGCGCACATCTCCGGCGGTGCATATCTCTTGCGGCGCACATCCTGCGGCGCACACCCTTCGTTGCACATAAATGAAACATTTATTTACAAAAAAATTATAATAATTAACTGAAATTAATAAAAAAACTGTGCGCACACATTCTGCGGCGCACATCTCCTGCGTGCTAATCTCCTGCGTGCACATCTCCTGCGGTGCAAATCTCCTGCGGTGCACATCTCCTGCGGTGCACATCTCCTGCTGCGCACATCTCCTGTGGTGCACATCTCCTGTTGCGCACATCTCCTGCGGTGCATATCTCTTGCGGTGCACATCCTGCGTTGCGAACCCTGCGTTGCACATAAATAAAACAGTTATTTACAAAACATAAAAAAATCAAATCAAATTAATAAAAAAACTGCGGCACACATCTCGTGCTGCGCATATCGCCTGCGGCGCACATCTCCTGCTATGTACATCTCCTGCGGCTCACATCTTCTGCATGCACATCTCCTGCGGCGCACATCTCCTGCGATGCACATCTCCAGTGGCGCACATCTCCTGCTGCGCATATCGCCTGCGGTGCATATCTCCTGCTATGTACATCTCCTGCAGCGCACATTTCCTGTGCACATCTCCTGCAGTGCATATCTCAAGTGGTGCACATCTCCTGCTGCGCACACCTCCTGCGGCGCATATCTCCTGCGTACACATCTCCTGCGGTGCACATCTCCTGCTGCGCACATCTCCGGCGGTGCACATCTCTTGCGGCGCGCACCCTGCGGTCCACATAAATGAAACATTTATTTACAAAAAAATAATAATAATTAACTCAAATTAATAAAAAAACTGTGCGCATACATCCTGCGGCGCACATCTCCTGCGTGCTAATCTCCTGCGTGCACATCTCCTGCGGTGCACATCTCCTGCTGCGCATATCTCCGGCGGTGCACATCTCTTGCGGCTCACATCCTGCGGCGCACACCCTTCGTTGCACATAAATGAAACATTTATTTACAAAAAAATTATAATAATTAACTCAAATTAATAAAAAAACTCTGCGCACAGATCCTGCGGCGCACATCTCCTGCGTGCCAATCTCCTGCTGCGCACATCTCCTGCGGTGCACATCTCCTGCGGCGCACATCTCCTGCGGTGCAAATCTCCTGCGGCGCACATCTCTTGCGGTGCACATCTCCTGCTGCGCAAATATCCTGCGGTGCACATCTCCTGCTGCGCACATCTCCTGCGGTACACATCTCCTGCTTCGCACATCTCCTGCGGTGCACATCTCTTGCGGCGCACATCTCCTGCGGCGCACATCTCTTGCGGTGCACATCTCCTGCTGCGCACATCTCCTGCTGTGCACATCTCCTGCTGCGCACATCTCCTGCGGTGCACATCTCTTGCGGCGCACATCCTGCGGCGCACACCCTGCGTTGCACATAAATTAAACATTTATTTACAAACAAATTATAATAATTAACTCAAATTAATAAAAAAACTGAGGCACACATCTCCTGCTGCGCATATCACCTGCGGCGCACATCTCCTGCATGCACATCTCCTGCGGCGCACATCTCCTGCGGTGCAAATCTCCTGCGGCGCACATCTCTTGCGGTGCACATCTCCTGCTGCGCACATCTCCTAGGGTGCACATCTCCTGCTGCGCACATCTCCTGCGGTGCACATCTCCTGCTTCGCACATCTCCTGCGGTGCACATCTCTTGCGGCGCACATCTCCTGCGGCGCACATCTCTTGCGGTGCACATCTCCTGCTGCGCACATCTCCTGCAGTGCACATCTCCTGCTGGGCACATCTCCTGCGGTGCACATCTCTTGCGGCGCACATCCTGCGGCGCACACCCTGCGTTGCACATAAATTAAACATTTATTTACAAAAAAATTATAATAATTAACTCAAATTAATAAAAAAACTGTGCGCACACATCCTGCGGCGCAAATCTCCTGCTGCGCACATCTCCTGTGTTGCAAAACATGCGATGCACATAAAAACTTTGCACAAAACTTTGCAAATCTCCTGCATTCCAATCTCCTGCGTGCATATCTCCTGCGGTGCAGATCTCCAGTGGCGCACATCTCCTGCTGCGCACATCTCTTGCGGTGCACATCTCCGCACACATCCTGCTGCGCACATCTCCTGCGGTGCACATCTCCTGCTGCGCACATCTCCTGCGGTGCACATCTCCTGCGGCGCACATCTCCTGCAGTGCACATCTCCTGCGGCGCACATCTCCTGCTGCGCACATCTCATGCGGTGCACATCTCCGCACACATCCTGCGGTGCACATCTCCTGCTGCGCACATCTCCTGCGGTGTACATCTCCTGCGGTGCACATCTCCTGCTGCGCACATCTCCGGCGGTGCATATCTCTTGCGGCGCACATCCTGCGGCGCACAACCTTCGTTGCACATAAATGAAACATTTATTTACAAAAAAATTATAATAATTAACTCAAATTAATAAAAAAACTGTGCGCACACATCCTGCGGCGCACATCTCCTGCGTGCTAATCTCCTGCGTGCACATCTCCTGCGGTGCACATCTCCTGCGGTGCACATCTCCTGCGGTGCACATCTCCTGCTGCGCACATCTCCTGTGGTGCACATCTCCTGTTGCGCACATCTCCTGCGGTGCATATCTCTTGCGGTGCACATCCTGCGTTGCGAACCCTGCGTTGCACATAAATAAAACTGTTATTTACAAAAAATAAAAAAATCAAATCAAATTAATAAAAAAACTGCGGCACACATCTCGTGCTGCGCATATCGCCTGCGGCGCACATCTCCTGCTATGTACATCTCCTGCGGCTCACATCTCCTGCATGCACATCTCCTGCGGCGCACATCTCCTGCGATGCACATCTCCAGTGGCGCACATCTCCTGCTGCGCATATCGCCTGCGGCGCATATCTCCTGCTATGTACATCTCCTGCAGCGCAAATTTCCTGTGCACATCTCCTGCAGTGCATATCTCAAGTGGTGCACATCTCCTGCTGCGCACACCTCCTGCGGCGCATATCTCCTGCGTACACATCTCCTGCGGTGCACATCTCCTGCTGCGCACATCTCCGGCGGTGCACATCTCTTGCGGCGCGCACCCTGCGGTCCACATAAATGAAACATTTATTTACAAAAAAATAATAATAATTAACTCAAATTAATAAAAAAACTGTGCGCACACATCTTGCGGCGCACATCTCCTGCGTGCTCATCTCCTGCGTGCACATCTCCTGCGGTGCACATCTCCTGCTGCGCATATCTCCGGCGGTGCACATCTCTTGCGGCTCACATCCTGCGGCGCACACCCTTCGTTGCACATAAATGAAACATTTATTTACAAAAAAATTATAATAATTAACTCAAATTAATAAAAAAACTCTGCGCACACATCCTGCGGCGCACATCTCCTGCGTGCCAATCTCCTGCTGCGCACATCTCCTGCGGTGCACATCTCCTGCGGCGCACATCTCCTGCGGTGCAAATCTCCTGCGGCGCACATCTCTTGCGGTGCACATCTCCTGCTGCGCAAATATCCTGCGGTGCACATCTCCTGCTGCGCACATCTCCTGCGGTACACATCTCCTGTTTCGCACATCTCCTGCAGTGCACATCTCTTGCGGCGCACATCTCCTGCGGCGCACATCTCTTGCGGTGCACATCTCCTGCTGCGCACATCTCCTGCTGTGCACATCTCCTGCTGCGCACATCTCCTGCGGTGCACATCTCTTGCGGCGCACATCCTGCGGCGCACACCCTGCGTTGCACATAAATTAAACATTTATTTACAAACAAATTATAATAATCAACTCAAATTAATAAAAAAACTGAGGCGCACATCTCCTGCGGTGCATATCTCTTGCGGTGCACATCCTGCGTTGCGAACCCTGCGTTGCACATAAATAAAACAGTTATTTACAAAAAAATTAAATCAAATTAATAAAAAAACTGCGGCACACATCTCCTGCTGCGCATATCGCCTGCGGCGCACATCTCCTGCGTGCACATCTCTTGCGGCGCACATCTCCTGCTGCGCATTTCGCCTGCGGCGCACATCTCCTGCTATGTACATCTCCTGCGGCGCACATCTCCTGCAGCGCACATCTCAAGTGGTGCACATCTCCTGCTGAGCACATCTCCTGCGGCACACATCTCCTGCTGCGCACATCTCCTGCGGTGCACATCTCCTGCTGCGCACATCTCCTGCGGTGCACATCTCCTGCTGCGCACATCTCCTGCTGCGCACATCTCCTGCGGTGCACATCTCTTGCGGCGCACATCCTGCGGCGCACACCCTGCGTTGCACATAAATGAAACATTTATTTACAAAAAAATAAAAAAATCAAATCAAATTAATAAAAAAACAGCGGCACACATCTCCTGCTGCGCATATCGCCTGCGGCGCACATCTCCTGCTATGTACATCTCCTGCGGCTCACATCTCCTGCATGCACATCTCCTGCGGCGCACATCTCCTGCGGTGCAAATCTCCTGCGGCGCACATCTCTTGCGGTGCACATCTCCTGCTGCGCACATCTCCTGCGGTGCACATCTCCTGCTGCGCACATCTCCTGCGGTGCACATCTCCTGCTTCGCACATCTCCTGCGGTGCACATCTCTTGCGGCTCACATCTCCTGCGGCACACATCTCTTGCGGTGCACATCTCCTGCTACGCACATCTCCTGCAGTGCACATCTCCTGCTGCGCACATCTCCTGCGGTGCACATCTCTTGCGGCGCACCTCCTGCGGCGCACACCCTGCGTTGCACATAAATTAAACATTTATTTACAAAAAAATTATAATAATTAACTCAAATTAATAAAAAAATTGTGCGCACACATCCTGCGGCGCAAATCTCCTGCTGCGCAAATCTCCTGTGTTGCAAAACATGCGATGCACATAAATAAAATTAATAAAAAAACTTTGCACATCTCCTGCATTCCAATCTCCTGCGTGCATATCTCCTGCGGTGCACATCTCCTGCGGTGCACATCTCCTGCTGCGCACATCTCCTGCAGTGTAAATGTCCTGCGGTGCACATCTCCTGCTGCGCACATCTCCGGCGGTGCATATCTCTTGCGACGCACATCCTGCGGCGCACATCTCCTGCGGTGCACATCTCCTGAGGCGCACATCTCCTGCGGTGCACATCTCCTGCGGTGCACATCTCTTGCTGCGCACATCTCCGGCGGTGCACATCTCTTGCGGCACACATCCTGCGGCGCACACCCTTCGTTGCACATACATGAAACATTTATTTACAAAAAAATTATAATAATTAACTCAAATTAATAAAAAAAATGTGCGCACACATCCTGCGGCGCAAATCTCCTGCTGCGCACATCTCCTGCATTGCAGAACATGTGATGCACATAAATAAAATTAATAAAAAAACTGTGCGCACACATCCTGAGGCGCACATCTCCTGTGACGCACATCTCCTGCTGCGCACATCTCCTGCGGCACACATCTCCTGCGGTGCACATCTCCTGCTGCGCACATCTCCTGCGGTGCACATCTCCTGCGGTGTACATCTCCTGCGGTGCACATCTCCTGCTGCGCACATCTCCTGTGGTGCATATCTCTTGCGGCGCACATCCTGCGTTGCGAACCCTGCGTTACACATAAATAAAACAGTTATTTACAAAAAAAATCAAAAAATCAAATCAAATTAATAAAAAAACTGCGGCACACATCTCCTGCTGCGCATATAGCCTGCGACGCACATCTCCTGCTATGTACATCTCCTGCGGCTCACATCTCCTGCATGCACATCTCCTGCGGCGCACATCTCCTGCGGTGCAAATCTCCTGCGGCGCACATCTCTTGCGGTGCACATCTCCTGCTGCGCACATCTCCTGCGGTGCACATCTCTTGCGGTGCATATCTCCTGCTGCGCACATCTCCTGCAGTGCACATCTCCTGCTGCGCACATCTCCTGCGGTGCACATCTCCTGCTGCGCACATCTCCTGCGGTACACATCTCCTGCTTCGCACATCTCCTGCGGTGCACATCTCTTGCGGCGCACATCTCCTGCGGCGCACATCTCTTGCGGTGCACATCTCCTGCTGCGCACATCTCCTGCTGTGCACATCTCCTGCTGCGCACATCTCCTGCGGTGCACATCTCTTGCGGCGCACATCCTGCGGCGCACACCCTGCGTTGCACATAAATTAAACATTTATTTACAAACAAATTATAATAATTAACTCAAATTAATAAAAAAACTGAGGCACACATCTCCTGCTGCGCATATCACCTGCGGCGCACATCTCCTGCATGCACATCTCCTGCGGCGCACATCTCCTGCGGTGCAAATCTCCTGCGGCGCACATCTCTTGCGGTGCACATCTCCTGCTGCGCACATCTCCTAGGGTGCACATCTCCTGCTGCGCACATCTCCTGCGGTGCACATCTCCTGCTTCGCACATCTCCTGCGGTGCACATCTCTTGCGGCGCACATCTCCTGCGGCGCACATCTCTTGCGGTGCACATCTCCTGCTGCGCACATCTCCTGCAGTGCACATCTCCTGCTGGGCACATCTCCTGCGGTGCACATCTCTTGCGGCGCACATCCTGCGGCGCACACCCTGCGTTGCACATAAATTAA
Source organism: Pleuronectes platessa (assembly GCF_947347685.1). Classification (NCBI taxonomy): domain Eukaryota; kingdom Metazoa; phylum Chordata; class Actinopteri; order Pleuronectiformes; family Pleuronectidae; genus Pleuronectes; species Pleuronectes platessa. The sequence continues at coordinate 72,306 of NW_026518901.1, read as the reverse complement.
ACATTTATTTACAAAAAAATTATAATAATTAACTCAAATTAATAAAAAAACTGTGCGCACACATCCTGCGGCGCAAATCTCCTGCTGCGCACATCTCCTGTGTTGCAAAACATGCGATGCACATAAAAACTTTGCACAAAACTTTGCAAATCTCCTGCATTCCAATCTCCTGCGTGCATATCTCCTGCGGTGCAGATCTCCAGTGGCGCACATCTCCTGCTGCGCACATCTCTTGCGGTGCACATCTCCGCACACATCCTGCTGCGCACATCTCCTGCGGTGCACATCTCCTGCTGCGCACATCTCCTGCGGTGCACATCTCCTGCGGCGCACATCTCCTGCAGTGCACATCTCCTGCGGCGCACATCTCCTGCTGCGCACATCTCATGCGGTGCACATCTCCGCACACATCCTGCGGTGCACATCTCCTGCTGCGCACATCTCCTGCGGTGTACATCTCCTGCGGTGCACATCTCCTGCTGCGCACATCTCCGGCGGTGCATATCTCTTGCGGCGCACATCCTGCGGCGCACAACCTTCGTTGCACATAAATGAAACATTTATTTACAAAAAAATTATAATAATTAACTCAAATTAATAAAAAAACTGTGCGCACACATCCTGCGGCGCACATCTCCTGCGTGCTAATCTCCTGCGTGCACATCTCCTGCGGTGCACATCTCCTGCGGTGCACATCTCCTGCGGTGCACATCTCCTGCTGCGCACATCTCCTGTGGTGCACATCTCCTGTTGCGCACATCTCCTGCGGTGCATATCTCTTGCGGTGCACATCCTGCGTTGCGAACCCTGCGTTGCACATAAATAAAACTGTTATTTACAAAAAATAAAAAAATCAAATCAAATTAATAAAAAAACTGCGGCACACATCTCGTGCTGCGCATATCGCCTGCGGCGCACATCTCCTGCTATGTACATCTCCTGCGGCTCACATCTCCTGCATGCACATCTCCTGCGGCGCACATCTCCTGCGATGCACATCTCCAGTGGCGCACATCTCCTGCTGCGCATATCGCCTGCGGCGCATATCTCCTGCTATGTACATCTCCTGCAGCGCAAATTTCCTGTGCACATCTCCTGCAGTGCATATCTCAAGTGGTGCACATCTCCTGCTGCGCACACCTCCTGCGGCGCATATCTCCTGCGTACACATCTCCTGCGGTGCACATCTCCTGCTGCGCACATCTCCGGCGGTGCACATCTCTTGCGGCGCGCACCCTGCGGTCCACATAAATGAAACATTTATTTACAAAAAAATAATAATAATTAACTCAAATTAATAAAAAAACTGTGCGCACACATCTTGCGGCGCACATCTCCTGCGTGCTCATCTCCTGCGTGCACATCTCCTGCGGTGCACATCTCCTGCTGCGCATATCTCCGGCGGTGCACATCTCTTGCGGCTCACATCCTGCGGCGCACACCCTTCGTTGCACATAAATGAAACATTTATTTACAAAAAAATTATAATAATTAACTCAAATTAATAAAAAAACTCTGCGCACACATCCTGCGGCGCACATCTCCTGCGTGCCAATCTCCTGCTGCGCACATCTCCTGCGGTGCACATCTCCTGCGGCGCACATCTCCTGCGGTGCAAATCTCCTGCGGCGCACATCTCTTGCGGTGCACATCTCCTGCTGCGCAAATATCCTGCGGTGCACATCTCCTGCTGCGCACATCTCCTGCGGTACACATCTCCTGTTTCGCACATCTCCTGCAGTGCACATCTCTTGCGGCGCACATCTCCTGCGGCGCACATCTCTTGCGGTGCACATCTCCTGCTGCGCACATCTCCTGCTGTGCACATCTCCTGCTGCGCACATCTCCTGCGGTGCACATCTCTTGCGGCGCACATCCTGCGGCGCACACCCTGCGTTGCACATAAATTAAACATTTATTTACAAACAAATTATAATAATCAACTCAAATTAATAAAAAAACAGCGGCACACATCTCCTGCTGCGCATATCGCCTGCGGCGCACATCTCCTGCTATGTACATCTCCTGCGGCTCACATCTCCTGCATGCACATCTCCTGCGGCGCACATCTCCTGCGGTGCAAATCTCCTGCGGCGCATATCTCTTGCGGTGCACATCTCCTGCTGCGCACATCTCCTGCGGTGCACATCTCCTGCTGCGCACATCTCCTGCGGTGCACATCTCCTGCTTCGCACATCTCCTGCGGTGCACATCTCTTGCGGCTCACATCTCCTGCGGCACACATCTCTTGCGGTGCACATCTCCTGCTACGCACATCTCCTGCAGTGCACATCTCCTGCTGCGCACATCTCCTGCGGTGCACATCTCCTGCTGCGCACATCTCCTGCGGTGTACATCTCCTGCGGTGCACATCTCCTGCTGCGCACATCTCCGGCGGTGCACATCTCTTGCGGCGCACACCCTGCTTTGCACATAAATGAAACATTTATTTACAAAAAAATAAAAAAATAAAATCAAATTAATAAAAAAACTGCGGCACACATCTCCTGCTGCGCATATTGCCTGCGGCGCACATCTCCTGCTATGTACATCTCCTGCGATGCACATCTCCAGTGGCGCACATCTCCGGCGGTGCACATCTCTTGCGGCGCGCACCCTGCGGTGCACATAAATGAAACATTTATTTACAAAAAAATTATAATAATTAACACAAATTAATAAAAAAACTGTGCGCACACATCCTGCGGCGCACATCTCCTGCGTGCTAATCTCCTGCGTGCACATCTCCTGCGGTGCACATCTCCTGCGGCGCACATCTCCTGCGGTGCACATCTCCTTCTGCGCACATCTCCTGTGGTGCACATCTCCTGTTGCGCACATCTCCTGCGGTGCATATCTCTTGCGGCGCACATCCTGCGTTGCACATCTCCTTCTGCGCACATCTCCTGTGGTGCACATCTCCTGCGATGCACATCTCCAGTGGCGCACATCTCCTGCTGCGCATATCGCCTGCGGCGCATATCTCCTGCTATGTACATCTCCTGCATCACACATTTCCTGTGCACATCTTCTGCAGTGCATATCTCAAGTGGTGCACATCTCCTGCTGCGCACATCTCCTGCGTTGTACATCTCCTGCGGTGCACATCTCCTTCTGCGCACATCTCCTGTGGTGCACATCTCCTGTTGCGCACATCTCCTGCGGTGCATATCTCTTGCGGCGCACATCCTGCGTTGCACATCTCCTTCTGCGCACATCTCCTGTGGTGCACATCTCCTGCGATGCACATCTCCAGTGGCGCACATCTCCTGCTGCGCATATCGCCTGCGGCGCATATCTCCTGCTATGTACATCTCCTGCATCACACATTTCCTGTGCACATCTCCTGCAGTGCATATCTCAAGTGGTGCACATCTCCTGCTGCGCACATCTCCTGCGTTGTACATCTCCTGCGGTGCACATCTCCTGCTGCGCACATCTCTTGCGGCGCACATCCTGCAGCGCACACCCTTCGTTGCACATAAATGAAACATTTATTTACAAAAAAATTATAATAATTAACTCAAATTAATAAAAAAACTGTGCGCACACATCCTGCGGTGCAAATCTCCTGCTGCGCACATCTCCTGCATTGCAGAACATGCGATGCACATAAATAAAATTAATAAAAAAACTGTGCGCACACATCCTGCGGCGCACATCTCCTGCGGTGCACATCTCCTGCTCCTGCGGTGCACATAAATGAAACATTTATTTACAAAAAAATAATACTAATTAACTCAAATTAATAAAAAAACTGTGCGCACACATCCTGCGGCGCAAATCTCCTGCGTGCTAATCTCCTGCGTGCACATCTCCTATGGTGCACATCTCCTGCGGCGCACATCTCATGCGGTGCACATCTCCTTCTGCGCACATCTCCTGTGGTGCACATCTCCTGCGGCTCACATCTCCTGCATGCATATCTCCTGCTGCGCATATCTCCTGCGGTGCAAATCTCCTGCGGCGCACATCTCTTGCGGTGCACATCTCCTTCTGCGCACATCTCCTGCGGTGCACATCTCCTGCTGCGCACATCTCCTGCGGTGCACATCTCCGCACACATCCTGCGGCGCACATCTCCTGCGGTGTACATCTCCTTCTGCCCATATCTCCTGTGGCGCACATCTCCTGTTGCGCACTTCTCCTGCGTTGCATATCTCTTGCGGCGCACATCCTGCGTTGCGAACCCTGCGTTGCACATAAATAAAACAGTTATTTACAAAAAAATAAAAAAATCAAATCAAATTAATAAAAAAACTGCGGCACACATCTCTTGCTGCGCATATCGCCTGCGGAGCACATCTCCTGCGTGCTAATCTCCTGCGTCCACATCTCCTGCGGTGCACATCTCCTGTGGCGCACATCTCCTGCTGCGCACATTTCCGGCGGTGCACATCTCTTGCGGCGCACACCCTGCGGTGCACATCTCCTGCGGCGTACATCGCCTGCGGCGCACATCTCCTGCTATGTACATCTCCTGCGGCGCACATCTCCTGCTATGTACATCTCCTGCGGCGCACATCTCCTGTGATGCACATCTCCAGTGGCGCACATCTCCGGCGGTGCACATCTCTTGCGGCGCGCACCCTGCGGTGCACATTTCCTGCGTGCCAATCTCCTGCTGCGCACATCTCCTGCGGTGCACATCTCCTGCGGCGCACATCTCCTGCTGCGCACATCTCCTGCGGTGCACATCTCCTGCAGTGCACATCTCCTGCTGCGCACATCTCCTGCGGTGTACATCTCCTGCGCACATCCTGCGGCGCACATCTCCTGTGGTGCACATCTCCTGAGGCGCACATCTCCTGCGGTGCACATCTCCTGCGGTGCACATCTCCTGCTGCCCAAATCTCCGGCGGTGCACATCTCTTGCGGCACACATCCTGTGGCGCACACCCTCCGTTGCACATAAATGAAACATTTATTTACATAAAATTTATAATAATTAACTCAAATTAATAAAAAAACTGTGTGCACACATCCTGCTGCGCACATCTCCTGCTGTGCACATGTCCTGCGTTGCACATCTCCTGCGTGCAAATCTCCTGCTGCGCACATCTCCTGCGTTGTACATCTCCTGCGTTGCACATCTCCTGCTGCGCACATCTCCGGCGGTGCACATCTCTTGCGGCGCACATCCTGCGGCGCACACCCTTCGTTGCACATAAATGAAACATTTATTTACAAAAAAATTATAATAATTAACTCAAATTAATAAAAAAACTCTGCGCACACATCCTGCGGCGCACATCTCCTGCGTGCCAATCTCCTGCTGCGCACATCTCCTGCGGTGCACATCTCCTGCGGCGCACATCTCCTGCGGTGCACATCTCCTGCTGCGCACATCTCCTGCTGCGCACATCTCCTGCTGCGCACATCTCCTGCGGTGCACATCTCTTGCGGCGCACATCCTGCGGCGCACACCCTGCGTTGCACATAAATGAAACATTTATTTACAAAAAAATATTATTACATCAAATTAATAAAAAAACTGTGTGCACACATCCTGCTGCGCACATCTCCTGCTATGCACATGTCCTGCGTTGCACATCTCCTGCGTGCAGATCTCCTGTGGCGCACATCTCCTGCGGTGCACATCTCCGGTGGCGCATATCGCCTGCGGCGCACATCTCCTGCTTTGTACATCTCCTGCGGCGCACATCTCCTGTGTGCACATCTCCTGCGTGCACATCTCCTGCGGAGCATATCTCCTGTGTACACATCTCCTGCGGCGCATATCTCCTGTGTACACATCTCCTGCGGCGCACATCTCCTGCGGTGCACATCTCCTGCGGTGCACATCTCCTGCTGCGCAAATCTCCGGCGGTGCACATCTCTTGCGGCGCACATCCTGCGGCGCACACCCTTCGTTGCACATAAATGAAACATTTATTTAAAAAAAAATTATAATAATTAACTCAAATTAATAAAAAAACTGTGCGCACACATCCTACGGCGCAAATCTCCTGCTGCGCACATCTCCTGCGTTGCACATCTCTTGCGGCAACACATCTCCTGCTGCGCACATCTCCTGCGGTGCACATCTCTTGCGGCGCGCACCCTGCGGTGCAAATCTCCTGCGACGCACATCTCTTGCGGTGCACATCTCCTGCTGCGCACATCTCCTGCGGTGCACATCTCCTGCTGCGCACATCTCCTGCGGTGCACATCTCCTGCTGCGCACATCTCCTGCGGTGCACATCTCTTGCGGCGCACATCTCCTGCGGCGCACATCTCCTGCGGTGCACATCTCCTGCTGCGCACATCTCCTGCGGTGCACATCTCCTGCTGCGCACATCTCCGGCGGTGCACATATCTTGCGGCGCACACCCTGCTTTGCACATAAATGAAACATTTATTTACAAAAAAATAAAAAAATAAAATCAAATTAATAAAAAAACTGCGGCACACATCTCCTGCTGCGCATATCGCCTGCGGCGCACATCTCCTGCTATGTACATCTCCTGCGATGCACATCTCCAGTGGCGCACATCTCCGGCGGTGCACATCTCTTGCGGCGCGCACCCTGCGGTGCACATAAATGAAACATTTATTTACAAAAAATAATAATAATAACACAAATTAATAAAAAAACTGTGCGCACACATCCTGCGGCGCACATCTCCTGCGTGCTAATCTCCTGCGTGCACATCTCCTGTGGTGCACATCTCCTGCGGCGCACATCTCCTGCGGTGCACATCTCCTTCTGCGCACATCTCCTGTGGTGCACATCTCCTGTTGCGCACATCTCCTGCGGTGCATATCTCTTGCGGCGCACATCCTGCGTTGCACATCTCCTTCTGCGCACATCTCCTGTGGTGCACATCTCCTGCGATGCACATCTCCAGTGGCGCACATCTCCTGCTGCGCATATCGCCTGCGGCGCATATCTCCTGCTATGTACATCTCCTGCATCACACATTTCCTGTGCACATCTCCTGCAGTGCATATCTCAAGTGGTGCACATCTCCTGCTGCGCACATCTCCTGCGTTGTACATCTCCTGCGGTGCACATCTCCTGCTGCGCACATCTCTTGCGGTGCACATCCTGCAGCGCACACCCTTCGTTGCACATAAATGAAACATTTATTTACAAAAAAATTATAATAATTAACTCAAATTAATAAAAAAACTGTGCGCACACATCCTGCGGTGCAAATCTCCTGCTGCGCACATCTCCTGCATTGCAGAACATGCGATGCACATAAATAAAATTAATAAAAAAACTGTGCGCACACATCCTGCGGCGCACATCTCCTGCGGTGCACATCTCCTGCTCCTGCGGTGCACATAAATGAAACATTTATTTACAAAAAAATAATACTAATTAACTCAAATTAATAAAAAAACTGTGCGCACACATCCTGCGGCGCAAATCTCCTGCGTGCTAATCTCCTGTGTGCACATCTCCTATGGTGCACATCTCCTGCGGCGCACATCTCATGCGGTGCACATCTCCTTCTGCGCACATCTCCTGTGGTGCACATCTCCTGCGGCTCACATCTCCTGCATGCATATCTCCTGCTGCGCATATCTCCTGCGGTGCAAATCTCCTGCGGCGCACATCTCTTGCGGTGCACATCTCCTTCTGCGCACATCTCCTGCGGTGCACATCTCCTGCTGCGCACATCTCCTGCGGTGCACATCTCCGCACACATCCTGCGGCGCACATCTCCTGCGGTGTACATCTCCTTCTGCCCACATCTCCTGTGGCGCACATCTCCTGTTGCGCACTTCTCCTGCGTTGCATATCTCTTGCGGCGCACATGCTGCGTTGCGAACCCTGCGTTGCACATAAATAAAACAGTTATTTACAAAAAAATAAAAAAATCAAATCAAATTAATAAAAAAACTGCGGCACACATCTCTTGCTGCGCATATCGCCTGCGGAGCACATCTCCTGCGTGCTAATCTCCTGCGTCCACATCTCCTGCGGTGCACATCTCCTGTGGCGCACATCTCCTGCTGCGCACATTTCCGGCGGTGCACATCTCTTGCGGCGCACACCCTGCGGTGCACATAAATGAAACATTTATTTACAAAAAAAAAAAATAATTAACTCAAATTAATAAAAAAACTGTGCGCACACATCCTGCGGCGCACATCTCCTGTGGCGCACATCTCCTGCGTTGCACATCTCCGGTGGCGCATATCGCCTGCGGCGCACATCTCCTGCTTTGTACATCTCCTGAGGCGCACATCTCCTGCGTGCATCTCCTGCTATGTAGATCTCCTGCGGCGCACATCTCCTGCGGTGCACATCTCCGGTGGCGCATATCGCCTGCGGCGCACATCTCCTACTTTGTACATCTCCTGCGGCGCACATCTCCTGCGTGCACATCTCCTGCTATGTAGATCTCCTGTGGCGCACACATCCTACGGCGAAAATCTCCTGCTGCGCACATCTCCTGCGTTGCACAACATGCGATGCACATAAATAAAATTAATAAAAAAACTGTGCGCACACATCCTGCGGCGCACATATCCTGCGTGCCAATCTCCTGCTGTTCACATCTCCTGCGGTGCACATCTCCTGCGGCGTACATCGCCTGCGGCGCACATCTCCTGCTATGTACATCTCCTGCGGCGCACATCTCCTGCTATGTACATCTCCTGCGGCGCACATCTCCTGTGATGCACATCTCCAGTGGCGCACATCTCCGGCGGTGCACATCTCTTGCGGCGCGCACCCTGCGGTGCACATTTCCTGTGTGCCAATCTCCTGCTGCGCACATCTCCTGCGGTGCACATCTCCTGCGGCGCACATCTCCTGCTGCGCACATCTCCTGCGGTGCACATCTCCTGCAGTGCACATCTCCTGCTGCGCACATCTCCTGCGGTGTACATCTCCTGCGCACATCCTGCGGCGCACATCTCCTGTGGTGCACATCTCCTGAGGCGCACATCTCCTGCGGTGCACATCTCCTGCGGTGCACATCTCCTGCTGCCCAAATCTCCGGCGGTGCACATCTCTTGCGGCACACATCCTGTGGCGCACACCCTCCGTTGCACATAAATGAAACATTTATTTACATAAAATTTATAATAATTAACTCAAATTAATAAAAAAACTGTGCGCACACATCCTGCGGCGCACATCTCCTGCCTGCCAATCTCCTGCTGTGCAAATCTCCTGCGGTGCACATCTCCTGCTTTGTACATCTCCTGCGGCGCACATCTCCTGCGTGCACATCTCCTGCTATGTAGATCTCCTGCGGCGCACATCTCCTGCGGTGCACTTCTCCGGTGGCGCATATCGCCTGCGGCGCACATCTTCTACTTTGTACATCTCCTGCGGCGCACATCTCCTGCGTGCACATCTCCTGCTATGTAGATCTCCTGCGGCGCACACATCCTATGGCGAAAATCTCCTGCTGCGCACATCTTCTGCGTTGCACAACATGCCATGCACATAAATAAAATTAATAAAAAAACTGTGCGCACACATCCTGCGGCGCACATCTCCTGCGTGCCAATCTCCTGCTGTTCACATCTCCTGCGGTGCACATCGCCTGCGGCGCACATCGCCTGCGGCGCACATCGCCTGCGGCGCACATCTCCTGCTATGTACATCTCCTGCGGCGCACATCTCCTGCTATGTACATCTCCTGCGGCGCACATCTCCTGCGATGCACATCTCCAGTGGCGCACATCTCCGGCGGTGCACATCTCTTGCGGCGCGCACCCTGCGGTGCACATCTCCTGCGTGCCAATCTCCTGCTGCGCACATCTCCTGCGGTGCACATCTCCTGCGGCGCACATCTCCTGCTGCGCACATCTCCTGCGGTGCACATCTCCTGCGGTGCACATCTCCTGCTGCGCACATCTCCTGCGGTGTACATCTCCTGCGCACATCCTGCGGCGCACATCTCCTGCGGTGCACATCTCCTGAGGCGCACATCTCCTGCGGTGCACATCTCCTGCGGTGCACATCTCCTGCTGCCCAAATCTCCGGCGGTGCACATCTCTTGCGGCACACATCCTGTGGCGCACACCCTTCGTTGCACATAAATGAAACATTTATTTACATAAAATTTATAATAATTAACTCAAATTAATAAAAAAACTGTGCGCACACATCCTGCGGCGCACATCTCCTGCTGCGCACATCTCCTGCGGTGCACATCTCCTGCGGTGCACATCTCTCGCGGCGCACATCCTGCGGCGCACACACTACGGTGCACATAAATGAAACATTTATTTACAAAAAAATATTATTACATCAAATTAATAAAAAAACTGTGTGCACACATCCTGCTGCGCACATCTCCTGCTATGCACATGTCCTGCGTTGCACATCTCCTGCGTGCAGATCTCCTGTGGCGCAGATCTCCTGCGGTGCACATCTCCGGTGGCGCATATCGCCTGCGGCGCACATCTCCTGCTTTGTACATCTCCTGCGGCGCACATCTCCTGTGTGCAAATCTCCTGCGTGCACATCTCCTGCGGAGCATATCTCCTGTGTACACATCTCCTGCGGCGCATATCTCCTGTGTACACATCTCCTGCGGCGCACATCTCCTGCGGTGCACATCTCCTGCGGTGCACATCTCCTGCTGCGCAAATCTCCGGCGGTGCACATCTCTTGCGGCGCACATCCTGCGGCGCACACCCTTCGTTGCACATAAATGAAACATTTATTTAAAAAAAAATTATAATAATTAACTCAAATTAATAAAAAAACTGTGCGCACACATCCTACGGCGCAAATCTCCTGCTGCGCACATCTCCTGCGTTGCACATCTCTTGCGGCAACACATCTCCTGCTGCGCACATCTCCTGCGGTGCACATCTCTTGCGGCGCGCACCCTGCGGTGCAAATCTCCTGCGACGCACATCTCTTGCGGTGCACATCTCCTGCTGCGCACATCTCCTGCGGTGCACATCTCCTGCTGCGCACATCTCCTGCGGTGCACATCTCCTGCTGCGCACATCTCCTGCGGTGCACATCTCTTGCGGCGCACATCTCCTGCGGCGCACATCTCCTGCGGTGCACATCTCCTGCTGCGCACATCTCCTGCGGTGTACATCTCCTGCGGTGCACATCTCCTGCTGCGCACATCTCCGGCGGTGCACATCTCTTGCGGCGCACACCCTGCTTTGCACATAAATGAAACATTTATTTACAAAAAAATAAAAAAATAAAATCAAATTAATAAAAAAACTGCGGCACACATCTCCTGCTGCGCATATCGCCTGCGGCGCACATCTCCTGCTATGTACATCTCCTGCGATGCACATCTCCAGTGGCGCACATCTCCGGCGGTGCACATCTCTTGCGGCGCGCACCCTGCGGTGCACATAAATGAAACATTTATTTACAAAAAATAATAATATTAACACAAATTAATAAAAAAACTGTGCGCACACATCCTGCGGCGCACATCTCCTGCGTGCTAATCTCCTGCGTGCACATCTCCTGCGGTGCACATCTCCTGCGGCGCACATCTCCTGCGGTGCACATCTCCTTCTGCGCACATCTCCTGTGGTGCACATCTCCTGTTGCGCACATCTCCTGCGGTGCATATCTCTTGCGGCGCACATCCTGCGTTGCACATCTCCTTCTGCGCACATCTCCTGTGGTGCACATCTCCTGCGATGCACATCTCCAGTGGCGCACATCTCCTGCTGCGCATATCGCCTGCGGCGCATATCTCCTGCTATGTACATCTCCTGCATCACACATTTCCTGTGCACATCTCCTGCAGTGCATATCTCAAGTGGTGCACATCTCCTGCTGCGCACATCTCCTGCGTTGTACATCTCCTGCGGTGCACATCTCCTGCTGCGCACATCTCTTGCGTCGCACATCCTGCAGCGCACACCCTTCGTTGCACATAAATGAAACATTTATTTACAAAAAAATTATAATAATTAACTCAAATTAATAAAAAAACTGTGCGCACACATCCTGCGGTGCAAATCTCCTGCTGCGCACATCTCCTGCATTGCAGAACATGCGATGCACATAAATAAAATTAATAAAAAAACTGTGCGCACACATCCTGCGGCGCACATCTCCTGCGGTGCACATCTCCTGCTCCTGCGGTGCACATAAATGAAACATTTATTTACAAAAAAATAATACTAATTAACTCAAATTAATAAAAAAACTGTGCGCACACATCCTGCGGCGCAAATCTCCTGCGTGCTAATCTCCTGCGTGCACATCTCCTATGGTGCACATCTCCTGCGGCGCACATCTCATGCGGTGCACATCTCCTGCTGCGCACATCTCCTGCGTTGAACAACATGCGATGCACATAAATAAAATTAATAAAAAAATCTCCTGCTGTGCACATCTCCTGCTGCGCACATCTCCTGCGCTGTACATCTCCTGCGCACATCCTGCGGCGCACATCTCCTGTGGTGCACATCTCCTGAGGCGCACATCTCCTGCGGTGCACATCTCCTGCTGCCCAAATCTCCGGCGGTGCACATCTCTTGCGGCGCACATCTCCTGCGGCGCACATCTCTTGCGGTGCACATCTCCTGCTGCGCACATCTCCTGCAGTGCACATCTCCTGCGGTGCACATCTCTTGCGGCGCACATCCTGCGGTGCACACCCTGCGGTGCACATAAATGAAACATTTATTTACAAAAAAATAAAAAAATAAAATCAAATTAATAAAAAAACTGCGGCACACATCTCCTGCTGCGCATATCGCCTGCGGCGCATATCTCCTGCTATGTACATCTCCTGCGGCTCACATCTCCTGCATGCACATCTCCTGCGGCGCACATCTCCTGCGGTGCAAATCTCCTGCGGCGCACATCTCTTGCGGTTCACATCTCCTGCTGCGCACATCTCCTGCGGTTCACATCTCCTGCTGCGCACATCTCCTGCGGTCCACATCTCCTGCTGCGCACATCTCCTGCGGCGCACATCTCTTGCGGTGCACATCTCCTGCTGCGCACATCTCCTGCAGTGCACATCTCCTGCTGCGCACATCTCCTGCGGTGCACATCTCTTGCGGCGCACATCCTGCGGCGCACACCCTGCGTTGCACATAGATGAAACATTTATTTACAAAAAAATTATAATAATTAACTCAAATTAATAAAAAAACTGTGCGCACACATCCTGCGGCGCACATCTCCTGCTATGTACATCTCCTGCGGCTCACATCTCCTGCATGCACATCTCCTGCGGCGCACATCTCCTGCGGTGCAAATCTCCTGCGGCGCACATCTCTTGCGGTGCACATCTCCTGCTGCGCACATCTCCTGCGGTTCACATCTCCTGCTGCGCACATCTCCTGCGGTGCACATCTCCTGCTGCGCACATCTCCTGCGGTGTACATCTCCTGCGCACATCCTGCGGCGCACATCTCCTGTGGTGCACATCTCCTGAGGCGCACATCTCCTGCGGTGCACATCTCCTGCTGCCCAAATCTCCGGCGGTGCACATCTCTTGCGGCGCACATCTCCTGCGGCGCACATCTCTTGCGGTGCACATCTCCTGCTGCGCACATCTCCTGCAGTGCACATCTCCTGCGGTGCACATCTCTTGCGGCGCACATCCTGCGGTGCACACCCTGCGGTGCACATAAATGAAACATTTATTTACAAAAAAATAAAAAAATAAAATCAAATTAATAAAAAAACTGCGGCACACATCTCCTGCTGCGCATATCGCCTGCGGCGCATATCTCCTGCTATGTACATCTCCTGCGGCTCACATCTCCTGCATGCACATCTCCTGCGGCGCACATCTCCTGCGGTGCAAATCTCCTGCGGCGCACATCTCTTGCGGTGCACATCTCCTGCTGCGCACATCTCCTGCGGTTCACATCTCCTGCTGCGCACATCTCCTGCGGTGCACATCTCTTGCGGCGCACATGTCCTGCGGCGCACATCTCTTGCGGTGCACATCTCCTGCTGCGCACATCTCCTGCAGTGCACATCTCCTGCTGCGCACATCTCCTGCGGTGCACATCTCGTGCGGCGCACATCCTGCGGCGCACACCCTGAGTTGCACATAAATGAAACATTTATTTACAAAAAAATTATAATAATTAACTCAAATTAATAAAAAAACTGCGACGCACATCTCCTGTTATGTACAGCTCCTGCGGCTCACATCTTCCATGCACATCTCCTGCGGCGCACATCTCCTGCGATGCACATCTCCAGTTGCGCATATCGCCTGCGGCGCATATCTCCTGCTATGTACATCTCCTGCAGCACACATTTCCTGTGCACATCTCCTGCAGTGCATATCTCAAGTGGTGCACATCTCCTGCTGCGCACATCTCCTGCGGCGCATATCTCCTGCGTACACATCTCCTGCGGTGCACATCTCCTGCTGCGCACATCTCCTGCGTTGTACATCTCCTGCGGTGCACATCTCCTGCTGCGCACATCTCTTGCGGCGCACACACTGCGGCGCACACCCTTCGTTGCACATAAATGAAACATGTATTTACAAAAAAATTATAATAATTAACTAAAATTAATAAAAAAACTGTGCGCACACATCCTGCGGCGCACATCTCCTGCGGTGCACATCTCTTGCGGCGCACATCCTGCTGCGCATATCTCCTGCTATGTACATCTCCTGCGGCTCACATCTCCTGCATGCACATCTCCTGCGGCGCACATCTCCTGCGGTGCAAATCTCCTGCGGCGCACATCTCTTGCGGTGCACATCTCCTGCTGCGCACATCTTCTGCGGTGCACATCTCCTGCTGCGCACATCTCCTGCGGTCCACATCTCCTGCTGCGCACATCTCCTGCGGCGCACATCTCTTGCGGTGCACATCTCCTGCTGCGCACATCTCCTGCAGTGCACATCTCCTGCTGCGCACATCTCCTGTGGTGCACATCTCTTGCGGCGCACATCCTGCGGCGCACACCCTGCGTTGCACATAGATGAAACATTTATTTACAAAAAAATTATAATAATTAACTCAAATTAATAAAAAAACTGTGCGCACACATCCTGCGGTGCAAACCTCCTGCTGCGCACATCTCCTGCATTGCAGAACATGCGATGCACATAAATAAAATTTATAAAAAAACTGTTTGCACACATCCTGCGGCGCACATCTCCTGCGGTGCACATCTCCTGCGGTGCACATCTCCTGCTGCGCACATCTCCTGCGGTGCACATCTCCGCACACATCCTGCGGCGCACATCTCCTGCGGCACTCATCTCCTGCGGCGCATATCTCCTGCGTACACATCTCCTGCGGTGCACATCTCCTGCTGCGCACATCTCCTGCGGTGTACATCTCCTGCGGTGCACATCTCCTGCTGCGCACATCTCCGGCGGTGCATATCTCTTGCGGCGCACATCCTGCGGCGCACATCTCCTGCGGTGCACATCTCCTGAGGCGCACATCTCCTGCGGCGCACATCTCCTGCGGTGCACATCTCCTGCTGCGCACATCTCCGGCGGTGCACATCTCTTGCGGCACACATCCTGTGGCGCACACCCTTCGTTGCACATAAATGAAACATTTATTTACAAAAAAATTATAATAATTAACTCAAATTAATAAAAAAAATGTGCACACACATCCTACAGCGCAAATCTCCTGCTGCGCACATCTCCTGCGTTGAACAACATGCGATGCACATAAATAAAATTAATAAAAAAATCTCCTGCTGTGCACATCTCCTGCGGCACACATCTCCTGCTGCGCACATCTCCTGCGGTGCACATCTCTTGCGGCGCGCACCCTGCGGTGCACATAAATGAAACATTTATTTACAAAAAAATAATAAGAATTAACTCAAATTAATAAAAGAACTGTGCGCACTCATCCTGCGGCGCACATCTCCTGCTGCGCACATCTCCTGCTCTGCACATCTCCTGTGACGCACATCTCCTGCTCTGCACATCTCCTGCGGCGCACATCTCCTGCGATGCACATCTCCAGTTGCGCATATCGCCTGCGGCGCATATCTCCTGCTATGTACATCTCCTGCAGCACACATTTCCTGTGCAAATCTCCTGCAGTGCATATCTCAAGTGGTGCACATCTCCTGCTGCGCACATCTCCTGCGGCGCATATCTCCTGCGTACACATCTCCTGCGGTGCACATCTCCTGCTGCGCACATCTCCTGCGTTGTACATCTCCTGCGGTGCACATCTCCTGCTGCGCACATCTCTTGCGGCTCACATCCTGCGGCGCACACCCTTCGTTGCACATAAATGAAACATTTATTTACAAAAAAAGTATAATAATTAACTAAAATTAATAAAAAAACTGTGCGCACACATCCTGCGGCGCACATCTCCTGCGGTGCACATCTCTTGCGGCGCACATCCTGCTGCGCATATCTCCTGCTATGTACATCTCCTGCGGCTCACATCTCCTGCATGCACATCTCCTGCGGCGCACATCTCCTGCGGTGCAAATCTCCTGCGGCGCACATCTCTTGCGGTGCACATCTCCTGCTGCGCACATCTCCTGCGGTGCACATCTCCTGCTGCGCACATCTCCTGCGGTCCACATCTCCTGCTGCGCACATCTCCTGCGGCGCACATCTCTTGCGGTGCACATCTCCTGCTGCGCACATCTCCTGCAGTGCACATCTCCTGCTGCTCACATCTCCTGCGGTGCACATCTCTTGCGGCGCACATCCTGCGGCGCACACCCTGCGTTGCACATAGATGAAACATTTATTTACAAAAAAATTATAATAATTAACTCAAATTAATAAAAAAACTGTGCGCACACATCCTGCGGTGCAAACCTCCTGCTGCGCACATCTCCTGCATTGCAGAACATGCGATGCACATAAATAAAATTAATAAAAAAACTGTGTGCACACATCCTGCGGCGCACATCTCCTGCGGTGCACATCTCCTGCGGTGCACATCTCCTGCTGCGCACATCTCCTGCGGTGCACATCTCCGCACACATCCTGCGGCGCACATCTCCTGCGGCACTCATCTCCTGCGGCGCATATCTCCTGCGTACACATCTCCTGCGGTGCACATCTCCTGCTGCGCACATCTCCTGCGGTGTACATCTCCTGCGGTGCACATCTCCTGCTGCACACATCTCCGGCGGTGCATATCTCTTGCGGCGCACATCCTGCGGCGCACATCTCCTGCGGTGCACATCTCCTGAGGCTCACATCTCCTGCGGCGCACATCTCCTGCGGTGCACATCTCCTGCTGCGCACATCTCCGGCGGTGCACATCTCTTGCGGCACACATCCTGTGGCGCACACCCTTCGTTGCACATAAATGAAACATTTATTTACAAAAAAATTATAATAATTAACTCAAATTAATAAAAAAAATGTGCGCACACATCCTACAGCGCAAATCTCCTGCTGCGCACATCTCCTGCGTTGAACAACATGCGATGCACATAAATAAAATTAATAAAAAAATCTCCTGCTGTGCACATCTCCTGCGGCACACATCTCCTGCTGCGCACATCTCCTGCGGTGCACATCTCTTGCGGCGCGCACCCTGCGGTGCACATAAATGAAACATTTATTTACAAACAAATAATAAGAATTAACTCAAATTAATAAAAGAACTGTGCGCACTCATCCTGCGGCGCACATCTCCTGCTGCGCACATCTCCTGCTCTGCACATCTCCTGTGACGCACATCTCCTGCTGCGCACATCTCCTTCGGCACACATCTCCTGCGGTGCACATCTCTTGCGGCGCACATCCTGTGGCGCACACCCTGCGGTGCACATAAATGAAACATTTATTTACAAAAAAATATTATTACATCAAATTAATAAAAAAACTGTGTGCATACATCCTGCTGCGCACATCTCCTGCTGTGCACATCTCCTGCGTGCAGATCTCCTGCGGCGCACATCTCCTGCGGCGCACATCTCCGGTGGCGCATATCGCCTGCGGCGCACATCTCCTGCTTTGTACATTTCCTGCGGCGCACATCTCCTGCGTGCACATCTCCTGCGGCGCACATCTCCGGCGGTGCACATCTCCTGCTGCGCACATCTCCTGTGGTGCACATCTCCTGTTGCGCACATCTCCTGCGGTGCATATCTCTTGCGGCGCACATCCTGCGTTGCGAACCCTGCGTTGCACATAAATAAAACAGTTATGTACAAAAAAATAAAAAAATCAAATCAAATTAATAATTAACTCAAATTAATAAAAAAACTGTGCACACATCTCCTGCTGCGCACATCTCCTGCGGTGCACATCTCCTGCTGCGCACATCTCCTGCGGTGCACATCTCTTGCGGCGCACATCTCCTGCTGTGCACATCTCCTGCAGTGCACATCTCTTGCGGCGCACATCCTGCGGCGCACACCCTGCGGTGCACATAAATGAAACATTTATTTACAAAAAATTAGTATTACATCAAATTAATAAAAAAACTGTGTGCATACATCCTGCTGCGCACATCTCCTGCTGTGCACATCTCCTGCGTTGCACATCTCCTGCTGTGCACATCTCCTGCGTTGCACATCTCCTGCGGTGCACATCTCTTGCGGCGCACATCCTGCGGCGCACACCCTGCGGTGCACATGAATGAAACATTTATTTACAAAAAAATAAAAAAATCAAATCAAATTAATAAAAAAACTGCGGCACACATCTCCTGCTGCGCATATCGCCTGCGGCGCACATCCTGCGGCGCACACCCTTCGTTGCACATAAATGAAACATTTATTTACAAAAAAATTATAATAATTAACTAAAATTAATAAAAAAACTGTGCGCACACATCCTGCGGCGCACATCTCCTGCGGTGCACATCTCTTGCGGCGCACATCTCCTGCGGCGCACATCTCTTGCGGTGCACATCTCCTGCTGCGCACATCTCCTGCAGTGCACATCTCCTGCTGCGCACATCTCCTGCGTTGTACATCTCCTGCGGCGCACATCTCCTGCGGTGCACATCTCTTGCGGCGCACATCCTGCTGCGCATATCTCCTGCTATGTACATCTCCTGCGGCTCACATCTCCTGCATGCACATCTCCTGCGGCGCACATCTCCTGCGGTGCAAATCTCCTGCGGCGCACATCTCTTGCGGTGCACATCTCCTGCTGCGCACATCTCCTGCGGTGCACATCTCCTGCTGCGCACATCTCCTGCGGTCCACATCTCCTGCTGCGCACATCTCCTGCGGCGCACATCTCTTGCGGTGCACATCTCCTGCTGCGTACATCTCCTGCAGTGCACATCTCCTGCTGCGCACATCTCCTGCTGCGCACATCTCCTGCGGTGCACATCTCTTGCGGCGCGCACCCTGCGGTGCACATAAATGAAACATTTATTTACAAAAAAATAATAAGAATTAACTCAAATTAATAAAAGAACTGTGCGCACTCATCCTGCGGCGCACATCTCCTGCTGCGCACATCTCCTTCGGCACACATCTCCTGCGGTGCACATAAATGAAACATTTATTTACAAAAAAATATTATTACATCAAATTAATAAAAAAACTGTGTGCATACATCCTGCTGCGCACATCTCATAATGTGCACATCTCCTGCGTGCAGATCTCCTGCGGCGCACATCTCCTGCGGTGCACATCTCCGGTGGCGCATATCGCCTGCGGCGCACATCTCCTGCTTTGTACATTTCCTGCGGCGCACATCTCCTGCGTGCACATCTCCTGCGGCGCACATCTCCTGCGGTGCACATCTCCTGCTGCGCACATCTCCTGTGGTGCACATCTCCTGTTGCGCACATCTCCTGCGGTGCATATCTCTTGCGGCGCACATCCTGCGTTGCGAACCCTGCGTTGCACATAAATAAAACAGTTATTTACAAAAAAATAAAAAAATCAAATCAAATTAATAATGAACTCAAATTAATAAAAAAACTGTGCACACATCTCCTGCTGCGCACATCTCCTGCGGTGCACATCTCTTGCGGCGCACATCTCCTGCGGCGCACATCCTGTGGCGCACACCCTGCGGTGCACATAAATGAAACATTTATTTACAAAAAAATAAAAAAATAAAATCAAATTAATAAAAAAACTGCGGCACACATCTCCTGCTGCGCATATCGCCTGCGGCGCACATCCTGCGGCGCACACCCTTCGTTGCACATAAATGAAACATTTATTTACAAAAAAATTATAATAATTAACTAAAATTAATAAAAAAACTGCGCACACATCCTGCGGCGCACATCTCCTGCGGTGCACATCTCTTGCGGCGCACATCTCCTGCGGCGCACATCTCTTGCGGTGCATATCTCCTGCTGCGCACATCTCCTGCAGTGCACATCTCCTGCTGCGCACATCTCCTGCGTTGTACATCTCCTGCGGTGCACATCTCCTGCTGCGCACATCTCTTGCGGCGCACATCCTGCGGCGCACACCCTTCGTTGCACATAAATGAAACATTTATTTACAAAAAAATTATAATAATTAACTCAAATTAATAAAAAAAACTGTGCGCACACATCCTGCGGCGCACATCTCCTGCGTGCCAATCTCCTGCTGCGCACATCTCCTGCGGTGCACATCTCCTGCGGCGCACATCTCCTGCGGTGCAAAACTCCTGCTGCGCACATCTCCTGCTACGCACATCTCCTGCGGTGCACATCTCTTGCGGCGCACATCTCTTGCGGCGCACATCCTGCGGCGCACACCCTTCGTTGCACATAAATGAAACATTTATTTACAAAAAAATTATAATAATTAACTAAAATTAATAAAAAAACTGTGCGCACACATCCTGCGGCGCACATCTCCTGCGGTGCACATCTCCTGCTGCGCAAATCTCCTACTGCGCACATCTCCTGCGGTGCACATCTCTTGCGGCGCACATCCTGCTGCGCATATCTCCTGCTTATATACATCTCCTGCGGCTCACATCTCCTGCAAGCACATCTCCTGCGGCGCACATCTCCTGCGGTGCAAATCTCCTGCGGCGCACATCTCTTGCGGTGCATATCTCCTGCTGCGCACATCTCCTGCGGTGCACATCTCCTGCTGCGCACATCTCCTGCGGTCCACATCTCCTGCTGCGCACATCTCCTGCGGCGCACATCTCTTGCGGTGCACATCTCCTGCTGCGCACATCTCCTGCTGCGCACATCTCCTGCGGTGCACATCTCTTGCGGCGCACATCCTGCGGCGCACACCCTGCGTTGCACATAAATGAAACATTTATTTACAAAAAAATTATAATAATTAACTCAAATTAATAAAAAAAACTGTGCGCACACATCCTGCGGTGCAAACCTCCTGTTGCGCACATCTCCTGCATTGCAGAACATGCGATGCACATAAATAAAATTAATAAAAAAACTGTGTGCACACATCCTGCGGCGCACATCTCCTGCGGTGCACATCTCCTGCGGTGCACATATCCTGCTGCGCACATCTCCTGCGGTGCACATCTCCGCACACATCCTGCGGCGCACATCTCCTGCGGCACTCATCTCCTGCGGCGCATATCTCCTGCGTACACATCTCCTGCGGTGCACATCTCCTGCTGCGCACATCTCCTGCGGTGTACATCTCCTGCGGTGCACATCTCCTGCTGCGCACATCTCCGGCGGTGCATATCTCTTGCGGCGCACATCCTGCGGCGCACATCTCCTGCGGCGCACATCTCCTGCTGCGCACATCTCCGGCGGTGCACATCTCTTGCGGCACACATCCTGTGGCGCACACCCTTCGTTGCACATAAATGAAACATTTATTTACAAAAAAATTACAATAATTAACTCAAATTAATATAAAAACTGCGGCGCACATCTCCTGCTATGTACAGCTCCTGCGGCTCACATCTTCCATGCACATCTCCTGCGGCGCACATCTCCTGCGATGCACATCTCCAGTTGCGCATATCGCCTGCGGCGCATATCTCCTGCTATGTACATCTCCTGCAGCACACATTTCCTGCGCACATCTCCTGCGGCGCATATCTCCTGCGTAAACATCTCCTGCGGTGCACATCTCCTGCTGCGAGCATCTCCTGCGTTGTACATCTCCTGCGGTGCACATCTCCTGCTGCGCACATCTCTTGCGGCGCACATCCTGCGGCGCCCACCCTTCGTTGCACATAAATGAAACATTTATTCACAAAAAAATTATAATAATTAACTAAAATTAATAAAAAAACTGTGCGCACACATCCTGCGGCGCACATCTCCTGCGGTGCACATCTCCTGCTGCGCAAATCTCCTGCTGCGCACATCTCCTGCGGTGCACATCTCTTGCGGCGCACATCCTGCTGCGCATATCTCCTGCTATGTACATCTCCTGCGGCTCACATCTCCTGCATGCACATCTCCTGCGGCGCTCATCTCCTGCGGTGCAAATCTCCTGCGGCGCACATCTCTTGCGGTGCACATCTCCTGCTGCGCACATCTCCTGCGGTGCACATCTCCTGCTGCGCACATCTCCTGCGGTCCACATCTCCTGCTGCGCACATCTCCTGCGGCGCACATCTCTTGCGGTGCACATCTCCTGCTGCGCACATCTCCTGCAGTGCATATCTCCTGCTGCGCACATCTCCTGAGGTGCACATCTCTTGCGGCGCACATCCTGCGGCGCACACCCTGCGTTGCACATAAATGAAACATTTATTTACAAAAAAATTATAATAATTAACTCAAATTAATAAAAAAACTGTGCGCACACATCCTGCGGTGCAAACCTCCTGCTGCGCACATCTCCTGCATTGCAGAACATGCGATGCACATAAATAAAATTAATAAAAAAACTGTGCGCACACATCCTGCGGCGCACATCTCCTGCGGTGCACATCTCCTGCGGTGCACATCTCCTGCTGCGCACATCTCCTGCGGTGCACATCTCCGCACACATCCTGCGGCGCACATCTCCTGCGGCACTCATCTCCTGCGTTGAACAACATGCGATGCACATAAATAAAATTAATAAAAAAATCTCCTGCTGTGCACATCTCCTGCGGCACACATCTCCTGCTGCGCACATCTCCTGCGGTGCACATCTCTTGCGGCGCGCACCCTGCGGTGCACATAAATGAAACATTTATTTACAAAAAAATAATAAGAATTAACTCAAATTAATAAAAGAACTGTGCGCACTCATCCTGCGGCGCACATCTCCTGCTGCGCACATCTCCTGCTCTGCACATCTCCTGTGAAGCACATCTCCTGCTGCGCACATCTCCTTCGGCACACATCTCCTGAGGTGCACATCTCTTGCGGCGCACATCCTGCGGCGCACACCCTGCGGTGCACATAAATGAAACATTTATTTACAAAAAAATATTAAGAATTAACTCAAATTAATAAAAGAACTGTACGCACTCATCCTGCGGCGCACATCTCCTGCTGCGCACATCTCCTGTGACGCACATCTCCTGTGACGCACATCTCCTGCTGCGCACATCTCCTTCGGCACACATCTCCTGCGGTGCACATCTCTTGCGGCGCACATCCTGCGGCGCACACCCTGCGGTGCACATAAATGAAACATTTATTTACAAAAAAATATTATTACATCAAATTAATAAAAAAACTGTGTGCATACATCCTGCTGCGCACATCTCATGCTGTGCACATCTCCTGCGTGCAGATCTCCTGCGGCGCACATCTCCTGCGGTGCACATCTCCGGTGGCGCATATCGCCTGCGGCGCACATCTCCTGCTTTGTACATTTCCTGCGGCGCACATCTCCTGCGTGCACATCTCCTGCGGCGCACATCTCCTGCGGTGCACATCTCCTGCTGCGCACATCTCCTGTGGTGCACATCTCCTGTTGCGCACATCTCCTGCGGTGCATATCTCTTGCGGCGCACATCCTGCGTTGCGAACCCTGCGTTGCACATAAATAAAACAGTTATTTACAAAAAAATAAAAAAATTAAATCAAATTAATAATTAACTCAAATTAATAAAAAAACTGTGCACACATCTCCTGCTGCGCACATCTCCTGCGGTGCACATCTCCTGCTGCGCACATCTCCTGCGGTGCACATCTCTTGCGGCGCACATCTCCTGCGGCGCACATCTCTTGCGGTGCACATCTCTTGCGGCGCACATCCTGTGGCGCACACCCTGCGGTGCACATAAATGAAACATTTATTTACAAAAAAATAAAAAAATGAAATCAAATTAATAAAAAAACTGCGGCACACATCTCCTGCTGCGCATATCGCCTGCGGCGCACATCCTGCGGCGCACACCCTTCGTTGCACATAAATGAAACATTTATTTACAAAAAAATTATAATAATTAACTAAAATTAATAAAAAAACTGTGCGCACACATCCTGCGGCGCACATCTCCTGCGGTGCACATCTCTTGCGGCGCACATCTCCTGCGTCGCACATCTCTTGCGGTGCATATCTCCTGCTGCGCACATCTCCTGCAGTGCACATCTCCTGCTGCGCACATCTCCTGCGTTGTACATCTCCTGCGGTGCACATCTCCTGCTGCGCACATCTCTTGCGGCGCACATCCTGCGGCGCACACCCTTCGTTGCACATAAATGAAACATTTATTTACAAAAAAATTATAAGAATTAACTCAAATTAATAAAAAAACTGTGCGCACACATCCTGCGGTGCACATCTCCTGCGTGCCAATCTCCTGCTGCGCACATCTCCTGCGGTGCACATCTCCTGCGGCGCACATCTCCTGCGGTGCAAAACTCCTGCTGCGCACATCTCCTGCTACGCACATCTCCTGCGGTGCACATCTCTTGCGGCGCACATCTCTTGCGGCGCACATCCTGCGGCGCACACCCTTCGTTGCACATAAATGAAACATTTATTTACAAAAAAATTATAATAATTAACTAAAATTAATAAAAAAACTGTGCGCACACATCCTGCGGCGCACATCTCCTGCGGTGCACATCTCCTGCTGCGCAAATCTCCTACTGCGCACATCTCCTGCGGTGCACATCTCTTGCGGCGCACATCCTGCTGCGCATATCTCCTGCTATGTACATCTCCTGCGGCTCACATCTCCTGCAAGCACTTCTCCTGCGGCGCACATCTCCTGCGGTGCAAATCTCCTGCGGCGCACATCTCTTGCGGTGCATATCTCCTGCTGCGCACATCTCCTGCGGTGCACATCTCCTGCTGCGCACATCTCCTACGGTCCACATCTCCTGCTGCGCACATCTCCTGCGGCGCACATCTCTTGCGGTGCACATCTCCTGCTGCGCACATCTCCTGCTGCGCACATCTCCTGCGGTGCACATCTCTTGCGGCGCACATCCTGCGGCGCACACCCTGCGTTGCACATAAATGAAACATTTATTTACAAAAAAATTATAATAATTAACTCAAATTAATAAAAAAACTGTGCGCACACATCCTGCGGTTTAAACCTCCTGTTGCGCACATCTCCTGCATTGCAGAACATGCGATGCACATAAATAAAATTAATAAAAAAACTGTGTGCACACATCCTGCGGCGCACATCTCCTGCGGCACTCATCTCCTGCGGCGCATATCTCCTGCGTACACATCTCCTGCGGTGCACATCTCCTGCTGCGCACATCTCCTGCGGTGTACATCTCCTGCGGTGCACATCTCCTGCTGCGCACATCTCCGGCGGTGCATATCTCTTGCGGCGCACATCCTGCGGCGCATATCTCCTGCGGCGCACATCTCCTGCTGCGCACATCTCCGGCGGTGCACATCTCTTGCGGCACACATCCTGTGGCGCACACCCTTCGTTGCACATAAATGAAACATTTATTTACAAAAAAATTATAATAATTAACTCAAATTAATAAAAAAAATGTGCGCACACATCCTACGGCGCAAATCTCCTGCTGCGCACATCTCCTGCGTTGAACAACATGCGATGCACATAAATAAAATTAATAAAAAAATCTCCTGCTGTGCACATCTCCTGCGGCACACATCTCCTGCTGCGCACATCTCCTGCGGTGCACATCTCTTGTGGCGCGCACCCTGCGGTGCACATAAATGAAACATTTATTTACAAAAAAGTAATAAGAATTAACTCAAATTAATAAAAGAACTGTGCGCACTCATCCTGCGGCGCACATCTCCTGCTGCGCACATCTCCTGCTCTGCACATCTCCTGTGACGCACATCTCCTGCTGCGCACATCTCCTTCGGCACACATCTCCTGCGGTGCACATCTCTTGCGGCGCACATCCTGCGGCGCACACCCTGCGGTGCACATAAATGAAACATTTATTTACAAAAAAATATTATTACATCAAATTAATAAAAAAACTGTGTGCATACATCCTGCTGCGCACATCTCATGCTGTGCACATCTCCTGCGTGCAGATCTCCTGCGGCGCACATCTCCTGCGGTGCACATCTCCGGTGGCGCATATCGCCTGCGGCGCACATCTCCTGCTTTGTACATTTCCTGCGGCGCACATCTCTTGCGTGCACATCTCCTGCGGCGCACATCTCCTGCGGTGCACATCTCCTGCTGCGCACATCTCCTGTGGTGCACATCTCCTGTTGCGCACATCTCCTGCGGTGCACATCTCTTGCGGCGCACATCCTGCTGCGCATATCTCCTGCTATGTACATCTCCTGCGGCTCACATCTCCTGCAAGCACATCTCCTGCGGCGCACATCTCCTGCGGTGCAAATCTCCTGCGGCGCACATCTCTTGCGGTGCATATATCCTGCTGCGCACATCTCCTGCGGTGCACATCTCCTGCTGCGCACATCTCCTGCGGTCCACATCTCCTGCTGCGCACATCTCTTGCGGCGCACATCTCCTGCGGTGCACATCTCCTTCTGCGCACATCTCCTGCTATGTACATCTCTTGCGGCGCACATCCTGCGGCACACACCCTTTTTTGCACATAAATGAAACATTTATTTACAAAAAAATTATAATAATTAACTCAAATTAATAAAAAAACTGCGGCACACATCTTCTGCTGCGCACATCTCCTGCGGTGCACATCTCCTGCTGCGCACATCTCCTGCGGTGCACATCTCTTGCGGCGCACATCTCCTGCGGCGCAAATCTCTTGCGGTGCACATCTCCTGCTGCGCACATCTCCTGCAGTGCACTTCTCCTGCGGTGCACATCTCTTGCGGCGCACATCCTGCGGCGCACACCCTGCGGTGCACATAAATGAAACATTTATTTACAAAAAAATAAAAAAATAAAATCAAATTAATAAAAAAACTGCGGCACACATCTCCTGCTGCGCATATCGCCTGCGGCGCATATCTCCTGCTATGTACATCTCCTGCGGCTCACATCTCCTGCATGCACATCTCCTGCGGCGCACATCTCCTGCGGTGCAAATCTCCTGCGGCGCACATCTCTTGCGGTGCACATCTCCTGCTGCGCACATCTCCTGCGGTTCACATCTCCTGCTGCGCACATCTCCTGCGGTCCACATCTCCTGCTGCGCACATCTCCTGCGGTGCACATCTCTTGCGGCGCACATGTCCTGCGGCGCACATCTCTTGCAGTGCACATCTCCTGCTGCGCACATCTCCTGCAGTGCACATCTCCTGCTGCGCACATCTCCTGCGGTGCACATCTCGTGCGGCGCACATCCTGCGGCGCACACCCTGAGTTGCACATAAATGAAACATTTATTTACAAAAAAATTACAATAATTAACTCAAATTAATATAAAAACTGCGGCGCACATCTCCTGCTATGTACAGCTCCTGCGGCTCACATCTTCCATGCACATCTCCTGCGGCGCACATCTCCTGCGATGCACATCTCCAGTTGCGCATATCGCCTGCGGCGCATATGTCCTGCTATGTACATCTCCTGCAGCACACATTTCCTTTGCACATCTCCTGCAGTGCATATCTCAAGTGGTGCACATCTCCTGCTGCGCACATCTCCTGCGGCGCATATCTCCTGCGTACACATCTCCTGCGGTGCACATCTCCTGCTGCGAGCATCTCCTGCGTTGTACATCTCCTGCGGTGCACATCTCCTGCTGCGCACATCTCTTGCGGCGCACATCCTGCGGCGCCCACCCTTCGTTGCACATAAATGAAACATTTATTCACAAAAAAATTATAATAATTAACTAAAATTAATAAAAAAACTGTGCGCACACATCCTGCGGCGCACATCTCCTGCGGTGCACATCTCCTGCTGCGCAAATCTCCTGCTGCGCACATCTCCTGCGGTGCACATCTCTTGCGGCGCACATCCTGCTGCGCATATCTCCTGCTATGTACATCTCCTGCGGCTCACATCTCCTGCATGCACATCTCCTGCGGCGCTCATCTCCTGCGGTGCAAATCTCCTGCGGCGCACATCTCTTGCGGTGCACATCTCCTGCTGCGCACATCTCCTGCGGTGCACATCTCCTGCTGCGCACATCTCCTGCGGTCCACATCTCCTGCTGCGCACATCTCCTGCGGCGCACATCTCTTGCGGTGCACATCTCCTGCTGCGCACATCTCCTGCAGTGCATATCTCCTGCTGCGCACATCTCCTGAGGTGCACATCTCTTGCGGCGCACATCCTGCGGCGCACACCCTGCGTTGCACATAAATGAAACATTTATTTACAAAAAAATTATAATAATTAACTCAAATTAATAAAAAAACTGTGCGCACACATCCTGCGGTGCAAACCTCCTGCTGCGCACATCTCCTGCATTGCAGAACATGCGATGCACATAAATAAAATTAATAAAAAAACTGTGCGCACACATCCTGCGGCGCACATCTCCTGCGGTGCACATCTCCTGCGGTGCACATCTCCTGCTGCGCACATCTCCTGCATTGCAGAACATGCGATGCACATAAATAAAATTAATAAAAAAACTGTGCGCACACATCCTGCGGCGCACATCTCCTGCGGTGCACATCTCCTGCGGTGCACATCTCCTGCTGCGCACATCTCCTGCGGTGCACATCTCCGCACACATCCTGCGGCGCACATCTCCTGCGGCACTCATCTCCTGCGGCGCATATCTCCTGCGTACACATCTCCTGCAGCACACATTTCCTGTGCACATCTCCTGCAGTGCATATCTCAAGTGGTGCACATCTCCTGCTGCGCACATCTCCTGCGGCGCATATCTCCTGCGTACACATCTCCTGCGGTGCACATCTCCTGCTGCGCACATCTCCTGCGTTGTACATCTCCTGCGGTGCACATCTCCTGCTGCGCACATCTCTTGCGGCGCACATCCTGCGGCGCACACCCTTCGTTGCACATAAATGAAACATTTATTTACAAAAAAATTATAATAATTAACTCAAATTAATAAAAAAAATGTGCGCACACATCCTACGGCGCAAATCTCCTGCTGCGCACATCTCCTGCGTTGAACAACATGCGATGCACATAAATAAAATTAATAAAAAAATCTCCTGCTGTGCACATCTCCTGCGGCACACATCTCCTGCTGCGCACATCTCCTGCGGTGCACATCTCTTGCGGCGCGCACCCTGCGGTGCACATAAATGAAACATTTATTTACAAAAAAATAATAAGAATTAACTCAAATTAATAAAAGAACTGTGCGCACTCATCCTGCGGCGCACATCTCCTGCTGCGCACATCTCCTGCTCTGCACATCTCCTGTGAAGCACATCTCCTGCTGCGCACATCTCCTTCGGCACACATCTCCTGAGGTGCACATCTCTTGCGGCGCACATCCTGCGGCGCACACCCTGCGGTGCACATAAATGAAACATTTATTTACAAAAAAATATTAAGAATTAACTCAAATTAATAAAAGAACTGTACGCACTCATCCTGCGGCGCACATCTCCTGCTGCGCATATCTCCTGTGACGCACATCTCCTGTGACGCACATCTCCTGCTGCGCACATCTCCTTCGGCACACATCTCCTGCGGTGCACATCTCTTGCGGCGCAAATCCTGCGGCGCACACCCTGCGGTGCACATAAATGAAACATTTATTTACAAAAAAATATTATTACATCAAATTAATAAAAAAACTGTGTGCATACATCCTGCTGCGCACATCTCATGCTGTGCACATCTCCTGCGTGCAGATCTCCTGCGGCGCACATCTCCTGCGGTGCACATCTCCGGTGGCGCATATCGCCTGCGGCGCACATCTCCTGCTTTGTACATTTCCTGCGGCGCACATCTCCTGCGTGCACATCTCCTGCGGCGCACATCTCCTGCGGTGCACATCTCCTGCTGCGCACATCTCCTGTGGTGCACATCTCCTGTTGCGCACATCTCCTGCGGTGCATATCTCTTGCGGCGCACATCCTGCGTTGCGAACCCTGCGTTGCACATAAATAAAACAGTTATTTACAAAAAAATAAAAAAATTAAATCAAATTAATAATTAACTCAAATTAATAAAAAAACTGTGCACACATCTCCTGCTGCGCACATCTCCTGCGGTGCACATCTCCTGCTGCGCACATCTCCTGCGGTGCACATCTCTTGCGGCGCACATCTCCTGCGGCGCACATCTCTTGCGGTGCACATCTCTTGCGGCGCACATCCTGTGGCGCACACCCTGCGGTGCACATAAATGAAACATTTATTTACAAAAAAATAAAAAAATGAAATCAAATTAATAAAAAAACTGCGGCACACATCTCCTGCTGCGCATATCGCCTGCGGCGCACATCCTGTGGCGCACACCCTTCGTTGCACATAAATGAAACATTTATTTACAAAAAAATTATAATAATTAACTAAAATTAATAAAAAAACTGTGCGCACACATCCTGCGGCGCACATCTCCTGCGGTGCACATCTCTTGCGGCGCACATCTCCTGCGTCGCACATCTCTTGCGGTGCATATCTCCTGCTGCGCACATCTCCTGCAGTGCACATCTCCTGCTGCGCACATCTCCTGCGTTGTACATCTCCTGCGGTGCACATCTCCTGCTGCGCACATCTCTTGCGGCGCACATCCTGCGGCGCACACCCTTCGTTGCACATAAATGAAACATTTATTTACAAAAAAATTATAAGAATTAACTCAAATTAATAAAAAAACTGTGCGCACACATCCTGCGGTGCACATCTCCTGCGTGCCAATCTCCTGCTGCGCACATCTCCTGCGGTGCACATCTCCTGCGGCGCACATCTCCTGCGGTGCAAAACTCCTGCTGCGCACATCTCCTGCTACGCACATCTCCTGCGGTGCACATCTCTTGCGGCGCACATCTCTTGCGGCGCACATCCTGCGGCGCACACCCTTCGTTGCACATAAATGAAACATTTATTTACAAAAAAATTATAATAATTAACTAAAATTAATAAAAAAACTGTGCGCACACATCCTGTGGCGCACATCTCCTGCGGTGCACATCTCCTGCTGCGCAAATCTCCTACTGCGCACATCTCCTGCGGTGCACATCTCTTGCGGCGCACATCCTGCTGCGCATATCTCCTGCTATGTACATCTCCTGCGGCTCACATCTCCTGCAAGCACTTCTCCTGCGGCGCACATCTCCTGCGGTGCACATCTCCTGCTGCGCACATTTCCGGCGGTGCACATCTCTTGCGGCGCACACCCTACGGTGCACATAAATGAAACATTTACTTACAAAAAAAATAATAATTAACTCAAATTAATAAAAAAACTGTGCGCACTAATCCTGCAGCGCACATCTCCTGCTCTGCACATGTCCTGCTGCGCACATCTCCGGCTCTGCACATCTCCTGCTCTGCACATCTCCTGCTGCGCACATCTTCTGCGGCACACATCTCCTGCGGTGCACATCTCCTGCTCCGCACATCTCCTGCAGTGCACATCTCTTGCGGCGCACATCCTGCGGCGCACACCCTGCGGTGCACATAAATGAAACATTTATTTACAAAAAAATATTATTACATCAAATTAATAAAAAAACTGTGTGCACACATCCTGCTGCGCACATCTCCTGCTGTGCACATCTCCTGCGTTGCACATCTCCTGCGTGCAGATCTCCTGCGTGCACATCTCCTGCTTTGTACATCTCCTGCGGCGCACATCTCCTGCGTGCACATCTCCTGCTATGTACATCTCCTGCGGCGCACATCTCCTGCGGCGCACATCTCCTGCGTGCACATCTCCTGCGTGCACATCTCCTGCAGTGCACATCTCCAGTGGCGCACATCTCCTGCTGCGCAAATCTCCTGCAGTGACCCTCCCTCGTCGCACACCCTGCGGTGCACATAAATCAAACATTTATTTACAAAAAATAATAATAATTAACTCAAATTCCTAAAAAAACTGTGCGCACACATCATGCGGCGCACATCTCCTGCGGCACTCATCTCCTGCGGCGCATATCTCCTGCGTACACATCTCCTGCGGTGCACATCTCCTGCTGCGCACATTTCCGGCGGTGCACATCTCTTGCGGCGCACACCCTGCGGTGCACATAAATGAAACATTTACTTACAAAAAAAAAATAATAATTAACTCAAATTAATAAAAAAACTGTGCGCACTAATCCTGCAACGCACATCTCCTGCTCTGCACATCTCCTGCTGCGCACATCTCCTGCTCTGCACATCTCCTGTGACGCACATCTCCTGCTGCGCACATCTTCTGCGGCACACATCTCCTGCGGTGCACATCTCCTGAAGCGCACATCTCCGGCGGCAGTGCACATCCTGCGGCGCACACCCTTCGTTGCACATAAATGAAACATTTATTTACAAATAAATTATAATAATTAACTCAAATTAATAAAAAAACTGTGCGCACACATCCTGCGGCGCACATCTCCTGCGTGCTCATCTCCTGCGTGCACTTCTCCTGCGGTGCACATCTCCTGCGGCGCACATCTCCTGCGGTGCACATCTCCTGCTGCGCACATCTCCTGTGGTGCACACCTCCTGTTGCGCACATCTC
Source organism: Pleuronectes platessa (assembly GCF_947347685.1). Classification (NCBI taxonomy): domain Eukaryota; kingdom Metazoa; phylum Chordata; class Actinopteri; order Pleuronectiformes; family Pleuronectidae; genus Pleuronectes; species Pleuronectes platessa. Next base: position 39,595 of record NW_026518901.1, on the reverse strand, counting down.
CTGTGGTGCATATCTCTTGCGGCGCATATCCTGCGTTGCGAACCCTGCATTGCACATAAATAAAACAGTTATTTACAAAAAAAATTAAAATTAAATCATATTAATAAAAAAACTGCGGCACACATCTCCTGCTGCGCATATCGCCTGCGGCGCACATCTCCTGCAGCGCACATCTCAAGTGGTGCACATCTCCTGCTTAGCACATCTCCTGCGGCACACATCTCCTGCTGCGCACATCTCCTGCGGTGCACATCTTCTGCTGCGCACATTTCCGGCGGTGCACATCTTCTGCTGCGCACATTTCCGGCGGTGCACATCTCTTGCGGCGCACACCCTGCGGTGCACATAAATGAAACATTTACTTACAAAAAAAAATAATAATTAACTCAAATTAATAAAAAAACTGTGCGCACTAATCCTGCAACGCACATGTCCTGCTCTGCACATCTCCTGCTGCGCACATCTCCTGCTCTGCACATCTCCTGTGACGCACATCTCCTGCTGCGCACATCTTCTGCGGCACACATCTCCTGCGGTGCACATCTCCTGCTGCGCACATCTCTTGCGGTGCACATCTCTTGCGTTGCACATCTCCTGCGGTGCACATCTCCTGCTGCGCACATCTCCGCCGGTGCATATCTCTTGCGGCGCACATCCTGCGGCGCACACCCTGCGTTGCACATAAATGAAACATTTATTTACAAATCAATAAAAAAATAAAATCAAATTAATAAAAAAACTGCGGCACACATCTCCTGCTGCGCATATCGCCTGCGGCGCACATCTCCTGCTATGTACATCTCCTGCGACTCACATCTCCTGCGGCGCACATCTCCTGCAGTGCACATCTCCTGCTGCGCACATCTCCTGCGGTGCACATCTCTTGCGGCGCACATCCTGCGGCGCACACCCTGCGTTGCACATAAATGAAACATTTATTTACAAAAAATTATAATAATTAACTCAAATTAATAAAAAAACTGTGCGCACACATCCTGCGGCGCAAATCTCCTGCTGCGCACATCTCCTGCATTGCAGAACATAAGATGCACATAAATAAAATTAATAAAAAAACTGTGCGCACACATCCTGCTGCGCACATCTCCTGCGGTGCACATCTCCGCACACATCCTGCGTCGCACATCTCCTGCGGCGCATATCTCCTGCGTACACATCTCCTGCGGTGCACATCTCCTGCTGCGCACATTTCCGGCGGTGCACATCTCTTGCGGCGCACACCCTGCGGTGCACATAAATGAAACATTTACTTACAAAAAAAAATAATAATTAACTCAAATTAATAAAAAAACTGTGCGCACTAATCCTGCAACGCACATCTCCTGCTCTGCAAATCTCCTGCGGCGCACATCTCCTGCGTGCACATCTCCTGCTATGTACATCTCCTGCGGCGCACATCTCCTGCAGCGCACATCTCCTGCGTGCACATCTCCTGCGTGCACATCTCCTGCAGTGCACATCTCCAGTGGCGCACATCTCCTGCTGCGCAAATCTCCTGCAGTGACCCTCCCTCGTCGCACACCCTGCGGTGCACATAAATCAAACATTTATTTACAAAAAATAATAATAATTAACTCAAATTCCTAAAAAAACTGTGCGCACACATCCTGCGGCGCACATCTCCTGCGGTGCACATCTCCTGCTGCGCACATCTCCTGTGGCGCACATCTCCTGTTGCGCACATCTCCTGCGGTGCATATCTCTTGCGGCACACATCCTGCATTGCGAACCCTGCGTTGCACATAAATGAAACAGTTATTTACAAAAAAATAAAAAAATCAAATCAAATTAATAAAAAAAACTGCGGCACACATCTCCTGCTGCTCATATCGCCTGCGGCGCACATCTCCTGCTATGTACATCTCCTGCTGCTCACATCTCCTGCATGCACATCTCCTGCGGCGCACATCTCCTGCGATGCACATCTCCAGTGGCGCACATCTCCTGCTGCGCATATCGCCTGCGGTTCATATTTCCTGCTATGTACATATACTGCAGCGCACATTTCCTTTGCACATCTCCTGCAGTGCATATCTCAAGTGGTGCACATCTCCTGCTGCGCATATCTCCTGCGGCGCATATCTCCTGCTGCGCACATCTCCTGCATTGCAGAACATAAGATGCACATAAATAAAATTAATAAAAAAACTGTGCGCACACATCCTGCGGCGCACATCTCCTGCGTGCCAATCTCTTGCTGCGCACATCTTTTGCGGTGCACATCTCCTGCGGCGCACATCTCCTGCGGTGCACATCTCCTGCTGCGCACATCTCCTGCAGTGCACATCTCCTGCTGCGCACATCTTTTGCGGTGCACACATCCTGCGGCACACATCTCCTGCGACTCACATCTCCTGCGGCGCACATCTCCTGCAGTGCACATCTCCTGCTGCGCACATCTCCTGCGGTGCACATCTCTTGCGGCGCACATCCTGCGGCGCACACCCTGCGTTGCACATAAATGAAACATTTATTTAAAAGGAAAATTATAATAATTAACTCAAATTAATAAAAAAACTGTGCGCACACATCCTGCGGCGCACATCTCCTGCGGCGCACATCTCCTGCGGTGCACATCTCCTGCTATGTACATCTCCTGCGGCGCACATCTCCTGCGGCGCACATCTCCTGCGTGCACATCTCCTGCTATGTACATCTCCTGAGGGGCACATCTCCTGCGGCGCACATCTCCTGCGTGCACATCTCCTGCGTGCACATCTCCTGCGGTGCACATCTCCTGCTATGCACATCTCTTGCGGCGCACATCCTGCGGCGCACACCCTGCGGTGCACATAAATGAAACATTTATTTACAAAAAAATATTATTACATCAAATTAATAAAAAAACTGTGCACACATCCTGCTGCGCACATCTCCTGCTTTGTACATCTCCTGCGGCGCACATCTCCTGCGTGCACATCTCCTGCTATGTACATCTCCTGCGGCGCACATCTCCTGCGGCGCACATCTCCTGCGTGCACATCTCCTGCGTGCACATCTCCTGCGGCGCACATCTCCAGTGGCGCACATCTCCGGCTGCGCAAATCTCCTGCAGTGACCCTCCCTCGTCGCACACCCTGCGGTGCACATAAATGAAACATTTTTTTACAAAAAATAATAATAATTAACTCAAATTCCTAAAAAAACTGTGCGCACACATCCTGCGGCGCACATCTCCTGCGGCACTCATCTCCTGCGGTGCACATCTCCTGCTGCGCACATCTCCTGTGGTGCACATCTCCTGTTGCGCACATCTCCTGCGGTGCATATCTCTTGCGGCGCACATCCTGCGTTGCGAACCCTGCGTTGCACATAAATAAAACAGTTATTTACAAAAAAATTAAAATTAAATCATATTAATAAAAAAACTGCGGCACACATCTCCTGCTGCGCATATCGCCTGCGGCGCACATCTCCTGCAGCGCACATCTCAAGTGGTGCACATCTCCTGCTGAGCACATCTCCTGCGGCACACATCTCCTGCTGCGCACATCTCCTGCGGTGCACATCTCCTGCTGCGCACATTTCCGGCGGTGCACATCTCTTGCGGCGCACATCCTGCGGTGCACATAAATGAAACATTTACTTACAAAAAAAAAATAATAATTAACTCAAATTAATAAAAAAACTGTGCGCACTAATCCTGCAACGCACATCTCCTGCTCTGCACATCTCCTGCCGCGCACATCTCCTGCTCTGCACATCTCCTGCGGTGCACATCTCCTGCTGCGCACATCTCCTGCGGTGCACATCTCTTGCGGCGCACATCCTGCGGCGAACACCCTGCGGTGCACATAAATGAAACATTTATTTACAAAAAATAATAATAATTAACTCAAATTCCTAAAAAAACTGTGCGCACACAGCCTGCGGCGCACATCTCCTGCGGCACTCATCTCCTGCGACGCATATCTCCTGCGTACACATCTCCTGCGGTGCACATCTCCTGCTGCGCACATCTCCGCCGGTGCATATCTCTTGCGGCGCACCTCCTGCGGCGCACACCCTGCGTTGCACATAAATGAAACATTTATTTACAAAAAATAAAAAAATAAAATCAAATTAATAAAAAAACTGCGGCACACATCTCCTGCTGCGCATATCGCCTGCGCCGCACTTCTCCTGCTATGTACATCTCCTGCGACTCACATCTCCTGCGGCGCACATCTCCTGCAGTGCACATCTCCTGCTGGGCACATCTCCTGCGGTGCACATCTCTTGCGGCGCACATCCTGCGGCGCACACCCTGCGTTGCACATAAATGAAACATTTATTTAAAAAGAAAATTATAATAGTTAACTCAAATTAATAAAAAAACTGTGCGCACTAATCCTGCAACGCACATCTCCTGCTCTGCACATCTCCTGCTGCGCACATCTCCTGCTCTGCACATCTCCTGTGACGCACATCTCCTGCTGCGCACATCTTCTGCGGCACACATCTCCTGCGGTGCACATCTCCTGCTGCGCACATCTCCTGCGGTGCACATCTCTTGCGGCGCACATCCTGCGGCGCACACCCTGCGGTGCACATAAATAAAACATTTATTTACAAAAAAATATTATTACATCAAATTAATAAAAAAACTGTGTGCACACATCCTGCTGCGCACATCTCCTGCTGTGCACATCTCCTGCGTTGCACATCTCCTGCGTGCAGATCTCCTGCGGCGCACATCTCCTGCGGTGCACATCTCCGGTGGCGCATATCGCCTGCGGCGCACATCTCCTGCTTTGTACATCTCCTGCGGCGCACATCTCCTGCGTGCACATCTCCTGCTATGTACATCTCCTGCGGCGCACATCTCCTGCGGCGCACATCTCCTGCGTGCACATCTCCTGCGTGCACATCTCCTGCGGTGACCCTCCCTCGTCGCACACCCTGCGGTGCACATAAATGAAACATTTATTTACAAAAAATAATAATAATTAACTCAAATTCCTAAAAAAACTGTGCGCACACATCCTGCGGCGCACATCTCCTGCGGCACTCATCTCCTGCGGCGCATATCTCCTGCGTACACATCTCCTGCAGTGCACATCTTCTGCTGCGCACATCTCCTGCGGTGTACATCTCCTGCGGTGCACATCTCCTGCCGCGCACATCTCCGGCGGCAGTGCACATCCTGCGGCGCACACCCTTCGTTGCACATAAATGAAACATTTATTTACAAATAAATTATAATAATTAACTCAAATTAATAAAAAAACTGTGCGCACACATCCTGCGGCGCACATCTCCTGCGTGATAATCTCCTGCGTGCACTTCTCCTGCGGTGCACATCTCCTGCGGCGCACATCTCCTGCGGTGCACATCTCCTGCAGCGCACATCTCCTGTGGTGCACATCTCCTGTTGCGCAAATCTCCTGCGGTGCATATCTCTTGCGGCGCACATCCTGCGTTGCGAACCCTGCGTTGCACATAAATAAAACAGTTATTTACAAAAAAATTAAAATTAAATCATATTAATAAAAAAACTGCGGCACACATCTCCTGCTGCGCATATCGCCTGCGGCGCACATCTCCTGCAGCGCACATCTCAAGTGGTGCACATCTCCTGCTGCGCACTAATCCTGCTGCGCACATCTCCTGCGGTGCACATCTCCTGCTGTGCACATTTCCGGCGGTGCACATCTCTTGCGGCGCACACCCTGCGGTGCACATAAATGAAACATTTACTTACAAAAAAAAAATAATAATTAACTCAAATTAATAAAAAAACTGTGCGCACTAATCCTGCAACGCACATCTCCTGCTCTGCACATCTCCTGCTGCGCAAATCTCCTGCTCTGCACATCTCCTGTGACGCACATCTCCTGCTGCGCACATCTTCTGCGACACACATCTCCTGCGGTGCACATCTCCTGCTTCGCACATCTCCTGCGGTGCACATCTCTTGCGGCGCACATCCTGCGGCGCACACCCTGCGGGGCACATAAATGAAACATTTATTTACAAAAAAATATTATTACATCAAATTAATAAAAAAACTGTGTGCACACATCCTGCTGCGCACATCTCCTGCTGTGCACATCTCCTGCGTTGCACATTTCCTGCGTGCACATCTCCTGCGTGCACATCTCCTGCGGTGCACATCTCCTGCTATTTACATCTCCTGCGGCGCACATCTCCTGCGGCGCACATCTCCTGCGTGCACATCTCCTGCTATGTACATCTCCTGCGGCGCACATCTCCTGCGGCGCACATCTCCTGCGTGCACATCTCCTGCTATGTACATCTCCTGCGTGCACATCTCCTGCGTGCACATCTCCTGCGGTGCACATCTCCAGTGGCGCACATCTCCTGCTGCGCAAATCTCCTGCAGTGACCCTCCCTCGTCGCACACCCTGCGGTGCACATAAATGAAACATTTATTCATAAAAAATAATAATAATTAACTCAAATTCCTAAAAAAACTGTGCGCACACATCCTGCGGCGCACATCTCCTGCGGCACTCATCTCCTGCGGCGCATATCTCCTGCGTGCTAATCTCCTGCGACTCACATCTCCTGCGGCGCACATCTCCTGCTGCGCACATCTCCTGCGGTGCACATCTCTTGCGGCGCACATCCTGCGGCGCACACCTTGCGTTGCACATAAATGAAACATTTATTTACAAAAAAATTATAATAATTAACTCAAATTAATAAAAAAACTGTGCGCACACATCCTGCGGCGCAAATCTCCTGCTGCGCACATCTCCTGCATTGCAGAACATAAGATGCACATAAATAAAATTAATAAAAAAACTGTGCGCACACATCCTGCGGCGCACATCTCCTGCGGTGCACATCTCCTGCGGCGCACATCTCCTGCAGCAGTCATCTCCTGCGGCGCATATCTCCTGCGTACACATCTCCTGCGGTGCACATCTCCTGCTGCGCACATTTCCGGCGGTGCACATCTCTTGCGGTGCACACCCTACGGTGCACATAAATGAAACATTTACTTCCAAAAAAAAAATAATTAACTCAAATTAATAAAAAAACTGTGCGCACACATCCTGCAGCGCACATCTCCTGCGGCGCACATCTCCTGCGGTGCACATCTCCTGCTATGTACATCTCCTGCGGCGCACATCTCCTGCGGCGCACATCTCCTGCGTGCACATCTCCTGCTATGTACATCTCCTGCGGCGCACATCTCCTGCAGCGCACATCTCCTGCGTGCACATCTCCTGCGTGCACATCTCCTGCGGTGCACATCTCCTGCTATGTACATCTCCTGCGGCGCACATCTCCTGCGGCGCACATCTCCTGCGTGCACATCTCCTGCTATGTACATCTCCTGCGGCGCACATCTCCTGCGGCGCACATCTCCTGCGTGCACATCTCCTGCGTGCACATCTCCTGCGGTGCACATCTCCAGTGGCGCACATCTCCTGCTGCGCAAATCTCCTGCAGTGACCCTCCCTCGTCGCACACCCTGCGGTGCACATAAATGAAACATTTATTTACAAAAAATAATAATAATTAACTCAAATTCCTAAAAAAACTGTGCGCACACATCCTGCGGCGCACATCTCCTGCGGCACTCATCTCCTGCGGCGCATATCTCCTGCGTACACATCTCCTGCGGTGCACATCTCCTGCTGCGCACATTTCCGGCGGTGCACATCTCTTAAGGCGCACACCCTGCGGTGCACATAAATGAAACATTTACTTACAAAAAAAAATAATAATTAACTCAAATTAATAAAAAAACTGTGCGCACTAATCCTGCAACGCACATCTCCTGCTCTGCACATCTCCTGCTGCGCACATCTCCTGCTCTGCACATCTCCTGTGACGCACATCTCCTGCTGCGCACATCTTCTGCGGCACACATCTCCTGCGGTGCAAACCTCCTGTTGCGCACATCTCCTGCATTGCAGAACATGCGATGCAAATAAATAAAATTAATAAAAAAACTGTGTGCACACATCCTGCGGCGCACATCTCCTGCGGTGCACATCTCCTGCGGTGCACATCTCCTGCTGCGCACATCTCCTGCGGTGCACATCTCCGCACACATCCTGCGGCGCACATCTCCTGCGGCACTCATCTCCTGCGGCGCATATCTCCTGCGTACACATCTCCTGCGGTGCACATCTCCTGCTGCGCACATCTCCGGCGGTGCATATCTCTTGCGGCGCACATCCTGCGGCGCACATCTCCTGCGGTGCACATCTCCTGAGGCGCACATCTCCTGCGGTGCACATCTCCTGCGGTGCACATCTCCTGCTGCACACATCTCCTGCGGTGCACATCTCCTGCTGCGCACATCTCCTGCGGTGCACATCTCTTGCGGCGCACATCCTGCGGCGCACACCCTGCGGTGCACATAAATAAAACATTTATTTACAAAAAAATATTATTACATCAAATTAATAAAAAAACTGTGTGCACACATCCTGCTGCGCACATCTCCTGCTGTGCACATCTCCTGCGTTGCACATCTCCTGCATGCAGGTCTCCTGCGGCGCACATCTCCTGCGGTGCACATCTCCGGTGGCGCATATCGCCTGCGGCGCACATCTCCTGCTTTGTACATCTCCTGCGGCGCACATCTCCTGCGTGCACATCTCCTGCTATGTACATCTCCTGCGGCGCACATCTCCTGCGGCGCACATCTCCTGCGTGCACATCTCCTGCGGTGTCCCTCCCTCGTCGCACACCCTGCGGTGCACATAAATGAAACATTTATTTACAAAAAATAATAACAATTAACTCAAATTCCTAAAAAAACTGTGCGCACACATCCTGCGGCGCACATCTCCTGCGGCACTCATCTCCTGCGGCGCATATCTCCTGCGTACACATCTCCTGCGGTGCACATCTCCTGCTGCGCACATCTCCTGCGGTGTACATCTCCTGCGGTGCACATCTCCTGCCGCGCACATCTCCGGCGGCAGTGAACATCCTGCGGCGCACACCCTTCGTTGCACATAAATGAAACATTTACTTACAAAAAAAAATAATAATTAACTCAAATTAATAAAAAAACTGTGCGCACACATCCTGCGGCGCACATCTCCTGCGTGCTAATCTCCTGCGTGCACTTCTCCTGCGGTGCACATCTCCTGCGGCGCACATCTCCTGCGGTGCACATCTCCTGCTGCGCACATCTCCTGTGGTGCACATCTCCTGTTGCGCACATCTCCTGCGGTGCATATCTGTTGCAGCGCACATCCTGCGTTGCGAACCCTGCGTTGCACATAAATAAAACAGTTATTTACAAAAAAATTTAAATTAAATCATATTAATAAAAAAACTGCGGCACACATCTCCTGTTGCGCATATCGCCTGCGGCGCACATCTCCTGCAGCGCACATCTCAAGTGGTGCACATCTCCTGCTGAGCACATCTCCTGCGGCACACATCTCCTGCTGCGCACATCTCCTGCGGTGCACATCTCCTGCTGCGCACATTTCCGGCGGTGCACATCTCTTGCGGCGCACACCCTGCGGTGCACATAAATGAAACATTTACTTACAAAAAAAAAATAATAATTAACTCAAATTAATAAAAAAACTGTGCGCACTAATCCTGCAACGCACATCTCCTGCTCTGCACATCTCCTCCTGCGCACATCTCCTGCTCTGCACATCTCCTGTGACGCACATCTCCTGCTGCGCACATCTTCTGCGACACACATCTCCTGCGGTGCACATCTCCTGCTGCGCACATCTCCTGCAGTGCACATCTCCTGCTGCGCACATCTCCTGCTGCGCACATCTCCTGCGGTGCACATCTCTTGCGGCGCACATCCTGCGGCGCACACCCTGCGTTGCACATAAATGAAACATTTATTTACAAAAAAATTATAATAATTAACTCAAATTAATAAAAAAACTGTGCGCACACATCCTGCGGTGCAAACCTCCTGTTGCGCACATCTCCTGCATTGCAGAACATGCGATGCACATAAATAAAATTAATAAAAAAACTGTGTGCACACATCCTGCGGCGCACATCTCCTGCGGTGCACATCTCCTGCTGCGCACATCTCCTGCGGTGCACATCTCCTGCTATGTACATCTCCTGCTGCTCACATCTCCTGCATGCACATCTCCTGCGGCGCACATCTCCTGCGATGCACATCTCCAGTGGCGCACATCTCCTGCTGCGCATATCGCCTGCGGTTCATATTTCCTGCTATGTACATATACTGCAGCGCACATTTCCTTTGCACATCTCCTGCAGTGCATATCTCAAGTGGTGCACATCTCCTGCTGCGCACATCTCCTGCGGCGCATATCTCCTGCTGCGCACATCTCCTGCATTGCAGAACATAAGATGCACATAAATAAAATGAATAAAAAAACTGTGCGCACACATCCTGCGGCGCACATCTCCTGCGTGCCAATCTCTTGCTGCGCACATCTTTTGCGGTGCACATCTCCTGCGGCGCACATCTCCTGCGGTGCACATCTCCTGCTGCGCACATCTCTTGCGGTGCACATCTCCGCACACATCCTGCGGCGCACATCTCCTGCGGCACTCATCTCCTGCGGCGCATATCTCCTGCGTACACATCTCCTGCGGTGCACATCTCCTGCTGCGCACATCTCCTGCGGTGTACATCTCCTGTTGCGCACATCTCCTGCGGTGCATATCTCTTGCGGCACACATCCTGCATTGCGAACCCTGCGTTGCACATAAATAAAACAGTTATTTACAAAAAAATTAAAAAATCAAATCAAATTAATAAAAAAACTGCGGCATACATCTCCTGCTGCTCATATCGCCTGCGGCGCACATCTCCTGCTATGTACATCTCCTGTGGTGCACATCTCCTGTTGCGCACATCTCCTGCGGTGCATATCTCTTGCGGCGCACATCCTGCGTTGCGAACCCTGCGTTGCACATAAATAAAACAGTTATTTACAAAAAATAAAAAAATCAAATCAAATTAATAATTAACTCAAATTAATAAAAAAACTGTGCACACATCTCCTGCTGCGCACATCTCCTGCGGTGCACATCTCCTGCTGCGCACATCTCCTGCGGTGCACATCTCTTGCGGCGCACATCTCCTGCGGCGCACATCTCTTGCGGTGCACATCTCCTGCTGCGCACATCTCCTGCAGTGCACATCTCTTGCGGCGCACATCCTGCGGCGCACACCCTGCGGTGCACATAAATGAAACATTTATTTACAAAAAATTAGTATTACATCAAATTAATAAAAAAAATGTGTGCATACATCCTGCTGCGCACATCTCCTGCTTTGCACATCTCCTGCGTTGCACATCTCCTGCGTGCAGATCTCCTGCGGCGCACATCTCCTGCGGTGCACATCTCCGGTGGCGCATATCGCCTGCGGCGCACATCTCCTGCTTTGTACATCTCCTGCTTGCACATCTCCTGCGTGAACATCTCCTACGGTGCACATCTCCAGTGGCGCACATCTCCTGCTGCGCAAATCTCCTGCAGTGACCCTCCCTCGTCGCACACCCTGCGGTGCACATAAATGAAACATTTATTTACAAAAAATAATAATAATTAACTCAAATTCCTAAAAAAACTGTGCGCACACATCCTGCGGCGCACATCTCCTGCGGCACTCATCTCCTGAGGCGCATATCTCCTGCGTACACATCTCCTGCGGCGCACATCTCCTGCGGTGCACATCTCCTGCGGTGCATATCTCCTGCTGCGCAAATCTCCGGCGGTGCACATCTCTTGCGGCGCACATCTCCTGCGGTGCACATCTCCTGCTATGTACATCTCCTGCGGCTCACATCTCCTGCATGCACATCTCCTGCGGCGCATATCTCCTGCGTACACATCTCCTGCGGTGCACATCTCCTGCGGCGCATATCTCCTGCTATGTACATCTCCTGCGGCTCACATCTCCTGCATGCACATCTCCTGCGGCGCACATCTCCTGCGGTGCAAATCTCCTGCGGCGCACATCTCCTGCGGTGCACTTCTCCTGCTGCGCACATCTCCTGTGGTGCACATCTCCTGTTGCGCACATCTCCTGCGGTGCATATCTCTTGCGGCGCACATCCTGCGTTGCGAACCCTGCGTTGCACATAAATAAAACAGTTATTTACAAAAAAAATTAAAATTAAATCATATTAATAAAAAAACTGCGGCACACATCTCCTGCTGCGCATATCGCCTGCGGCGCACATCTCCTGCAGCGCACATCTCAAGTGGTGCACATCTCCTGCTGAGCACATCTCCTGCGGCACACATCTCCTGCTGCGCACATCTCCTGCGGTGCACATCTCCTGCTGCGCACATTTCCGGCGGTGCACATCTCTTGCGGCGCACACCCTACGGTGCACATAAATGAAACATTTACTTACAAAAATAATAATAATTAACTCAAATTCCTGAAAAAACTATGTGCACACAGCCTGCGGCGCACATCTCCTGCGGCACTCATCTCCTGCGACGCATATCTCCTGCGTACACATCTCCTGCGGTGCACATCTCCTGCTGCGCACATCTCCGCCGGTGCATATCTCTTGCGGCGCACCTCCTGCGGCGCACACCCTGCGTTGCACATAAATGAAACATTTATTAACAAAAAAATAAAAAAATAAAATCAAATTAATAAAAAAACTGCGGCACACATCTCCTGCTGCGCATATCGCCTGCGCCGCACTTCTCCTGCTATGTACATCTCCTGCGACTCACATCTCCTGCGGCGCACATCTCCTGCAGTGCACATCTCCTGCTGCTCACATCTCCTGCGGTGCACATCTCTTGCGGCGCACATCCTGCGGCGCACACCCTGCGTTGCACATAAATGAAACATTTATTTAAAAAGAAAATTATAATAATTAACTCAAATTAATAAAAAAACTGTGCGCACACATCCTGCGGCGCACATCTCCTGCGGCGCACATCTCCTGCGGTGCACATCTCCTGCTATGTACATCTCCTGCGGCGCACATCTCTTGCGGTGCACATCTCCTGCGGCGCATATCTCCTGCGTACACATCTCCTGCGGTGCACATCTCCTGCTGCGCACATCTCCTGCGGTGTACATCTCCTGCGGTGCACATCTCCTGCCGCGCACATCTCCGGCGGCAGTGAACATCCTGCGGCGCACACCCTTCGTTGCACATAAATGCAACATTTACTTACAAAAAAAAATAATAATTAACTCAAATTAATAAAAAAACTGTGCGCACACATCCTGCGGCGCACATCTCCTGTGTGCTAATCTCCTGCGTGCACTTCTCCTGCGGTGCACATCTCCTGCGGCGCACATCTCCTGCGGTGCACATCTCCTGCGGTGCACATCTCCTGCTGCGCACATCTCCTGTGGTGCACATCTCCTGTTGCGCACATCTCCTGCGGTGCATATCTGTTGCGGCGCACATCCTGCGTTGCGAACCCTGCGTTGCACATAAATAAAACAGTTATTTACAAAAAAATTAAAATTAAATCATATTAATAAAAAAACTGCGGCACACATCTCCTGTTGCGCATATCGCCTGCGGCGCACATCTCCTGCAGCGCACATCTCAAGTGGTGCACATCTCCTGCTGAGCACATCTCCTGCGGCACACATCTCCTGCTGCGCACATCTCCTGCGGTGCACATCTCCTGCTGCGCACATTTCCGGCGGTGCACATCTCTTGCGGCGCACACCCTGCGGTGCACATAAATGAAACATTTACTTACAAAAAAAAATAATAATTAACTCAAATTAATAAAAAAACTGTGCGCACTAATCCTGCAACGCACATCTCCTGCTCTGCACATCTCCTCCTGCGCACATCTCCTGCTCTGCACATCTCCTGTGACGCACATCTCCTGCTGCGCACATCTTCTGCGACACACATCTCCTGCGGTGCACATCTCCTGCTGCGCACATCTCCTGCAGTGCACATCTCCTGCTGCGCACATCTCCTGCTGCGCACATCTCCTGCGGTGCACATCTCTTGCGGCGCACATCCTGCGGCGCACACCCTGCGTTGCACATAAATGAAACATTTATTTACAAAAAAATTATAATAATTAACTCAAATTAATAAAAAAACTGTGCGCACACATCCTGCGGTGCAAACCTCCTGTTGCGCACATCTCCTGCATTGCAGAACATGCGATGCAAATAAATAAAATTAATAAAAAAACTGTGTGCACACATCCTGCGGCGCACATCTCCTGCGGTGCACATCTCCTGCGGTGCACATCTCCTGCTGCGCACATCTCCTGCGGTGCACATCTCCGCACACATCCTGCGGCGCACATCTCCTGCGGCACTCATCTCCTGCGGCGCATATCTCCTGCGTACACATCTCCTGCGGTGCACATCTCCTGCTGCGCACATCTCCGGCGGTGCATATCTCTTGCGGCGCACATCCTGCGGCGCACATCTCCTGCGGTGCACATCTCCTGAGGCGCACATCTCCTGCGGTGCACATCTCCTGCGGTGCACATCTCCTGCTGCACACATCTCCTGCGGTGCACATCTCCTGCTGCGCACATCTCCTGCGGTGCACATCTCTTGCGGCGCACATCCTGCGGCGCACACCCTGCGGTGCACATAAATAAAACATTTATTTACAAAAAAATATTATTACATCAAATTAATAAAAAAACTGTGTGCACACATCCTGCTGCGCACATCTCCTGCTGTGCACATCTCCTGCGTTGCACATCTCCTGCATGCAGGTCTCCTGCGGCGCACATCTCCTGCGGTGCACATCTCCGGTGGCGCATATCGCCTGCGGCGCACATCTCCTGCTTTGTACATCTCCTGCGGCGCACATCTCCTGCGTGCACATCTCCTGCTATGTACATCTCCTGCGGCGCACATCTCCTGCGGCGCACATCTCCTGCGTGCACATCTCCTGCGGTGTCCCTCCCTCGTCGCACACCCTGCGGTGCACATAAATGAAACATTTATTTACAAAAAATAATAACAATTAACTCAAATTCCTAAAAAAACTGTGCGCACACATCCTGCGGCGCACATCTCCTGCGGCACTCATCTCCTGCGGCGCACATCTCCTGCGGCACTCATCTCCTGCGGCGCATATCTCCTGCGTGCACATCTCCTGCTGCGCACATCTCCTGCGGTGCACATCTCCTGCTATGTACATCTCCTGCTGCTCACATCTCCTGCATGCACATCTCCTGCGGCGCACATCTCCTGCGATGCACATCTCCAGTGGCGCACATCTCCTGCTGCGCATATCGCCTGCGGTTCATATTTCCTGCTATGTACATATACTGCAGCGCACATTTCCTTTGCACATCTCCTGCAGTGCATATCTCAAGTGGTGCACATCTCCTGCTGCGCACATCTCCTGCGGCGCATATCTCCTGCTGCGCACATCTCCTGCATTGCAGAACATAAGATGCACATAAATAAAATGAATAAAAAAACTGTGCGCACACATCCTGCGGCGCACATCTCCTGCGTGCCAATCTCTTGCTGCGCACATCTTTTGCGGTGCACATCTCCTGCGGCGCACATCTCCTGCGGTGCACATCTCCTGCTGCGCACATCTCTTGCGGTGCACATCTCCGCACACATCCTGCGGCGCACATCTCCTGCGGCACTCATCTCCTGCGGCGCATATCTCCTGCGTACACATCTCCTGCGGTGCACATCTCCTGCTGCGCACATCTCCTGCGGTGTACATCTCCTGTTGCGCACATCTCCTGCGGTGCATATCTCTTGCGGCACACATCCTGCATTGCGAACCCTGCGTTGCACATAAATAAAACAGTTATTTACAAAAAAATTAAAAAATCAAATCAAATTAATAAAAAAACTGCGGCATACATCTCCTGCTGCTCATATCGCCTGCGGCGCACATCTCCTGCTATGTACATCTCCTGTGGTGCACATCTCCTGTTGCGCACATCTCCTGCGGTGCATATCTCTTGCGGCGCACATCCTGCGTTGCGAACCCTGCGTTGCACATAAATAAAACAGTTATTTACAAAAAATAAAAAAATCAAATCAAATTAATAATTAACTCAAATTAATAAAAAAACTGTGCACACATCTCCTGCTGCGCACATCTCCTGCGGTGCACATCTCCTGCTGCGCACATCTCCTGCGGTGCACATCTCTTGCGGCGCACATCTCCTGCGGCGCACATCTCTTGCGGTGCACATCTCCTGCTGCGCACATCTCCTGCAGTGCACATCTCTTGCGGCGCACATCCTGCGGCGCACACCCTGCGGTGCACATAAATGAAACATTTATTTACAAAAAATTAGTATTACATCAAATTAATAAAAAAACTGTGTGCATACATCCTGCTGCGCACATCTCCTGCTTTGCACATCTCCTGCGTTGCACATCTCCTGCGTGCAGATCTCCTGCGGCGCACATCTCCTGCGGTGCACATCTCCGGTGGCGCATATCGCCTGCGGCGCACATCTCCTGCTTTGTACATCTCCTGCTTGCACATCTCCTGCGTGAACATCTCCTACGGTGCACATCTCCAGTGGCGCACATCTCCTGCTGCGCAAATCTCCTGCAGTGACCCTCCCTCGTCGCACACCCTGCGGTGCACATAAATGAAACATTTATTTACAAAAAATAATAATAATTAACTCAAATTCCTAAAAAAACTGTGCGCACACATCCTGCGGCGCACATCTCCTGCGGCACTCATCTCCTGAGGCGCATATCTCCTGCGTACACATCTCCTGCGGCGCACATCTCCTGCGGTGCACATCTCCTGCGGTGCACATCTCCTGCTGCGCAAATCTCCGGCGGTGCACATCTCTTGCGGCGCACATCTCCTGCGGTGCACATCTCCTGCTATGTACATCTCCTGCGGCTCACATCTCCTGCATGCACATCTCCTGCGGCGCATATCTCCTGCGTACACATCTCCTGCGGTGCACATCTCCTGCGGCGCATATCTCCTGCTATGTACATCTCCTGCGGCTCACATCTCCTGCATGCACATCTCCTGCGGCGCACATCTCCTGCGGTGCAAATCTCCTGCGGCGCACATCTCCTGCGGTGCACTTCTCCTGCTGCGCACATCTCCTGTGGTGCACATCTCCTGTTGCGCACATCTCCTGCGGTGCATATCTCTTGCGGCGCACATCCTGCGTTGCGAACCCTGCGTTGCACATAAATAAAACAGTTATTTACAAAAAAAATTAAAATTAAATCATATTAATAAAAAAACTGCGGCACACATCTCCTGCTGCGCATATCGCCTGCGGCGCACATCTCCTGCAGCGCACATCTCAAGTGGTGCACATCTCCTGCTGAGCACATCTCCTGCGGCACACATCTCCTGCTGCGCACATCTCCTGCGGTGCACATCTCCTGCTGCGCACATTTCCGGCGGTGCACATCTCTTGCGGCGCACACCCTACGGTGCACATAAATGAAACATTTACTTACAAAAATAATAATAATTAACTCAAATTCCTGAAAAAACTATGTGCACACAGCCTGCGGCGCACATCTCCTGCGGCACTCATCTCCTGCGACGCATATCTCCTGCGTACACATCTCCTGCGGTGCACATCTCCTGCTGCGCACATCTCCGCCGGTGCATATCTCTTGCGGCGCACCTCCTGCGGCGCACACCCTGCGTTGCACATAAATGAAACATTTATTAACAAAAAAATAAAAAAATAAAATCAAATTAATAAAAAAACTGCGGCACACATCTCCTGCTGCGCATATCGCCTGCGCCGCACTTCTCCTGCTATGTACATCTCCTGCGACTCACATCTCCTGCGGCGCACATCTCCTGCAGTGCACATCTCCTGCTGCTCACATCTCCTGCGGTGCACATCTCTTGCGGCGCACATCCTGCGGCGCACACCCTGCGTTGCACATAAATGAAACATTTATTTAAAAAGAAAATTATAATAATTAACTCAAATTAATAAAAAAACTGTGCGCACACATCCTGCGGCGCACATCTCCTGCGGCGCACATCTCCTGCGGTGCACATCTCCTGCTATGTACATCTCCTGCGGCGCACATCTCTTGCGGTGCACATCTCCTGCGGCGCACATCTCCTGCGGCGCACATCTCCTGCGTGCACATCTCCTGCGTGCACATCTCCTGCGGTGCACATCTCCTGCTATGCACATCTCTTGCGGTGCACATCCTGCGGCGCACACCCTGCGGTGCACATAAATGAAACATTTATTTACAAAAAAATATTATTACATCAAATTAATAAAAAAACTGTGCACACATCCTGCTGCGCACATCTCCTGCTGTGCACATCTCCTGCGTTGCACATCTCCTGCGTGCAGATCTCCTGCGGCGCACATCTCCTGCGGTGCACATCTCCGGTGGCGCATATCGCCTGCGGCGCACATCTCCTGCTTTGTACATCTCCTGCGGTGTACATCTCCTGCGTGCACATCTCCTGCTATGTACATCTCCTGCGGCGCACATCTCCTGCGGCACACATCTCCTGCGTGCACATCTCCTGCGGCGCACATCTCCAGTGGCGCACATCTCCTGCTGCGCAAATCTCCTGCAGTGACCCTCCCTCGTCGCACACCCTGCGGTGCACATAAATGAAACATTTATTTACAAAAAATAATAATAATTAACTCAAATTCCTAAAAAAACTGTGCGTACACATCCTGCGGCGCACATCTCCTGCGGCACTCATCTCCTGCGGTGCATATCTCCTGCGTACACATCTCCTGCGGTGAACATCTCCTGCTGCGCACATGTCCTGCGGTGTACATCTCCTGCGGTGCACATCTCCTGCTGCGCACATCTCCTGTGGTGCACATCTCCTGTTGCGCACATCTCCTGCGGTGCATATCTCTTGCGGCGCACATCCTGCGTTGCGAACCCTGCGTTGCACATAAATAAAACAGTTATTTACAAAAAAATTAAAATTAAATCATATTAATAAAAAAACTGCGGCACACATCTCCTGCTGCGCATATCGCCTGCGGCGCACATCTCCTGCAGCGCACATCTCAAGTGGTGCACATCTCCTGCTGAGCACATCTCCTGCGGCACACATCTCCTGCTGCGCACATCTCCTGCGGTGCACATCTCCTGCTGCGCACATTTCCGGCGGTGCACATCTCTTGCGGCGCACACCCTGCGGTGCACATAAATGAAACATTTACTTACAAAAAAAAAAAAATAATTAACTCAAATTAATAAAAAAACTGTGCGCACTAATCCTGCAACGCACATCTCCTGCTCTGCACATCTCCTGCTGCGCACATCTCCTGCTCTGCACATCTCCTGCGGTGCACATCTCCTGCTGCGCACATCTCCTGCGGTGCACATCTCTTGCGGCGCACATCCTGCGGCGAACACCCTGCGGTGCACATAAATGAAACATTTATTTACAAAAAATAATAATAATTAAATCAAATTCCTAAAAAAACTGTGCGCACACAGCCTGCGGCGCACATCTCCTGCGACACTCATCTCCTGCGACGCATATCTCCTGCGGTGCACATCTCCTGCTATGTACATCTCCTGCGGCGCACATCTCCTGCGGCGCACATCTCCTGCGTGCACATCTCCTGCGGTGCACATCTCCTGCTATGTACATCTCCTGCGGCGCACATCTCCTGCGGCGCACATCTCCTGCGTGCACATCTCCTGCTATGTACATCTCCTGCGGCGCACATCTCCTGCGGTGCACATCTCTTGCGGCGCACACCCTGCGGTGCACATAAATGAAACATTTACTTACAAAAAAAATAATAATTAACTCAAATTAATAAAAAAACTGTGCGCACTAATCCTGCAACGCACATCTCCTGCTCTGCACATCTCCTGCTGCGCACATCTCCTGCTCTGCACATCTCCTGTGACGCACATCTCCTGCTGCGCACATCTTCTGCGGCACACATCTCCTGCGGTGCACATCTCCTACTGCGCACATCTCCTGCGGTGCACATTTATTTACAAATAAATTATAATAATTAACTCAAATTAATAAAAAAACTGTGCGCACACATCCTGCGGCGCACATCTCCTGCGGCGCACATCTCCTGCGTGCACATCTCCTGCTATGTACATCTCTTGCGGCGCACATCTCCTGCGGTGCACATCTCTTGCGGCGCACACCCTGCGGTGCACATAAATGAAACATTTACTTACAAAAAAAATAATAATTAACTCAAATTAATAAAAAAACTGTGCGCACTAATCCTGCAACGCACATCTCCTGCTCTGCACATCTCCTGCTGCGCACATCTCCTGCTCTGCACATCTCCTGTGACGCACATCTCCTGCTGCGCACATCTTCTGCGGCACACATCTCCTGCGGTGCACATCTCCTACTGCGCACATCTCCTGCGGTGCACATTTATTTACAAATAAATTATAATAATTAACTCAAATTAATAAAAAAACTGTGCGCACACATCCTGCGGCGCACATTTCCTGCGTGCTAATCTCCTGCGTGCACTTCTCCTGCGGTGCACATCTCCTGCGGCGCACATCTCCTGCGGTGCACATCTCCTGCTGCGCACATCTCCTGTGGTGCACATCTCCTGTTGCACACATCTCCTGCGGTGCATATCTCTTGCGGCACACATCCTGCGTTGCGAACCCTGCGTTGCACATAAATAAAACAGTTATTTACAAAAAAAATTTAAATTAAATCATATTAATAAAAAAACTGCGGCACACATCTCCTGCTGCGCATATCGCCTGCGGCGCATATCTCCTGCGTACACATCTCCTGCAGCGCACATCTCAAGTGGTGCACATCTCCTGCTGAGCACATCTCCTGCGGCACACATCTCCTGCGACTCACATCTCCTGCGGCGCACATCTCCTGCAGTGCACATCTCCTGCTGCGCACATCTCCTGCGGTGCACATCTCTTGCGGCGCACATCCTGCGGCGCACACCCTGCGTTGCACATAAATGAAACATTTATTTTAAAAGAAAATTATAATAATTAACTCAAATTAATAAAAAAACTGTGCGCACACATCCTGCGGCGCACATCTCCTGCGGCGCACATCTCCTGCGGTGCACATCTCCTGCTATGTACATCTCCTGCGGCGCACATCTCCTGCGGCGCACATCTCCTGCGTGCACATCTCTTGCTATGTACATCTCCTGCGGCGCACATCTCCTGCGTGCACATCTCCTGCGTGCACATCTCCTGCGGTGCACATCTCCTGCTATGCACATCTCTTGCGGCGCACATCCTGCGGCGCACACCCTGCGGTGCACATAAATGAAACATTTATTTACAAAAAAATATTATTACATCAAATTAATAAAAAAACTGTGCAAACATCCTGCTGCGCACATCTCCTGCTGTGCACATCTCCTGCGTTGCACATCTCCTGCGTGCAGATCTCCTGCGGCGCACATCTCCTGCGGTGCACATCTCCGGTGGCGCATATCGCCTGCGGCGCACATCTCCTGCTTTGTACATCTCCTGCGGCGCACATCTCCTGCGTGCACGTCTCCTGCTATGTACATCTCCTATGGCGCACATCTCCTGCGGCGCACATCTCCTGCGTGCACATCTCCTGCGTGCACATCTCCTGCGGCGCACATCTCCAGTGGCGCACATCTCCTGCTGCGCAAATCTCCTGCAGTGACCCTCCCTCGTCGCACACCCTGCGGTGCACATAAATGAAACATTTATTTACAAAAAATAATAATAATTAACTCAAATTCCTAAAAAAACTGTGCGCACACATCCTGCTGCGCACATCTCCTGCGGCACTCATCTCCTGCGGTGCATATCTCCTGCGTACACATCTCCTGCTGCGCACATCTCCTGCGGTGTACATCTCCTGCGGTGCACATCTCTTGCGGCGCACATCCTGCGGCGCACACCCTGCGTTGCACATAAATGAAACATTTATTTTAAAAGAAAATTATAATAATTAACTCAAATTAATAAAAAAACTGTGCGCACACATCCTGCGGCGCACATCTCCTGCGGCGCACATCTCCTGCGGTGCACATCTCCTGCTATGTACATCTCCTGCGGCGCACATCTCCTGCGGCGCACATCTCCTGCGTGCACATCTCTTGCTATGTACATCTCCTGCGGCGCACATCTCCTGCGTGCACATCTCCTGCGTGCACATCTCCTGCGGTGCACATCTCCTGCTATGCACATCTCTTGCGGCGCACATCCTGCGGCGCACACCCTGCGGTGCACATAAATGAAACATTTATTTACAAAAAAATATTATTACATCAAATTAATAAAAAAACTGTGCAAACATCCTGCTGCGCACATCTCCTGCTGTGCACATCTCCTGCGTTGCACATCTCCTGCGTGCAGATCTCCTGCGGCGCACATCTCCTGCGGTGCACATCTCCGGTGGCGCATATCGCCTGCGGCGCACATCTCCTGCTTTGTACATCTCCTGCGGCGCACATCTCCTGCGTGCACGTCTCCTGCTATGTACATCTCCTATGGCGCACATCTCCTGCGGCGCACATCTCCTGCGTGCACATCTCCTGCGTGCACATCTCCTGCGGCGCACATCTCCAGTGGCGCACATCTCCTGCTGCGCAAATCTCCTGCAGTGACCCTCCCTCGTCGCACACCCTGCGGTGCACATAAATGAAACATTTACTTACAAAAAAAAATAATAATGAACTCAAATTAATAAAAAAACTGTGCGCACTAATCCTGCAACGCACATCTCCTGCTCTGCACATCTCCTGCTGCGCACATCTCCTGCTCTGCACATCTCCTGCGGTGCACATCTCCTGCTGCGCACATCTCCTGCGGTGCACATCTCTTGCGGCGCACATCCTGCGGCGAACACCCTGCGGTGCACATAAATGAAACATTTATTTACAAAAAATAATAATAATTAACTCAAATTCCTAAAAAAACTGTGCGCACACAGCCTGCGGCGCACATCTCCTGCGGCACTCATCTCCTGCGGCGCATATCTCCTGCGTACACATCTCCTGCGGTGCACATCTCCTGCTGCGCACATCTCCTGCGGTGCACATCTCTTGCGGCGCACATCCTGCGGCGCACACCCTGCGGTGCACATAAATGAAACATTTATTTACAAAAAAATATTATTACATCAAATTAATAAAAAAACTGTGTGCACACATCCTGCTGCGCACATCTCCTGCTGTGCACATCTCCTGCGTTGCACATCTCCTGCGTGCAAATCTCCTGCGTGCACATCTCCTGCTATGTACATCTCCTGCGGTGCACATCTCCTGCGGCGCACATCTCCTGCGTGCACATCTCCTGCGTGCACATCTCCTGCGGTGCACATCTCCAGTGGCGCACATCTCCTGCTGCGCAAATCTCCTGCAGTGACCCTCCCTCGTCGCACACCCTGCGGTGCACATAAATGAAACATTTATTCATAAAAAATAATAATAATTAACTCAAATTCCTAAAAAAACTGTGCGCACACATCCTGCGGCGCACATCTCCTGCGGCACTCATCTCCTGCGGCGCATATCTCCTGCGTGCTAATCTCCTGCGACTCACATCTCCTGCGGCGCACATCTCCTGCAGTGCACATCTCCTGCTGCGCACATCTCCTGCGGTGCACATCTCTTGCGGCGCACATCCTGCGGCGCACACCCTGCGTTGCACATAAATGAAACATTTATTTACAAAAAAATTATAATAATTAACTCAAATTAATAAAAAAACTGTGCGCACACATCCTGCGGCGCAAATCTCCTGCTGCGCACATCTCCTGCATTGCAGAACATAAGATGCACATAAATAAAATTAATAAAAAAACTGAGCGCAAACATCCTGCGGCGCACATCTCCTGCGGTGCACATCTCCTGCGGTGCACATCTCCTGCTGCGCACATCTCCTGCGGTGCACATCTCCGCACACATCCTGCGGCGCACATCTCCTGCGGCACTCATCTCCTGCGGCGCATATCTCCTGCGTACACATCTCCTGCGGTGCACATCTCATGCTGAGCACATCTCCTGCGGTGTACATCTCCTGCGGTGCACATCTCCTGCTGCGCACATCTCCGGCGGTGCATATCTCTTGCGGCGCACATCCTGCGGCGCACATATCCTGCGGCGCACATCTCCTGAGGCGCACATCTCCTGCGGTGCACATCTCCTGCGGAGCACATTTCCTGCTGCGCACATCTCCGGCGGTGCACATCTCTTGCGGCACACATCCTGTGGCGCACACCCTTCGTTGCACATAAATGAAACATTTATTTACAAAAAATTTATAATAATTAACTCAAATTAATAAAAAAACTGTGCGCACACATCCTGCGGCGCACATCTCCTGCGTGCCAATCTCCTGCTGCGCACATCTCCTGCGGTGCACATCTCCTGCGGCGCACATCTCCTGCGGTGCACATCTCCTGCTGCGCACATCTCCTGCGGTGCACATCTCCGCACACATCCTGCGGCGCACATCTTCTGCGGCACTCATCTCCTGCGGCGCATATCTCCTGCGTACACATCTCCTGCGGTGCACATCTCCTGCTGCGCACATCTCCTGCTATGTACATCTCCTGCGGCGCACATCTCCTGCGGCGCACTTCTGCTGCGTGCACATCTCCTGCGTGCACATCTCCTGCGGTGCACATTTCCAGTGGCGCACATCTCCTGCTGCGCAAATCTCCTGCAGTGACCCTCCCTCGTCGCACACCCTGCGGTGCACATAAATGAAACATTTACTTACAAAAAAAAAATAATTAACTCAAATTAATAAAAAAACTGTGCGCACACATCCTGCGGCGCACATCTCCTGCGGCGCACATCTACTGCGGTGCACATCTACTGCTATGTACATCTCCTGCGGCGCACATCTCCTGCGGCGCACATCTCCTGCGTGCACATCTCCTGCTATGTACATCTCCTGCGGCGCACATCTCCTGCGGCGCACATCTCCTGCGTGCAAATCTCCTGCGTGCACATCTCCTGCGGTGCACATCTCCTGCTATGTACATCTCCTGCGGCGCACATCTCCTGCGGCGCACATCTCCTGCGTGCACATCTCCTGCTATGTACATCTCCTGCGGCGCACATCTCCTGCGGCGCACATCTCCTGCGTGCACATCTCCTGCGTGCACATCTCCTGCGGTGCACATCTCCAGTGGCGCACATCTCCTGCTGCGCAAATCTCCTGCAGTGACCCTCCCTCGTCGCACACCCTGCGGTGCACATAAATGAAACATTTATTTACAAAAATAATAATAATTAACTCAAATTCCTAAAAAAACTGTGCGCACACATCCTGCGGCGCACATCTCCTGCGGCACTCATCTCCTGCGGCGCATATCTCCTGCGTACACATCTCCTGCGGTGCACATCTCCTGCTGCGCACATTTCCGGCGGTGCACATCTCTTGCGGCGCACACCCTGCGGTGCACATAAATGAAACATTTACTTACAAAAAAAAATAATAATTAACTCAAATTAATAAAAAAACTGTGCGCACTAATCCTGCAACGCACATCTCCTGCTCTGCACATCTCCTGCTGCGCACATCTCCTGCTCTGCACATCTCCTGTGACGCACATCTCCTGCTGCGCACATCTTCTGCGGCACACATCTCCTGCGGTGCACATCTCCTGCTGCGCACATCTCCTGCGGTGCACATCTCTTGCGGCGCACATCCTGCGGCGCACACCCTGCGGTGCACATAAATAAAACATTTATTTACAAAAAAATATTATTACATCAAATTAATAAAAAAACTGTGTGCACACATCCTGCTGCGCACATCTCCTGCTGTGCACATCTCCTGCGTTGCACATCTCCTGCGTGCAGATCTCCTGCGGCGCACATCTCCTGCGGTGCACATCTCCGGTGGCGCATATCGCCTGCGGCGCACATCTCCTGCTTTGTACATCTCCTGCGGCGCACATCTCCTGCGTGCACATCTCCTGCTATGTACATCTCCTGCGGCGCACATCTCCTGCGGCGCACATCTCCTGCGTGCACATCTCCTGCGTGCACATCTCCTGCGGTGACCCTCCCTCGTCGCACACCCTGCGGTGCACATAAATGAAACATTTATTTACAAAAAATAATAATAATTAACTCAAATTCCTAAAAAAACTGTGCGCACACATCCTGCGGCGCACATCTCCTGCGGCACTCATCTCCTGCGGCGCATATCTCCTGCGTAGACATCTCCTGCGGTGCACATCTCCTGCTGCGCACATCTCCTGCAGTGCACATCTCCTGCTGCGCACATCTCCTGCGGTGCACATCTCCTGCTGCGCACATTTCCGGCGGTGCACATCTCTTGCGGCGCACACCCTGCGGTGCACATAAATGAAACATTTACTTACAAAAAAAATAATAATTAACTCAAATTAATAAAAAAACTGTGCGCACTAATCCTGCAACGCACATCTCCTGCTCTGCACATCTCCTGCTGCGCACATCTCCTGCTCTGCACATCTCCTGCTGCGCACATCTCCTGCGGTGCACATCTCCGCACACATCCTGCGGCGCACATCTCCTGCGGCACTCATCTCCTGCGGCGCATATCTCCTGCGTACACATCTCCTGCGGTGCACATCTCATGCTGAGCACATCTCCTGCGGTGTACATCTCCTGCGGTGCACATCTCCTGCTGCGCACATCTCCGGCGGTGCATGTCTCTTGCGGCGCACATCCTGCGGCGCACATATCCTGCGGCGCACATCTCCTGAGGCGCACATCTCCTGCGGTGCACATCTCCTGCGGAGCACATTTCCTGCTGCGCACATCTCCGGCGGTGCACATCTCTTGCGGCACACATCCTGTGGCGCACACCCTTCGTTGCACATAAATGAAACATTTATTTACAAAAAATTTATAATAATTAACTCAAATTAATAAAAAAACTGTGCGCACACATCCTGCGGCGCACATCTCCTGCGTGCCAATCTCCTGCTGCGCACATCTCCTGCGGTGCACATCTCCTGCGGCGCACATCTCCTGCGGTGCACATCTCCTGCTGCGCACATCTCCTGCGGTGCACACATCCTGCGGCGCACATCTTCTGCGGCACTCATCTCCTGCGGCGCATATCTCCTGCGTACACATCTCCTGCGGTGCACATCTCCTGCTGCGCACATCTCCTGCTATGTACATCTCCTGCGGCGAACATCTCCTGCGGCGCACTTCTGCTGCGTGCACATCTCCTGCGTGCACATCTCCTGCGGTGCACATTTCCAGTGGCGCACATCTCCTGCTGCGCAAATCTCCTGCAGTGACCCTCCCTCGTCGCACACCCTGCGGTGCACATAAATGAAACATTTACTTACAAAAAAAAAATAATTAACTCAAATTAATAAAAAAACTGTGCGCACACATCCTGCGGCGCACATCTCCTGCGGCGCACATCTACTGCGGTGCACATCTACTGCTATGTACATCTCCTGCGGCGCACATCTCCTGCGGCGCACATCTCCTGCGTGCACATCTCCTGCTATGTACATCTCCTGCGGCGCACATCTCCTGCGGCGCACATCTCCTGCGTGCAAATCTCCTGCGTGCACATCTCCTGCGGTGCACATCTCCTGCTATGTACATCTCCTGCGGCGCACATCTCCTGCGGCGCACATCTCCTGCGTGCACATCTCCTGCTATGTACATCTCCTGCGGCGCACATCTCCTGCGGCGCACATCTCCTGCGTGCACATCTCCTGCGTGCACATCTCCTGCGGTGCACATCTCCAGTGGCGCACATCTCCTGCTGCGCAAATCTCCTGCAGTGACCCTCCCTCGTCGCACACCCTGCGGTGCACATAAATGAAACATTTATTTACAAAAAATAATAATAATTAACTCAAATTCCTAAAAAAACTGTGCGCACACATCCTGCGGCGCACATCTCCTGCGGCACTCATCTCCTGCGGCGCATATCTCCTGCGTACACATCTCCTGCGGTGCACATCTCCTGCTGCGCACATTTCCGGCGGTGCACATCTCTTGCGGCGCACACCCTGCGGTGCACATAAATGAAACATTTACTTACAAAAAAAAATAATAATTAACTCAAATTAATAAAAAAACTGTGCGCACTAATCCTGCAACGCACATCTCCTGCTCTGCACATCTCCTGCTGCGCACATCTCCTGCTCTGCACATCTCCTGTGACGCACATCTCCTGCTGCGCACATCTTCTGCGGCACACATCTCCTGCGGTGCACATCTCCTGCTGCGCACATCTCCTGCGGTGCACATCTCTTGCGGCGCACATCCTGCGGCGCACACCCTGCGGTGCACATAAATAAAACATTTATTTACAAAAAAATATTATTACATCAAATTAATAAAAAAACTGTGTGCACACATCCTGCTGCGCACATCTCCTGCTGTGCACATCTCCTGCGTTGCACATCTCCTGCGTGCAGATCTCCTGCGGCGCACATCTCCTGCGGTGCACATCTCCGGTGGCGCATATCGCCTGCGGCGCACATCTCCTGCTTTGTACATCTCCTGCGGCGCACATCTCCTGCGTGCACATCTCCTGCTATGTACATCTCCTGCGGCGCACATCTCCTGCGGCGCACATCTCCTGCGTGCACATCTCCTGCGTGCACATCTCCTGCGGTGACCCTCCCTCGTCGCACACCCTGCGGTGCACATAAATGAAACATTTATTTACAAAAAATAATAATAATTAACTCAAATTCCTAAAAAAACTGTGCGCACACATCCTGCGGCGCACATCTCCTGCGGCACTCATCTCCTGCGGCGCATATCTCCTGCGTAGACATCTCCTGCGGTGCACATCTCCTGCTGCGCACATCTCCTGCAGTGCACATCTCCTGCTGCGCACATCTCCTGCGGTGCACATCTCCTGCTGCGCACATTTCCGGCGGTGCACATCTCTTGCGGCGCACACCCTGCGGTGCACATAAATGAAACATTTACTTACAAAAAAAATAATAATTAACTCAAATTAATAAAAAAACTGTGCGCACTAATCCTGCAACGCACATCTCCTGCTCTGCACATCTCCTGCTGCGCACATCTCCTGCTCTGCACATCTCCTGCGGTGCACATCTCCTGCTGCGCACATCTCCTGCGGTGCACATCTCTTGCGGCGCACATCCTGCGGCGAACACCCTGCGGTGCACATAAATGAAACATTTATTTACAAAAAATAATAATAATTAAATCAAATTCCTAAAAAAACTGTGCGCACACAGCCTGCGGCGCACATCTCCTGCGGCACTCATCTCCTGCGACGCATATCTCCTGCGGTGCACATCTCCTGCTATGTACATCTCCTGCGGCGCACATCTCCTGCGGCGCACATCTCCTGCGTGCACATCTCCTGCGTGCACATCTCCTGCGGTGCACATCTCCTGCTATGTACATCTCCTGCGGCGCACATCTCCTGCGGCGCACATCTCCTGCGTGCACATCTCCTGCTATGTACATCTCCTGCGGCGCACATCTCCTGCGGTGCACATCTCTTGCGGCGCAAACCCTGCGGTGCACATAAATGAAACATTTACTTACAAAAAAAATAATAATTAACTCAAATTAATAAAAAAACTGTGCGCACTAATCCTGCAACGCACATCTCCTGCTCTGCACATCTCCTGCTGCGCACATCTCCTGCTCTGCACATCTCCTGTGACGCACATCTCCTGCTGCGCACATCTTCTGCGGCACACATCTCCTGCGGTGCACATCTCCTACTGCGCACATCTCCTGCGGTGCACATTTATTTACAAATAAATTATAATAATTAACTCAAATTAATAAAAAAACTGTGCGCACACATCCTGCGGCGCACATCTCCTGCGGCGCACATCTCCTGCGTGCACATCTCCTGCTATGTACATCTCTTCCGGCGCACATCTCCTGCGGTGCACATCTCTTGCGGCGCACACCCTGCGGTGCACATAAATGAAACATTTACTTACAAAAAAAATAATAATTAACTCAAATTAATAAAAAAACTGTGCGCACTAATCCTGCAACGCACATCTCCTGCTCTGCACATCTCCTGCTGCGCACATCTCCTGCTCTGCACATCTCCTGTGACGCACATCTCCTGCTGCGCACATCTTCTGCGGCACACATCTCCTGCGGTGCACATCTCCTACTGCGCACATCTCCTGCGGTGCACATTTATTTACAAATAACTTATAATAATTAACTCAAATTAATAAAAAAACTGTGCGCACACATCCTGCGGCGCACATTTCCTGCGTGCTAATCTCCTGCGTGCACTTCTCCTGCGGTGCACATCTCCTGCGGCGCACATCTCCTGCGGTGCACATCTCCTGCTGCGCACATCTCCTGTGGTGCACATCTCCTGTTGCACACATCTCCTGCGGTGCATATCTCTTGCGGCACACATCCTGCGTTGCGAACCCTGCGTTGCACATAAATAAAACAGTTATTTACAAAAACAATTTAAATTAAATCATATTAATAAAAAAACTGCGGCACACATCTCCTGCTGCGCATATCGCCTGCGGCGCATATCTCCTGCGTACACATCTCCTGCAGCGCACATCTCAAGTGGTGCACATCTCCTGCTGAGCACATCTCCTGCGGCACACATCTCCTGCGACTCACATCTCCTGCGGCGCACATCTCCTGCAGTGCACATCTCCTGCTGCGCACATCTCCTGCGGTGCACATCTCTTGCGGCGCACATCCTGCGGCGCACACCCTGCGTTGCACATAAATGAAACATTTATTTTAAAAGAAAATTATAATAATTAACTCAAATTAATAAAAAAACTGTGCGCACACATCCTGCGGCGCACATCTCTTGCGGCGCACATCTCCTGCGGTGCACATCTCCTGCTATGTACATCTCCTGCGGCGCACATCTCCTGCGGCGCACATCTCCTGCGTGCACATCTCTTGCTATGTACATCTCCTGCGGCGCACATCTCCTGCGTGCACATCTCCTGCGTGCACATCTCCTGCGGTGCACATCTCCTGCTATGCACATCTCTTGCGGCGCACATCCTGCGGCGCACACCCTGCGGTGCACATAAATGAAACATTTATTTACAAAAAAAATATAATTACATCAAATTAATAAAAAAACTGTGCAAACATCCTGCTGCGCACATCTCCTGCTGTGCACATCTCCTGCGTTGCACATCTCCTGCGTGCAGATCTCCTGCGGCGCACATCTCCTGCGGTGCACATCTCCGGTGGCGCATATCGCCTGCGGCGCACATCTCCTGCTTTGTACATCTCCTGCGGCGCACATCTCCTGCGTGCACGTCTCCTGCTATGTACATCTCCTATGGCGCACATCTCCTGCGGCGCACATCTCCTGCGTGCACATCTCCTGCGTGCACATCTCCTGCGGCGCACATCTCCAGTGGCGCACATCTCCTGCTGCGCAAATCTCCTGCAGTGACCCTCCCTCGTCGCACACCCTGCGGTGCACATAAATGAAACATTTATTTACAAAAAATAATAATAATTAACTCAAATTCCTAAAAAAACTGTGCGCACACAGCCTGCGGCGCACATCTCCTGCGGCACTCATCTCCTGCGACGCATATCTCCTGCGTACACATCTCCTGCGGTGCACATCTCCTGCTGCGCACATCTCCTGCTCTGCACATCTCCTGTGACGCACATCTCCTGCTGCGCACATCTTCTGCGACACACATCTCCTGCGGTGCACATCTCCTGCTGCGCACATCTCCTGCGGTGCACATCTCTTGCGGCGCACATCCTGCGGCGCACACCCTGCGGTGCACATAAATGAAACATTTATTTACAAAAAAATATTATTACATCAAATTAATAAAAAAACTGTGTGCACACATCCTGCTGCGCACATCTCCTGCTGTGCACATCTCCTGCGTTGCACATCTCCTGCGTGCAAATCTCCTGCGTGCACATCTCCTGCTATGTACATCTCCTGCGGTGCACATCTCCTGCGGCGCACATCTCCTGCGTGCACATCTCCTGCGTGCACATCTCCTGCGGTGCACATCTCCAGTGGCGCACATCTCCTGCTGCGCAAATCTCCTGCAGTGACCCTCCCTCGTCGCACACCCTGCGGTGCACATAAATGAAACATTTATTCATAAAAAATAATAATAATTAACTCAAATTCCTAAAAAAACTGTGCGCACACATCCTGCGGCGCACATCTCCTGCGGCACTCATCTCCTGCGGCGCATATCTCCTGCGTGCTAATCTCCTGCGACTCACATCTCCTGCGGCGCACATCTCCTGCAGTGCACATCTCCTGCTGCGCACATCTCCTGCGGTGCACATCTCTTGCGGCGCACATCCTGCGGCGCACACCCTGCGTTGCACATAAATGAAACATTTATTTACAAAAAAATTATAATAATTAACTCAAATTAATAAAAAAACTGTGCGCACACATCCTGCGGCGCAAATCTCCTGCTGCGCACATCTCCTGCATTGCAGAACATAAGATGCACATAAATAAAATTAATAAAAAAACTGAGCGCAAACATCCTGCGGCGCACATCTCCTGCGGTGCACATCTCCTGCGGTGCACATCTCCTGCTGCGCACATCTCCTGCGGTGCACATCTCCGCACACATCCTGCGGCGCACATCTCCTGCGGCACTCATCTCCTGCGGCGCATATCTCCTGCGTACACATCTCCTGCGGTGCACATCTCATGCTGAGCACATCTCCTGCGGTGTACATCTCCTGCGGTGCACATCTCCTGCTGCGCACATCTCCGGCGGTGCATATCTCTTGCGGCGCACATCCTGCGGCGCACATATCCTGCGGCGCACATCTCCTGAGGCGCACATCTCCTGCGGTGCACATCACCTGCGGAGCACATTTCCTGCTGCGCACATCTCCGGCGGTGCACATCTCTTGCGGCACACATCCTGTGGCGCACACCCTTCGTTGCACATAAATGAAACATTTATTTACAAAAAATTTATAATAATTAACTCAAATTAATAAAAAAACTGTGCGCACACATCCTGCGGCGCACATCTCCTGCGTGCCAATCTCCTGCTGCGCACATCTCCTGCGGTGCACATCTCCTGCGGCGCACATCTCCTGCGGTGCACATCTCCTGATGCGCACATCTCCTGCGGTGCACATCTCCGCACACATCCTGCGGCGCACATCT
Source organism: Pleuronectes platessa (assembly GCF_947347685.1). Taxonomy (NCBI): domain Eukaryota; kingdom Metazoa; phylum Chordata; class Actinopteri; order Pleuronectiformes; family Pleuronectidae; genus Pleuronectes; species Pleuronectes platessa. Next base: position 6,609 of record NW_026518901.1, on the reverse strand, counting down.
TCTGCGGCACTCATCTCCTGCGGCGCATATCTCCTGCGTACACATCTCCTGCGGTGCACATCTCCTGCTGCGCACATCTCCTGCTATGTACATCTCCTGCGGCGCACATCTCCTGCGGCGCACTTCTGCTGCGTGCACATCTCCTGCGTGCACATCTCCTGCGGTGCACATTTCCAGTGGCGCACATCTCCTGCTGCGCAAATCTCCTGCAGTGACCCTCCCTCGTCGCACACCCTGCGGTGCACATAAATGAAACATTTACTTACAAAAAAAAAATAATTAACTCAAATTAATAAAAAAACTGTGCGCACACATCCTGCGGCGCACATCTCCTGCGGCGCACATCTACTGCGGTGCACATCTACTGCTATGTACATCTCCTGCGGCGCACATCTCCTGCGGCGCACATCTCCTGCGTGCACATCTCCTGCTATGTACATCTCCTGCGGCGCACATCTCCTGCGGCGCACATCTCCTGCGTGCAAATCTCCTGCGTGCACATCTCCTGCGGTGCACATCTCCTGCTGCGCACATCTCCTGCTATGTACATCTCCTGCGGCGCACATCTCCTGCGGCGCACTTCTGCTGCGTGCACATCTCCTGCGTGCACATCTCCTGCGGTGCACATTTCCAGTGGCGCACATCTCCTGCTGCGCAAATCTCCTGCAGTGACCCTCCCTCGTCGCACACCCTGCGGTGCACATAAATGAAACATTTACTTACAAAAAAAAAATAATTAACTCAAATTAATAAAAAAACTGTGCGCACACATCCTGCGGCGCACATCTCCTGCGGCGCACATCTACTGCGGTGCACATCTACTGCTATGTACATCTCCTGCGGCGCACATCTCCTGCGGCGCACATCTCCTGCGTGCACATCTCCTGCTATGTACATCTCCTGCGGCGCACATCTCCTGCGTGCACATCTCCTGCGTGCACATCTCCTGCGGTGCACATCTCCTGCTATGTACATCTCCTGCGGCGCACATCTCCTGCGGCGCACATCTCCTGCGTGCACATCTCCTGCTATGTACATCTCCTGCGGCGCACATCTCCTGCGGCGCACATCTCCTGCGTGCAAATCTCCTGCGTGCACATCTCCTGCGGTGCACATCTCCAGTGGCGCACATCTCCTGCTGCGCAAATCTCCTGCAGTGACCCTCCCTCGTCGCACACCCTGCGGTGCACATAAATGAAACATTTATTTACAAAAAATAATAATAATTAACTCAAATTCCTAAAAAAACTGTGCGCACACATCCTGCGGCGCACATCTCCTGCGGCACTCATCTCCTGCGGCGCATATCTCCTGCGTACACATCTCCTGCGGTGCACATCTCCTGCTGCGCACATTTCCGGCGGTGCACATCTCTTGCGGCGCACACCCTGCGGTGCACATAAATGAAACATTTACTTACAAAAAAAATAATAATTAACTCAAATTAATAAAAAAACTGTGCGCACTAATCCTGCAACGCACATCTCCTGCTCTGCACATCTCCTGCTGCGCACATCTCCTGCTCTGCACATCTCCTGTGACGCACATCTCCTGCTGCGCACATCTTCTGCGGCACACATCTCCTGCGGTGCACATCTCCTGCTGCGCACATCTCCTGCGGTGCACATCTCTTGCGGCGCACATCCTGCGGCGCACACCCTGCGGTGCACATAAATAAAACATTTATTTACAAAAAAATATTATTACATCAAATTAATAAAAAAACTGTGTGCACACATCCTGCTGCGCACATCTCCTGCTGTGCACATCTCCTGCGTTGCACATCTCCTGCGTGCAGATCTCCTGCGGCGCACATCTCCTGCGGTGCACATCTCCGGTGGCGCATATCGCCTGCGGCGCACATCTCCTGCTTTGTACATCTCCTGCGGCGCACATCTCCTGCGTGCACATCTCCTGCTATGTACATCTCCTGCGGCGCACATCTCCTGCGGCGCACATCTCCTGCGTGCACATCTCCTGCGTGCACATCTCCTGCGGTGACCCTCCCTCGTCGCACACCCTGCGGTGCACATAAATGAAACATTTATTTACAAAAAATAATAATAATTAACTCAAATTCCTAAAAAAACTGTGCGCACACATCCTGCGGCGCACATCTCCTGCGGCACTCATCTCCTGCGGCGCATATCTCCTGCGTACACATCTCCTGCGGTGCACATCTCCTGCTGCGCACATCTCCTGCGGTGTACATCTCCTGCGGTGCACATCTCCTGCCGCGCACATCTCCGGCGGCAGTGCACATCCTGCGGCGCACACCCTTCGTTGCACATAAATGAAACATTTATTTACAAATAAATTATAATAATTAACTCAAATTAATAAAAAAACTGTGCGCACACATCCTGCGGCGCACATCTCCTGCGTGCTAATCTCCTGCGTGCACTTCTCCTGCGGTGCACATCTCCTGCGGCGCACATCTCCTGCGGTGCACATTTCCTGCTGCGCACATCTCCTGTGGTGCACATCTCCTGTTGCGCAGATCTGCTGCGGTGCATATCTCTTGCGGCGCACATCCTGCGTTGCGAACCCTGCGTTGCACATAAATAAAACAGTTATTTACAAAAAAATTAAAATTAAATCATATTAATAAAAAAACTGCGGCACACATCTCCTGCTGCACATATCGCCTGCGGCGCACATCTCCTGCAGCGCACATCTAAAGTGGTGCACATCTCCTGCTGAGCACATCTCCTGCGGCACACATCTCCTGCTGCGCACATCTCCTGCGGTGCACATCTCCTGCTGCGCACATTTCCGGCGGTGCACATCTCTTGCGGCGCACACAATGCGGTGCACATAAATGAAACATTTACTTACAAAAAAAAAATAATAATTAACTCAAATTAATAAAAAAACTGTGCGCACTAATCCTGCAACGCACATCTCCTGCTCTGCACATCTCCTCCTGCGCACATCTCCTGCTCTGCACATCTCCTGTGACGCACATCTCCTGCTGCGCACATCTTCTGCGACACACATCTCCTGCGGTGCACATCTCCTGCTGCGCACATCTCCTGCGGTGCACATCTCTTGCGGCGCACATCCTGCGGCGCACACCCTGCGGTGCACATAAATGAAACATTTATTTACAAAAAAATATTATTACATCAAATTAATAAAAAAACTGTGTGCACACATCCTGCTGCGCACATCTCCTGCTGTGCACATCTCCTGCGTTGCACATCTCCTGCGTGCAGATCTCCTGCGGCACACATCTCCTGCGGTGCACATCTCCGGTGGCGCATATCGCCTGCGGCGCACATCTCCTGCTTTGTACATCTCCTGCGGCGCACATGTCCTGCGTGCACATCTCCTGCTATGTACATCTCCTGCGGCGCACATCTCCTGCGGCGCACATCTCCTGCGTGCACATCTCCTGCGTGCACATCTCTTGCGGTGCACATCTCCAGTGGCGCACATCTCCTGCTGCGCAAATCTCCTGCAGTGACCCTCCCTCGTCGCACACCCTGCGGTGCACATAAATGAAACATTTATTTACAAAAAATAATAATAATTAACTCAAATTCCTAAAAAAACTGTGCGCACACAGCCTGCGGCGCACATCTCCTGCGGCACTCATCTCCTGCGACGCATATCTCCTGCGTACACATCTCCTGCGGTGCACATCTCCTGCTGCGCACATCTCCGCCGGTGCATATCTCTTGCGGCGCACCTCCTGCGGCGCACACCCTGCGTTGCACATAAATGAAACATTTATTTAAAAAGAAAATTATAATAATTAACTCAAATTAATAAAAAAACTGTGCGCACACATCCTGCGGCGCAAATCTCCTGCTGCGCACATCTCCTGCATTGCAGAACATAAGATGCACATAAATAAAATTAATAAAAAAACTGTGCGCACACATCCTGCGGCGCACATCTCCTGCGGCGCACATCTCCTGCGGTGCACATCTCCTGCTATGTACATCTCCTGCGGCGCACATCTCCTGCGGCGCACATCTCCTGCGTGCACATCTCCTGCTATGTACATCTCCTGCGGCGCACATCTCCTGCGGCGCACATCTCCTGCGTGCACATCTCCTGCGTGCACATCTCCTGCGGTGCACATCTCCTGCTATGTACATCTCCTGCGGCGCACATCTCCTGCGGCGCACATCTCCTGCGTGCACATCTCCTGCTATGTACATCTCCTGCGGCGCACATCTCCTGCGGCGCACATCTCCTGCGTGCACATCTCCTGCGTGCTCATCTCCTGCGGTGCACATCTCCAGTGGAGCACATCTCCTGCTGCGCAAATCTCCTGCAGTGACCCTCCCTCGTCGCACACCCTGCGGTGCACATAAATGAAACATTTATTTATAAAAAATAATAATAATTAACTCAAATTCCTAAAAAAACTGTGCGCACACATCCTGCGGCGCACATCTCCTGCGGCACTCATCTCCTGCGGCGCATATCTCCTGCGTGCTAATCTCCTGCGACTCACATCTCCTGCGGCGCACATCTCCTGCAGTGCACATCTCCTGCTGCGCACATCTCCTGCGGTGCACATCTCTTGCGGCGCACATCCTGCGGCGCACACCCTGCGTTGCACATAAATGAAACATTTATTTACAAAAAAATTATAATAATTAACTCAAATTAATAAAAAAACTGTGCGCACACATCCTGCGGCGCAAATCTCCTGCTGCGCACATCTCCTGCATTGCAGAACATAAGATGCACATAAATAAAATTAATAAAAAAACTGTGCGCACACATCCTGCGGCGCACATCTCCTGCGGTGCACATCTCCTGCGGTGCACATCTCCTGCTGCGCACATCTCCTGCGGTGCACATCTCCGCACACATCCTGCGGCGCACATCTCCTGCGGCACTCATCTCCTGCGGCGCATATCTCCTGCGTACACATCTCCTGCGGTGCACATCTCATGCTGAGCACATCTCCTGCTGCGCACATCTCCGCCGGTGCATATCTCTTGCGGCGCACCTCCTGCGGCGCACACCCTGCGTTGCACATTAATGAAACATTTATTTACAAAAAAATAAAAAAATAAAATCAAATTAATAAAAAATCTGCGGCACACATCTCCTGCTGCGCATATCACCTGCGGCGCACATCTCCTGCTATGTACATCTCCTGCGACTCACATCTCCTGCGGCGCACATCTCCTGCAGTGCACATCTCCTGCTGCGCACATCTCCTGCGGTGCACATCTCTTGCGGCGCACATCCTGCGGCGCACACCCTGCGTTGCACATAAATGAAACTTTTATTTAAAAAGAAAATTATAATAATTAACTCAAATTAATAAAAAAACTGTGCGCACACATCCTGCGGCGCAAATCTCCTGCTGCGCACTTCTCCTGCATTGCAGAACATAAGATGCACATAAATAAAATTAATAAAAAAACTGTGCGCACACATCCTGCGGCGCACATCTCCTGCGGCGCACATCTCCTGCGGTGCACATCTCCTGCTATGTACATCTCCTGCGGCGCACATCTCCTGCGGCGCACATCTACTGCGTGCACATCTCCTGCTATGTACATCTCCTGCTGCGCACATCTCCTGCGGCGCACATCTCCTGCGTGCACATCTCCTGCGTGCACATCTCCTGCGGTGCACATCTCCTGCTATGTACATCTCCTGCGGCGCACATTTCCTGCGGCGCACATCTCCTGCGTGCACATCTCCTGCTATGTACATCTCCTGCGGCGCACATCTCCTGCGGCGCACATCTCCTGCGGCGCACATCTCCTGCGTGCACATCTCCTGCGTGCACATCTCCTGCGGTGCACATCTCCAGTGGCGCACATCTCCTGCTGCGCAAATCTCCTGCAGTGACCCTCCCTTGTCGCACACCCTGCGGTGCACATAAATGAAACATTTATTTAAAAAATAATAATAATTAACTCAAATTCCTAAAAAAACTGTGCGCACACATCCTGCGGCGCACATCTCCTGCGGCACTCATCTCCTGCGGCGCATATCTCCTGCGTACACATCTCCTGCGGTGCACATCTCCTGCTGCGCACATTTCCGGCGGTGCACATCTCTTGCGGCGCACACCCTGCGGTGCACATAAATGAAACATTTACTTACAAAAAAAAAATAATAATTAACTCAAATTAATAAAAAAACTGTGCGCACTAATCCTGCAACGCACATCTCCTGCTCTGCACATCTCCTGCTGCGCACATCTCCTGCTCTGCACATCTCCTGTGACGCACATCTCCTGCTGCGCACATCTTCTGCGGCACACATCTCCTGCGGTGCACATCTCCTGCTGCGCACATCTCCTGCGGTGCACATCTCTTGCGGCGCACGTCCTGCGGCGCACACCCTGCGGTGCACATAAATAAAACATTTATTTACAAAAAAATATTATTACATCAAATTAATAAAAAAACTGTGCGCACTAATCCTGCAACGCACATCTCCTGCTCTGCACATCTCCTGCTCTGCACATCTCCTGTGACGCACATCTCCTGCGGTGCACATCTCCGGTGGCGCATATCGCCTGCGGCGCACATCTCCTGCTTTGTACATCTCCTGCGGCGCACATCTCCTGCGTGCACATCTCCTGCGTGCACATCTCCTGCGGCGCACATGTCCAGTGGC